>NW_020528251.1:647500-1254890 GCF_003368295.1 Carassius auratus | reverse complement strand
ATTTCTAGCTTAATTCTTAGTTCTTAAACTTCACAATGTAAACACATCGAGCACAGGCATTTCTTCATCTGTCGAACAATGGCAAAAGTAATAGATTGCACCGTTCTTTATAAGCGGTTTACATGTGCTGGCATTATTTGTTTAATCCCTCTGCACTATTAATTTGTCAAATACAGCAAAAGCTTCAGGCCATTCCTCTTCATTTTACTGTTTGCTGTTTTGGGCACATTTTTGATGGTCTATTTCCACTGCGCTGAAAGCTGCAAATCAGCTCAAACACAAAATGAGAACGAAAACATGGCTAAAATATGTTAATTTCTCAAATTATTTTTTTCTGCTTTTAAACCTGACATACGACTGCAGGATTGTGGGGAGGAAATGCCTCCAGTCAGTTGCAACCACATTAAACAAGCTTTTGACTCATTGTTCCACCTCACTGGTTAATCACTTAATAGGTGGTAATTTGCACAGGCTAAATCTGTATTTTCTGCTGGTTACCTCAAGCTCAAAAGCAGATGTGGACACAATAGTCTTCTCAGTTCACACGGCAGAATCTTCTTCTGACATGCAAAGATCTACAGTATAGGAATATAATTATATGATGAGGCAAATAAAATCTGTGGGAAATGAGCGTTTAAGTGACAGGTAAGTTAGAAAAGCATTAGTGAGAGTTGTTTATTGATTGAGCAGATGTTACTGTAAGAGAACCGGTAAGTTCTGGCTCGTGCTCTCAGTTTTGGTTGACTGGAAGCAAAGACGTTATAGATAATGCAGGGATACCTTGCATTGGATCTTAAGTTAGATTTTCATGTCAGTTTGCCAGGCCCACCTGTTAGCTTTACATGTTCAGTTGATTAAATATAATTACCAGTGAAACGGTTGCCTTAAGTCCAGATAACTATACCATACCTCGGCTGCAGTGGAAATGACAATCAAACATTTCTATAGCGGTCTAAAGCTGATATTTGTAATGTTTTCAATATTAAAATATTATACTATATAAGTATAATATTTCAATGTTGTAATAGTATTTTATTTTACTATTTTTAATATGCACAGTTGACTCTGATTTGAAATTAATTAGTTTTAGTAATTTTGTGCTTTTGTTAGTTTTATTACCTTTTCTTTTTTAGATGGTATGGCAGCAAAGTTCCTTGATTATTATTCCGGAATGAGAGTATAGTTTCCTAGCCATATCAACCTAGAAATCCCAACTTTTTCATTTTCCGTCTGTCTTAGTACACAATATAACTACAGAAGAGTCCAAGTTTTAAATATAGAAACTCTTTGGTCATTTTTGAGCGAAATGCTAAAGGTCAAAATTACATTCAATGATCTATGCTAAGCTAAGCTAAAAGTGCTACCACCAGACCCGGAGATCAGCTGAATGGATTCAAAAACTGTAAAACTCAACTGTTTAACTCTAGGGGATTTAGAAATTAGCCTATTTTCAAAAATAGTGGAGTTCCTTTATCACAGTGGTTTTCAACCTGTGGGGCCGCGGCGACCATTGCGATGGTATTGCAGGTGGGCCGCCAATTACTATTAAAAGAAATAATAATATTGTTAATATATGTAAAAATGTCTAAGTCATAACTTAATAACATTTCATATATATAATTAAATTACAAAAATAATTAAAGCTGCAAGCAGCATTTTACCGGGGTTCAAGCATTTAAGGCATCTGAGGTGGTCAGAGCCAACCTGGATGTTTGGATGACATTTAAACACATCCAAAATGGAGAACAGGCTAACAGACAGACACACACACTGAAAGTAAATGATTAGACTAATATATGTCTCCTCTATAAGCATATGCACACACACACACACACACACACACACACACACACAAAGACACACATATACATGCACAAACATTTTGTTGTAGATATAGGTATTTGAAATAAGTGATAGGTGACATAAAATTATTGCAAGTCTTCTCTTTTTCAGAGTTTAGATGTCATTTTCAGGTTAAACTGTAATCATAATGTGGCAAAATTGTAAAAACTGATACATCTGTATAAACAAAATGGAAAACATCAATTCAATGAAATTTAAAATGTTATAACAGTTAATTTATTAATGTTTTGGCATGAATTCATGAAAACAGTACTGTTTAACTAGCTGAATGAGCCCATTAGTGGTCTTCCGCTGCCATCTAGTGGTTATAAATTGCATTTACTCAAATAACACTGTGTTTTAAAACATAACTGTTATAGTGTTGTAATTTTTTTTTGCCCAATCTCTCTTAAACTTTGCATGCTTGTTTAGAATGAAATCATGCATTATTTACACAGTTTTGATAATTTGTGGGCTTTCTGTTTGTATAAATAGGCCTTTGTGTACACTATGCAAAAATCATATTATAAAATTATTGGTTTATAGTTGCCCAAATGCAATTGTTCAACATGTTTTTGATAATTATTGACCTTCAGAGTCTAGAGAATTGTACTTCAGTGGTTTTATTGATTTTCATCTAAACCGTATCACAAGTATGCCAAAGTAACTTTTTTAAATAATCTTGAATATTTAATTAACAGCTTTATTGACAACATTGGTCCCAGAGGCAAAGTTGTTCAGAATGAGGAGATTTATCATATGATATGAAGATTTAGTGTTTTTGAGTGAATATATGAACATTTTCAAACAATTTGAGGCCATTTACCATATAAATCTTGTGTTTTGAGACCTTTTCTACTGTTATAGCGCCACCTATGGTCTGATCTCCATGAAACTTTGCATGCTTGTTAAGAGTCACCTGTTACATGATTTCACTGAGTTTCATAAAGTTTTGAGTTTTCCTTTAGGTTTTATAGGCTTTGGGGTATGTTTGGCCACACCCCTTTTTCTAAATTATCCCTTTACAGCTAACCAAAGGACAAAATTCAACATTTTTTTAATAATTATTGATCTAGAGAGTCCACAGAATATTACTGCAGTGGTTTGGTTCCGACCGGGCAAAAAACCTAGGACTAGTTCGCAAAAGTATGTTTTTAACATATTTGTGAATAACAATTGAACGATTTGATTGACAGCAATGGTTCTTGAGGCAAAGTTGTGCATTACGAGGAGATCTATCAAATGATATGCATATTGTGTTGATATGTGAAACACCACGTGATTACAGAGCCATGAAACTCGTTAGCGCCAACTAGTGGCCGATTTCTTTCAAAATTCTTACAGACCTTAAGGTTCATGAGTCGAACGTACCCAGCGAGTTTCGTTCCGATCAACATCCGTTAACCCTTTCAAATAGGTGCTTAAATTTGTTTGGCCAATGGCGGCCATGTTTTTTGAGATATGCAAATGTCCTCATAGGTACTTGTGCCCCTTCAGACCAAGACATTGCATACCAATTTTCAAGTCGATCGAGCCAACGGTTGCCTAGTTATAGCAATTTATGAGTTTTTTCTATCTTATAGCGCCCCCAAGTGGCAGAGATGCGCAATTTTTTTGATTTGACCAAAGATTGAGCTCATACATATGTATACCGAGTTTGGTGAAGATATCTCATTCCGTTCAAGAGTTATAGTTAAAATAGCATTTGGCTAACGTTAGCATAGACGATTTTTGGTGTACTGTTTCGCGTATGAATTGAAATTTCAACTTTTTTTTGATAATTATTGATATTGAGTGTCCAGGGAATATTTATGAAGTGGTTTGGTTCTGATTGGTTGAAAATCCTAGGACTAGTTCGCAAAAGTAGGTTTCGGATATAGCTCGATTTTGCGAGAAAACGGTGTGTCGTAGACCCCAAAAAGGCGCCGTGCACTTTTGTTCGGGCTAACCCAAGGATTGCAACAATGCCATGTTTTTGAGTCTATGGCTAACGGTTTACACTTTACGGCCAAAACTGTCCAAAATTTTTGTTTTTTTGCGCTGTAGCGCCCCCGTTAGGCCGATTGGGCCGGTTCTTTGTATCTGAGTAGCGAGCAAGACTACTACGATCTGACCAAGTTTCAGCTCTCTAGGCCTTACGGTTTGGGCTGCACGTTCAGTTTTAAGGCGGAAGAATAATAATAATAATAATAATTAAAGCTGCAAGCAGCATTTACCGGGGTTCAAGCACATTAAGGCCTCTGAGGTGGTCAGAGCCAACCTGGATGTATGGATGACAGTTAAACACATCCAAAATGGAGAACAGGCTAACAGACAGACACGCACACTGAAAGTAAATGATTAGACTAATATATGTATACTCTATAAGCATATGCACACACACACACACACACACACACACACACACACACACAAAGACACACAAAGATACACATATACATGCACAAACATTTTGTTGCAGATATAGGTATTTGATAAAAAGTGATAGGTGACAATAAGCTTATTGCAAGTCTTCTCTTTTTTTAGAGTTTAGATGTCATTTTCAGATTAAACTGTAATCATAATGTGGCAAAATTGTTAAAACTGATACATCTGTATGAACAAAATGGAAAACATCAATTCAATGAGATACAAAATGTTATAACAGTTAATTTATTAATGTTTTGGCATGAATTCATAAAAACAGTACTAGCTGAAAGAGCCCATTAGTGGTCTTCCGCTGCCATCTAGTGGTTATAAATTGCATTTACTCAAACAACACTGTGTTTTTAAACATAACTGTTAAAGTGTTGTTGTTGGGTTTTTTTGCCCTATCTCTCTTAAATGTTGCATGCTTGTTTAGAATGAAATTATGCATTACTTTACACAGTTTTGATAATTTGTGGGATTTCTGTTTGTATTAATAGGTCTTTGTGCCTCTGGGGTGGTCTCGGCCAACCAGGATGTATGGATGACATTTAAATACATCCAAAAGAAAGACACACACACACTGAAATTAAATGATTAAACTAGTTTTTAAGAGTTTAGATGTCATTCAGGTTTCACTGTAATCACAATGTGGCAAAATTGTAAAAAATGATGTTTCTGTATGAACAAAATGGAAAACATTGATTCAATAAGATGTAACATGTTATAACAGTTAATTTATTAATGTTTTGGCATGAATTCATGAATCCTTTCTACAGTACTGTTCATTTTAACTGAATGAGCCCATTAGTGGTCTTCCGCTGCCATCTAGTGGTTATAAATTGCATTTACTGAAACAACACTGTGTTTCTAAACATAACTGTTATAGTGTTGTTATTTTTTTTATTTTTGCCCAATCTCTCTTAAATTTTGCATGCTTGTTTAGAATGAAATCATGCATTATTTTACACAGTTTTGATCATTTGTGGGATTTCTGTTTGTATTAATAGGCCTTTGTGTACACTATGCAAATAACATAATATAAAATTACTGGTTTATAGTTGTCTAAATGCAATTGTTCAACATGTTTTTGATAATTATTGACCTTCAGAGTCTAGAGAATTGTACTTCAGTGGTTTTATTGATTTTCATCTTATACCCGATCACTAGTTTGCCAAAGTACCTTTTTAAAATAATCTTGAATGTTTAATTAACAGCTTTATTGACAACGTTGGTCCCAGAGGCAAAGTTGTTCAGAATGAGGATATTTATCAAATGATATAAAGATTTAGTGTTTTTGAGTGAATATATGAGCATTTACAAACAATTTGAGGCCATTTACCATATAAATCTTGTGTTTTGAGACCTTTTCTACTGTTATAGCGCCACCTATGGTCTGATCTCCATGAAACTTTGCATGCTTGTTAAGAGTCATCTGTTACATGATTTCACTGAGTTTCATAAAGTATTGAGTTTTCGTTAAGGTTTTATAGGCTTTGGGGTATGTTTGGCCACACCCCTTTTTCTAAATAACCCCTTTACAGCTGACCAAAGGACAAAATTCAACATTTTTTTAATAATTATTGATCTAGAGAGTCCACAGAATATTACTGCAGTGGTTTGGTTCCGATCGGACAAAAAACCTAGGACTAGTTCGCAAAAGTAGGTTTTTAACATATTTGTGAATAACAATTGAATGATTTGATTGACAGCAATGGTTCTTGAGGCAAAGTTGTGCATTATGAGGAGATCTATCAAATGATATGCATACTGTGTTGATATGTGAAACACCACGTGATTACAGAGCCATAAAACTCGTTAGCGCCAACTAGTGGCCGATTTCTTTCAAAATTCTTACAGACCTTAAGGTTCATGAGTCGAACGTACCCAGTGAGTTTCGTTCCGATCAACATCCGTTAACCCTTTCAAATAGGTGCTTAAAATTGTTTGGCCAATGGCGGCCATGTTTTTTGAGATATGCAAATGTCCTCATATGTACTTGTGCCCCTTCAGACCGAGACATTGCATACCAATTTTCAAGTCGATCGAGGCAACAGTTGCCTAGTTATAGCCATTTATGTGTTTTTTCTATCTTATAGCGCCCCCAAGTGGCAGAGATGCGCAATATTTTTGATTTGACCAAAGATTGAGCTTATACATATGTATACCGAGTTTGGTGAAGATATCTCATTCCGTTCAAGAGTTATAGTTAAAATAGCATTTGGCTAACGTTAGCATAGACGCTTTTTGGTGTACTGTTTCGCGTAAGAATTGAAATTTCAACCTTTTTTTGATAATTATTGATATTGAGTGTCCAGGGAATATTTATGAAGTGGTTTGGTTCTGATTGGTTGAAAATCCTAGGACTAGTTCGCAAAAGTAGGTTTCGGATTTAGCTCGATTTTGCGAGAAAACGGTGCGTCGTAGACCCCAAAAAGGCGCCGTGCACTTTTGTTCGGGCTAACCCAAGGATTGCAACAATGCCATGTTTTTGAGTCTATGGCTAACGGTTTACACTTTACGGCCAAAATTGTCCAAAATTTTTGTTTTTTGCGCTGTAGCGCCCCCGTTAGGCCGATTGGGCCGGTTCTTTGTATCTGAGTAGCGAGCAAGACTACTACCATCTGACCAAGTTTCAGCTCTCTAGGCCTTACGGTTTGGGCTGCACGTTCAGTTTTAAGGCGGAAGAATAATAATAATAATAATAATTAAAGCTGCAAGCAGCATTTACGGGGTTCAAGCATTTAAGGCATCTGAGGTGGTCTGAGCCAAGCTGGATGCATGGATGACAGTTAAACACATCCAAAATGGAGAACAGGCTAACAGACAGACACACACACTGAAATTCACTGATTAAACTAATATGTTAATACTCTATAAGCATATGCACACACACACACACACACACACACACACATATACATGCACAAACATGTTGTTGCAGATATAGGTATCTGAAATAAGTGATAGGTGACAATAAACTTATTGCAAGTCTTCTCTTTTTAAGAGTTTAGATGTCATTTTCAGGTTAAACTGTAATCATAATGTGGAAAAATTGTAAAAACTGATACATCTGTATGAACCAAATGGAAAACATCAATTCAATGAGATTTAAAATGTTATAACAGTTAATTTATTAATGTTTTGCTTGAATTCATGAAAACAGTACTGTTTAACTTAACTGAATGAGCCCATTAGTGGTCTTCCGCTGCCATCTAGAGGTTATAAATTGCATTTACTCAAACAACAGTGTTTTTAAACATAACTGTTATAGTGTTATTTTTTTTGCCCAATCTCTCTTAAATTTTGCATGCTTGTTAAGAATGAAATTATGCATTATTTTACACAGTTTTGATAATTTGTGGGCTTTCTGTTTGTATTAATAGGCCTTTGTGTACACTATGCAAATAACATATTATAAAATCAGTGGTTTATAGTTGTCCAAATGCAATTGTTCAACGTTTTTGATAATTATTGACCTTCAGAGTCTACAGAATTGTACTTCAGTGGTTTTATTGATTTTCAGCTTAAAGCCTTGGAATACTTTGCCAAAGTAACTTTTTAAAATAATCTTGAATATTTAATTAACAGATTTATTGACAAAATTGGTCCCAGAGGCAAAGTTTTTCAGAATGAGGAGATCTATCATATGATATGAAGATTTAGTGTTTTTGAGTGAATATATGAGCATTTTCAAACAATTTGAGGCCATTTACCATATAAATCTTGTCTTTTGAGACCTTTTCTACTGTTATAGCGCCACCTATAGTCCGATCTCCATGAAACTTTGCATGCTTGTTAAGAGTCACCTTTTACATGATTTCACCAATTTTCATAAAGTTTAGAGTTTTCGTTTACGTTTTATAGGCTTTGGGGTATGTTTGGCCACACCCCTTTTCTTAATTACCCCTTTACAGCTAACCAAAGTACAAAATTCAACATTTTTTTGATAATTATTGATCTAGAGAGTTCAAAGAATATTACTGCAGTAGTTTGGTTCTGATCAGACAAAAAACCTAGGACTAGTTCGCAAAAGTAGCTTTTTAACATATTTGTGAATAACAATTGAACGATTTGATTGACAGCAATGGTTCTTGAGACGAAGTTGTGCATTATGAGGAGATCTATCATATGATATTAAGATCTAGTGTTTGTTTGAATGTATGAACATGTCCTACAAATTGTGATCATTTTCTATTGAAAATGTGTGTTTTTGAGGCTTTTTCAACTGTTATAGCGCCATCTATGGTCCGATCTCCATGAAACATTGCATGCTTGTTAAGAGTCACCTGTTACATGTTTTCACCAAGTTTCATAAAGTTTTGAGTTTTCCTTTAGGTTTTATAGGCTTTGGGGTATGTTTGGCCACACCCCTTTTCTTAATTACCCCTTTAACGCTAACCAAAGTACAAAATTCAACATTTTTTTGATAATTATTGATCTAGAGAGTCCACAGATTATTACTGCAGTGGTTTGGTTCCGATCGGACAAAAAACCTAGGACTAGTTCGCAAAAGTAGGTTTTTAACATATTTGTGAATAATTAATGAACGATTTGATTGACAGCAATGGTTCTTGAGGCAAAGTTGTGCATTATGAGGAGATCTATCAAATGATATGGATATTGTGTTGATATGTGAAACACCACGTGATTACAAAGCCATAAAACTCGTTAGCGCCAACTAGTGTCCGATTTCTTTCAAAATTCTTACAGACCTTAAGGTTCATGAGTCGAACGTACCCAGTGAGTTTCGTTCCGATCAACATCCGTTAACCCTTTCAAATAGGTGCTTAAAATTGTTTGGCCAATGGCGGCCATGTTTTTTGAGATATGCAAATGTCCTCATAGGTACTTGTGCCCCTTCAGACCAAGACACTGCATACCAATTTTCAAGTCGATCGAGCCAACGGTTGCCTAGTTATAGACATCTATGTGTTTTTTCTATCTTATTGCGCCCCCAAGTGGCAGAGATGCGCAATTTTTTTTATTTGACCAAAGATTGAGCTCATACATATGTGTACCATGTTTGGTGAAGATATCTCATTTCATTAATGAGTTATAGCCTGTTGCGTAAAATTGGTCCTCGACTTTCGAATGTTTTGGCATCCCATTACGACAGTGAGTCGAAATTTCTACTTTTTTTTGATAATTATTGATATTCACTGGACAGAGAACATTTCTGCAGTGGTTTGGTTCAGATTGGGTGAAAAACCTAGGACTAGTTCGCAAAAGTAGGTTTTGGACATACGTCAAATTTGCGAAAAAACGAGGCCTCCTAGACCCAAAATCAGAGTGACCGTTTATAATTTCGCATGACCCACGGATTCCAGAAATGTTAAATTTTTGGCTCTATCACAAGCGGTTTAGGAGCTATTAGCAAAAACGCATTTTTGATCACTGTAGCGCCCCCCACTGGCCGATTGGGCCGGATCTTTGCGCCTGAGTAGCGAGCAAGACTACTACCTTTTGACCAAGTTTCAGCTCTCTAGGCCTTACGGTTTGGGCTGCCCGTTCAGTTTTAAGGCGGAAAAATAATAATAATAATAATAAAAATCCTAACAATTACAATAGGGTTTCAGCACTGCGTGCTTGAACCCCTAATAATAATAATAAAAATCCTAACAAATACAATAGGGTTTCAGCACTGCGTGCTTGAACCCCTAATAAAAATCCTAACAATTACAATAGGGTTTCAGCACTGCGTGCTTGAACCCCTAAATATTAAACTGTCACTATGATTCCACTAATCGAGCTCGCTGATTGGTTTAAGAATAAACCACCAATTTATATTTTTGGTGCATATGCTACAGAACAACAAATTCAAACATCCATAAATGGCTGTCAACATGTTCCCTCCTGACTGCTTGCTCCGCTGACTTGTCTACCTGCTGCCGAGCTCTGTCTGGATCTGGTTCTCCCGTTTTGCTGAGCAGTGCCAGCCCGAGTTATTTTCTTTTTGCCAGTTCATTCTAGGGCTGTGCAATTAATAGCATCATATAATCACGATATGAGCGTGCGCGATTTCTAAATCGCTTTATAGCTTTGGAAAATGCATTTATAACTGTAAAACATATCTGTGTGTGTCAAAATTGATTAAAATCGAAATCGCAAAATTGATCAAAGAAATCGCACAGCCCTAGTTCATTCAATAAATACAGTTAACAATATAGCTTCTGAGTACTAAGTTATTATCTCAACAATAGCGGGGTCAGTTAATTTTTTTTTTGCAGTGGGCTGCGCAAACACACGTGTTTGGTTGTGTGGGCTGTGAGTTGAAAAAGCTTGGAAACCACTGCTTTATCAGCAACAACACTGGATATTGAAAAAAATGGTGGATGGAAACAATGAATTTAATAATGCACATAAATTAAACTTAATTTGTGTTTATTTATTCTTTAGTTGAAGACATGAAAATTAACTATAAAGGAAACATGTTTACTTGACAATGAAGTCATAAATGTGCATCAAAGTGCCTCAAGTCATGTGGTTAATGTGGCCTGGAAATACTGGTTTTCTTAAATTTAGATTTTTAGTGTAAATTAAAGCTTTGATTCTATTCTATTTGTCTGGGAAATCTGTCTGATACACTAGCCGTGCAGACATGACACATTTCACCTTTAAGTATCCATCTCCAACCTCGTTGCTTTCCATCACCCGACTCACTACCGAAAACTCGAATCGCTTCTCATTCCACTGACACTCGGAGTAATGTACGTGTGTGTTGTGTATTTCTTATTGATGGACTTACAGTCAGCCACCTGCATCCCCCAGCACACAGGAGGCCATCCAGGGCATGCTGTCCATGGCTAACCTGCAGTCATCAGACTCTCTCCTGCAAACGTCCTGGAGCAATAGCCAAACAAAGAACAACTCGCACAGCAGCACAGCCAGCAAGAAGCCGAGCAGCGTGACCGGAGCAATGGCAAGCAACAGCAAGCGGCCGGCCAAACGCTTACCCAAGAAGACGCAAAAGAGCAGCAGTGTGGACAGTTTGGACATGTTCGATGATGACCAGGACCACATGGACGCTTGCTTTAAGGATTCTGATTATGGTAAGTTCTTCAAAGGGATTCTTTTTACTGTGCTTAAGTGGTAGTTCACGCAAAATTGACTTTCTCCTGATGAACATATTCGAAAAACGTCTCGGGTGTTTTTGTTGTCCATACAATTAAGTGGTGTAATGTTGTTTGGACCCCAACATTTAGAGGAAATGAAGTCATGCAGGTTTGGAATGACATGAGGGTGAGTAAATGATGACATTTTAATTTTTTGGCTGAACTATCCCCTTAAGAACCCATTTGGAGAACAGATTGCAATTCTCTCGTACCTTCATCTTGGATAGCTTGTTTGCACTATTATCAAGACCAATTAGTTCCTCTGAGACAATTTGTCAAGGATGTTTCATGATCATTTGGAATTGCCCAGGTGCTCTTAGAGCAAAGCCAAACAGTGTAAATCTGCTCTATCAACGTTCTGATTAGAGTTTAATTTTGACTTAAGGGTTTTCATTCACGGCAAAGTGACATGCGTTTTTACTCTCAGCTAGAACTTTTCAAGCTCTCCTTTCTGAGTCTCTTTTATAGCTTTTGTGAACCCCTTCCAAGAACAGCAAGACCATTAGTAGCCTGTTAATAATCCATTAGCATGAGTTTTAAACTGTTGTTTTAAATGCTTTTTGATCTGATACCCTAATTAGTCATTACTAGCACGCACATTCCCATTTGGACTCACACTAAGAGAGAGTTTTATCAAACACACGAGCATTCCTCCTTTCTGTAAACATTTTTTTCTTTGTCTTGATAATTTAATTGTTGGAAATTGCGTGTTCCTGAGTAGTTGAGTTCAAAGAAGCTAGGTGCATGCAGGCCAAGGCAGGGCAAGGAACAGCTGCCGTGCATCTGGTGTCACGCTAACATCCTGTCCAATGAGAAAACACTTAAAACTGTAGTTTATGGAGTGCAAAAAAAGGGTGGTTTCTTATATACAAGCTATGTGTTTAAAATGAATGTTTTTTCGACATTGCACATTTACATTGCTTTCTTTAGCGACGTTAAACCATACTTGTGGCATTCCAAAAAGAGAATACATTGCAAAATTAATGAAAATGGTGGCTTCTATAGAATTAGCTAACTTTTACTTTTTGTAATGCATGCATTTTTATTTATTTTTTTATAGAGATAATATTGTTAAATTATTGTTTACAATTTATTGAAGTATTGTTGTTGTTATGATTATTTAGAATTTATTACTCTTGATTTTATAATGAATATAGCCTTGAATTTTATAGCAAGACCAAACTGTATTAATGCAAATGTTTGAAAGCAGTTTTTATTTTTTTAAAGGTCAAGCCTTGTACACACCGGGGCCGATTATCGTGCACAGTTATCACGCACGGTTATCCCTGACGTTTTTCAACGCGTATTTTGTATACATACCCAAACGATTTTTGATGGCAATGAGCCGAGTGAACATGCAAATTCCCTCCCTTTCATTAGATGGCGCTTAATAAAAAACAGAAATACAATGGTACACATCGAATCCTATTTGATCTGCAATTCCTCTCCAAAACAACTCCATCTTTTCGGGATTTTTGTAGTCCCTGTTGTGTTCAGACACCAATGAGACCAGCAGCTCTAAATTCATCTTGCCTCGATGCATCTTCTTGGTCTATTTACTTCCTCTTCCTCATTAGGTATCAAGTGTGCTCGGCCAGACCGTTTTGTGCTTGAGTGCCACCAAGTCGTGTTTTACTTTAACTTTTAGCAGCTTCAGGCACTGAACAAAAGCACCAGTCTCAGACCAGTTTTTAACATGGTGCATCAAACCAAAAAAACGCGCCTGAGGCTTTTAAAGAAAAATAACGCTTTTACGCCTCACGTTTTGCGCGTCGGTGTTCACTCTTACATTGGTGCCCTTTGTTTAGTCAGAAGGCGTTTAACGTCTGCGATAATCATGGGCGATATTCGTCCCGGTGTGAACAAGCCTATAGATGCTGATATGGTGATAATTATGTTTCTCCCCCCATCCCCCCAGTTTATCCGTCTCTGGAATCTGAGGAAGACAGCCCCATTTTCAAATCAAGATCCAAAAAAAGGAAAAATACAGATGACACTCCATATAGTCCTACAGGTAGTGCAAAGTCTACAGTTTCAGATGGGAATCTGACTATAAAAATGTAATCACATGGGATTATATTCATACTGTTGCAGCACGAGTTGGGCCTACTGTACCACGACAGGAGAGACCAGCTCGGGAGGGGGCACGTGTGGCATCCATAGAGACAGGATTGGCAGCTGCGGCAGCTAAATTGTCTCATCAGGTTAAAACTTTGTTCTTCAGTTTATTCAGTGCAATAACTGATATTTACCAGGGCATTTAATCTGTCAGTATAGAGTCATTTTAAGACTGTCTGCACCTATTATTAGTATTCCCGTGAATTTACAGAAAACATTTATTTTTCTATTTTTAAATGCAATTGACAATTAATTTAATTACAATTTTGTGAATGCTGTATCTGCATTGTACCATGGCATTCATTTACAGTGGGGTCCAAATAGTTGAGACCACATTGTGAATATATTGTTGTATGATTTTGAAAAATTAGATTATGATTTTGTTGATGTGAACTCCTTTGAGCACAAGATGTTTTTTGGATCATGCTGGAATACATGATCATCAGGTTTTATGCAGCTTGAGTGTCATAAAAAAAATGTGGATACTTCTATGCAGCTTGAGTCAGTAAAATAAATTCTGAATCCTTTCTAATAGCTTCCATTTCTATAGAAACGGCTGTAAGACTGATTTAGCTAATGACCCCTACTAACCAGTTCTTGCTACAGGAGGAGCAGAAGATCAAGAAGAAGAAAAAGAGTACCAAAAAGAAGCCCATGGCTGTAGAGGAGCCTCACAAACTCTCTCAGGACAGCAGCTCTCCAGAACCTACCCCGGACTCTGAGACAAACCAGGGTGACCATGAATACAGCACTGGAACGAGCAAGACCGCCGGCAGCTCGCAACCCATGGCCCCCGGAGTCTTCCTCAGCCAGAGACGGCCTTCATCATCATCGTCATCTCAGAACACCTTATCTGTCCCGCCAGCCAAAGTCGAACGTGGGAACTCGACGGACTCCAAAGGTGATTTTGGCCAAAACATAAGTAGGACTATTTTTTTGTTTTTTTGATGAGTATTAATGTTTAAAGGTTTCTTTGTTGCGCTGGCCAGTATAAGAGTTGCAGTTTCTGGATCTTTATTGACACAGCTGTGGCTTAATAATGCATTGCCGTGATCAGAGTTGCAATGTTGTTGTTGCATATGCTAACCATTTCGCTTTGTCTTCCCCACAGCGAAGCGGCTAAAGAAAGGAATGGCAACGGCCAAACAGAGACTTGGAAAAATCTTAAAGATTCATCGTAACGGCAAGCTCCTGCTGTAACGTGGACAATGGGCGACTCGGGCGTTCTCCTGATGTTTATGGACCCGAGGACTGATTCCTCCCTCCCTCCCTCCCTCCCTCGATGAGCTGGGATGAGAGCATAAGGACAGAAACAGACGGGAATGCGAACAGGATCCCACAAGTTTTCAATTTCTAAGAAGAACATAGCTCAGATAGGTTTTTGCCTTTTCTTTTACTTTATAATTTTCAGATATTAAAAATGTACAGAATACCTGCTATTAATATTTTGTAAGAAGAATTTGTCTTGTTTTACTACGGCTCTCAGTTTATCAGGGGTTGCTAATATATTCTAAGATACAGTAAATAGCAGTCATTCCAAGATAAAGAAAGTATCCCCTGCATGTATTCCGTTTGCATGCATTGTTTTGAGGAGGGGGAAGGGTTGGTGGAAGGGTGCAAACAAGAAATTCATTACTGCTTTTTGGATGTGGCTTATCATTGTCTTTTTTTTGTTTTTTAACAAGTATACTGAAGACATGACGAATTTCACAACTGGCGGGTGATTTTATGTTCCCTCATTTGGAATTTACTTTGCTTAATTCTGCATTTTTTTATACGCATTACCTACACAGGACAAAAGTACTTTTCTGTTTGCTAAGCACTATCACAGATAATATTTATTGACCTAATATAATTGTAGATGTCATAGGTAGTTTGAAGCCAGGAGGCACTTGCAAATCTTCAGTGAAGCACAAATATGAACTCAATTTTTAGTAGTTTTGTATATCTTAACAGCTATTATAAAATGACAGCTTTTAATTTTTTTTATATATTTTTTTTTTGTTCGGGAAAAACTGTCTATTTCAACAAATCATGCAATTAAACATGCATATCGATAAACCACATTTTCACTAAATTTTCCCCTGTTGGTCTAGAAAATCAGTGTATCACATGAAAAAAAAAGTCATGCTAAACTTTGACTGAATTGTTAGCACATCTTTTAAAATGTTATTTATATATTTTTATTGTTTTTAGACATTGATACTACAATCAGTTTTATGTCATGCTGTTTTTTTTATTTTTATTTTTTATTGTTTGACAATGTAGCTCTTATTACGGTTCTATTTTATGATACAAAACACTCGCCAAACATAATGCATCACTACATGAAAGAGATCTCAAGCACTGATGATAAGCCTCATCCTTGACATTTCACTACATGGGGATACTTTCTCTCTTCTGTTTGTTTCACAGGCAGCACCAATTACCCTAGAATGAAATATGCATTTGCTTCACAGTACAGTATGTAGAATGTAGCCTGTATATAGCTTTTTAAATGACTACTTTTTGTATCCTTTTTTCCTTAATACTTCATTATACATTTTTACTAGTTTTTGCTAATTACAGACAAAAATATATATATATAAAGATATAGAAGTAACCATCACCTTTTAACATTTTTTACACAATAGCTGAACTTTTTTTAACCATCGTTATGTTTTCATTTCATTCTGTTACATTAGACAAAAGGTGTTGCCTGGAGAACAAAGTAAACAGTGTAACATTTATTCTCATATGGCCTTACATGCAGAAAAACAAGTGTATTATTATTCATTTATGACGGGGGAGAAGAAGAAAAAAAAAAATCACAGTTTCTACAACCAGCTTGGCATTTGAGCTAAAATACCCCTGATGTATTTTAAAGTTATTTTACTAGCACCTTGTGAAGTGTTTTCTGTGTCAGTGATGTAAGTTTGTAGCCTTTTATACTTGTATAATTCTTAAGAGGTTTTGTTTGAAATATTTTATCAGTCTGTGAGCCCCTTAGGACACTTCTATCATTAACTTCGGGCAATATATTTTTTTTTTTTTGTCTTTGCAAAACCACGTCTTTATTGTTTTCATCAAATCAAGTGCAACCGCTCATCAATATGAAATGTTACATTATTATTAAGCAGCTATTTTAAAGATCCATACCATCATGCCACGAGTTTTATTTTGGTAATAGAGCATATACATTCTTAACAAGGTTTACTGTGCTCATTATTTGCAGTGTTTTAGTTAGCAATGTAAATCTTGTATCCACCTTTCCGAATCGAAACACTCAGAATCTTTGTCAATGGAACTATTTCAGGTTTTTATTTGTACAAAATGTGTGTTGCTTTGTTGTGGTTTATTTTTATATGTTCAAACTATTAAATGCATCCACTGTTTCAAGGCAGTGAATGATACTTTTGTAGTAGTGCACCGTTTTTCAGACTCATAAAGATAATTTTTTTTTTTTTTTTGTATTAAATGTCATATGTCTCTGTTTATTTTTAACCTTTTTATATTAGGGTTTATTGTCCCATGCGTAATTTGTTTTTCTAAATGAAGTCGCTCATTATGTATTTAAGTCTGTTCCCATGCCATAACGGCACACAAAAGTCAGTTTTGGGAACATGTTCTTCCACCATTCATGTGGAATGGCAGGGCTACACACGTTCTCTGGAACATGCCGTGGTAATTACTTCTAAATGGGCTCATGCTACTGTACCACTCAGGTCTGATGCCCTGGAGAAACTCTCAACTTGCACACAATCCCCCCATTTAGAACCACATTGTCCACTGGGAGCCAAGCTGCACTTTTTGCTTTTGTTCATTAATACACAACTAAAGCCAAAACACCAGCGGCTCCAGCCAAATCATTAACATGAACCAAGCCAAGGGCAACACTGTTAATACTCGATCCATGTTCATATAGTTCAAATATTGTATTATTATTTGCAACACGGTTTATATGTATAAGAGAATGTGTGTAGAATAATATTCCTCTCCTGTTATCTTTAGCTCTGTGTGTAAATCGTATCTCTCTGTTTTTTCTTTATTTCCCCGTGGCTTCCAATTGTTCTTATTTTCACCTCTTTAGCTCTCTTCTTGCCCTGATTTATGAGGATTGGAGGTGAACATGCAGCGAGCCACCAGGTGGAGATAGACGTCCCAGAAAATACGTCTGTTGCTTCCCAGCGGAAAGGGTTGACCGGTAGGTACATCTGCTCAATTCATGACACCAGTTAAGATTTTTTACTGATCAAAATAAATGGGATTTCTGTGAGTTCGTGCTCTGGAATGTGTAGTACGACAATTGCTGCATAAACAAAAGAAGAAGGTTTGTCACTGATGGGTTTTTTTTGAGCTCATTTGGAGAGGAAATGCAGAAAAATGTTAACCTAGTTCAAAAACATTTGTCCATAAGCAAACAATTACTGTACAAATGTGGCCTAAAAACCAATTTCAACATTTTTTTCATGTTTACTTTTGCCTTTATTTCTTTCCTTTGGTCTCCGACGTTACACGCAATCCCAAATAAATCGTAACGGCATGACATACATTTCAAATAATTTAGGATAAAGCCATATTTGAGTAGGTATTTGTTATCGCTGGAGTATGTGGCAGGCAGGCTTCCACTCTCAACATAGAAATGCAGATTTTGTCATCGACATCTGCCACGTATCACACACACAGCGCAGAAAACGCCACAGCTCATTGCCTCACGGTAAACCAAACCCCCCAGCAAAGTTGCACCAATGTCCCCCCTAAGTACTTTGTAGCATATTAATGATGTTTATCTCTAAGAGCAATTGCAGAAGAGGCCCGTATATCAGGCCTAACTTGTTCCTGCCACCAGTTTGTTTGTCTGTGCACAGCAGTGTTTAGCAAACATTGTTTTAGCAGTTAGTTAACATCAGAAAAAGCAGCGCCATTTCAAAAAGATTTAGTATGACTGATTTGGAAGAAGACGGGTGGTTAAGCTCTTTAATTAAATATATCATTACAAAAATTATTTAATATAGAACATTGACAAAGAACCCTAACATCTTCATTCACGGGTTCTGTGGATAAATATATTTTAATGCTGTTTAAACCAATTAATAAATAAACTGTGATTTTATTTCCCATGTATTTTAATTACATTAACAGTCAAACTTGTCAATTGTTTATGCATTTATTTTATTCATCTACTATACACATTTGGGAATAGTATTAAATTGACCAAAATGTGAACATTTTCATAGATTACCAATTTTTTTCCCCCTTTGGTATCTGGTCCAACTTAAAAAAAAAAAAAAAAACCTTCTTAATAAATTCACATTTGTATTTTAATTATTTTAATTCAACAAAACTAACTTGAATGATTTAAGCATACTGTAAGCCTTTAGAAAGCTTTTTTTAAGATGAATTGTGTTCGCTGGTAATATTTCAATATGTACTGTTAAATAGATTTGAAAAAAACTGAATAAGACAGTACTTACATTTCAAATATATTCTTCATCCACAGAGACATCTGTCCGATGTCCTCAGTGTGTGTGTTAATGTTCAGCTTGTGGATGGCAGATGGCTAAAGCAATGCAGGACATTCCCCTCGCCAAAAAATCAGAGCAAAAAAAAAAAAACGAACAGGCATGTTGGCTATGTTGAGAGAGAAAAAACATTCATCGTCAATTTTCAGTGGACATTGATGATTTGGTATTTGATCGGTTCTGATGAAACCGGTACAGGTAATCAAATAATTATTTGTATTTATATGATATTTCATGCTTATTTAGGACAAGATCTACAAACCTACTAATACTTAGGAGACGTTCTTCTTGTCTTTTTGTTTTATGGAGCATTTTGACTTTAGGTCTATACCTGTTTTACAGCACTGTCACTGGACTTAAAATCATTTCTGGGTCCATTAGGAATTAATTATAGGGCAAGTGGTTTCATAATTGCAGTGTCAGGGGAGTCCAGGTGGGATCTGTTGAGTGTCATATTTGAGCTTATCTCATGGTGATTATATGTGGTTGTAGCGGTCACAGATGTGATGGGGCTGCCCGCCTCTCACTGTGATTTCAGTAAAAGCCCTGCGGTCTTATTAACAAGCCCCCAGTGGTTCAGTGAAACGTGCCATGCAGAAGATGCTTTAATTGCATTGGAATGTTTGAGTAAGTCATGTCTCTGTGTGGCCTAACAGTGATGCCGGCACCGCTGTGGATTATTGGTGGTCTTCAGCCTCACTGTGTAGGGTCTTAGAAGTTACATTCCTCATGGTTCAAGAAGATTGTGCAGAGGGGAGCAAGATCCCAGCGATGCCCCTAAAGAAATCCTTTAGCGACTTTCTGTTTTATGTCTGTGTGTCTATGAGGATACCACAGTATATGCAAGTTAGACTTTTTTTTTTAAAGAGATTAATTGATCAAAAGTAAGAAGAGTAAAGAAATGTATAATGTTCAAAAAGATTATAATTTCGAATAAATACAGTATTGTTTTTTCCAACTGGAGTAATGATGCTGAAAATTCAGCTTTGCCATTACAAGAATAAGTTACATTTTTATTTTATTTTACAATATTTAATTTAAATTGTAATATATTTAACAATATTACTGTTTAATAATGCAGGCTTCGTAAAAATACGTTTTTCAGAAACATACGTGTATATATATATAAACATATGTTAATATGGAGGAATATATGCATGTTTTAATAGGTCAGGGTTAAATTCCTACAGTTGTATGCTGTCTTTTGAAGACCCCTGCTGTACAATAACCACTAATGACACAAATAGGTTAAATCTAAATGAGCTGACATGACTAGCTATGAGGCTGTTTGACTAGTTGTGAGGTCATAAGTGTGGGTACTAGAACTGATTAGGGTTCGGGTTAGGGTTGACCCATGTAAGTGGGTCACACAGAGTGGAATAATCCACCTGCAAAGATACTTTGGGACGAAAAAAATAAAGTTGAAAATGTTGCAGACTTTGTGCCAGAATTTTATGAATGGGCATATCTATGCCTCCATTAGCCAATAAGCTTTTCCCATCAGGTCTTTAAACTCTCCGTGACCCCCATTCACATAAGCGGCTGTGAAGTGTTTCACACTGTAGTGTGATCAAATCCTTGTGACGTGAATAAACATCTATAATCGCAACCTCTCAGTTTGGCATAAACAGAGAAGCCCAGCGCCAGATGCAAAGAATTTAGGGTTGAGGCTCACAAATGCAAACATCTGGTCTTCTACCATACATATGAAACCAGCCATTTTCTATGTAAGCAACCCCAATGAGCATAAGGAAACACTTGGGCTGTAACTTAAGAGTAAAGTCAGTGTCCCCAAATAACAACGGTTTGACCCGCAAGTTAACTTGGAAAAAAAAAACTAGTATTTAGTAGATCGAACATCTCCACTTATCAAAAAAGTCTGTATTATCATATTTATATTTTGAACACAATTATACTTCACCGTCTGTCCCCAGATCTAATAAAACACATATTCTGCTTATCATTTTTGATATCATAATCATAAATTAAATGAAAACTGTAATCCCATTCTGCCCCCGGTGCCCTGCAAAAAAAAAAAAAAAAAAAAACTTGTGCAAGGATTGTGTACAGCTGGCGCTGGGAGTTTCCCAAATACAATTACTCTGTTTACATGCAGTAGTACAAGACGGAAATTGCTTTTGAAAGTGTTTTCCAAGGACACGGTTTTGTAAGACTCATGTGCACAAAATTATTTAGATGAAACTGAGCACCACTCCATGCATTGGCAAGTAGGAATGGCAGTTTCAGCCAACCTTTAGTAAATGCTCACTTAATCCATCTCAAAAGAGAGGCTTCTATGATGGCCCTCATTGTCAGAAGCCACAAAGGCTGAGCACCCTCCTTAACTGCAGGAGTGCTTTGAGCGCAAGGCAAATAAACAAACGTGTCCAAAAGACTCTATAATCTTCCGTAATATCTGACATTCCCTCCTACTGTATACCAACTATAGGCCTTTAAACAGAATGAATGTGAATCGTCATTGTACCACACACCGATGGGGTCATGCATCATTTTGGTGATGCCGATTCAAATGCACTTTAAAATTGCCCCTACTCTCCACAAAGTTGGTTTATTATTCAGCAGACAGACACTAGACTCTCTAAGGCCAGATGGTTAATAAGAGGAGATTGGCTTTCTGCTGAGTGTGTAGCAGAAATCTAAATCATTAGGGCTCTCTTTCTGCCATGTGCCACCCCTTGGTTCTCTGCCCTCTGAACCCTGAAGCTCAAACGGCTGTGAGCTCTGTGACCCCCAGCATTTCCTTCCAATATTAACAGGCTTGTTATGTCGTCAAACGGGCCTGATATAGACCATGGCCTCATTTGGAAAAAGCCCAATCAGTGCAAACAGTTCCAGAGTTCAGCGCTTCGGCCTCAGAATAGCCGAGGCTTTCAAGTGTCCATTTGAGAGGCATAATGATAACAGAGAGAGGAAGTGTGGGGCATTTCAGGGAGAAATTATGTGGTCACATGCCCGCCGGCAGTAATGCCTCAGTTAAATTCAGCTAAGTTGCACTCTTAGGCTAAGGGAGAATGAATCGAGTTCGTTTATGTTACAGAAATGAATGTGGTGCAGTCGTATTAAAGCTTTTCCAGCCTGATGGGAGGCAGACCACTACAACTGACAGGGATTATTCTTCGCTCAATTTTGGTCAGTTTAAAGTGGAGCGTTTAAAAGGAAGCATTTCAGCCACAAGTATGCGGCATATCTAAATAATTATCAGAGCACTGACAGGCGTTCTGTTTCAGATGAGTTCTGAAGTTCTCACAAGGAGACAAACATCTGTTTTTGCAAGTATTTGATTCTGGGAGATCTGATATTTATTTATCAGTGGTATTTCACTTCAGTTACACAAATGCTGGATGATGATAACAACAACATCAACTGCAAAAAAGACTCAAAAGTTATTAATATAAAATAGAAACAGCCAAGGCCGGTGTGTGCTTTCTGAATCTGCAGCTAATAGTGAACCCTTGCCCAGGTCAGATCTCATTTAACACCAAAAGGGTGTATGGCAGAAATCACCCGTGTCATATTCTCCACCTCCGAGCATGCAGCAGAACGCAAGGTACTCATTCTCCAACCTCTGTTGCCTGACCTTTGGCTTCCTGGTGTGTAAATAATTGAGTTTTTTTCTTTAGACAAAATTGGAGAATTTGCGGAAACTGTGGCTGGTTTAGACTCTTGTGTCTGGCTCTGGTGCTTTCACATCGTCACACAAAGCCAACATTATCACACCTCTCATTCTTTTTTTACAGATTTGGTTCAACAGAGTAAATGGAGACTTAAAAACGAATTAGAACTTTCTGATTTGACAGATTTAGGAGAACATTTCTACTTGATGTTTAAATTTTAATTTTATTTAAATGTATATTTTTATTTAAATGTGTATGTGCTGAAATAAATTAATAAAACACTGAAGGTGCTATTTAAAGGGCTGATTCTGCAGTGAGAATCAATATTTAACATGTCTTCAGTCCAATATAATGTGATTCAGTCATAATTACATATAAACAATACACTGGTAAAATACTCTCTTTTTAAAATAAGATGATATGGGATCTAAATTCGAATAAAATGACCGTAAAATTATATATGGATTATAATTTGATTTGTGATCATGTTTATGGATGTTAAATGTCTGGTATCATTGAATAAGGTTATCTTTTTAATAATACCTCCAACAACAACGGTTTATTAGAATACCTTTTATGTATTTGAATTAAAATGCCTATTCTGAATTAAAACGTTATAAAGTGGTAGTTGTGGTAATGGTAGAAGGATTATTATTTTGAATATTTTGAATAAAAAAAATCTGATTAACACAACTTCATATTGTGCATGTACAGCTGTTTCATTAGTGTCACAACCCAATATAATGAGGAATTGTTACAACAGAATTCTGTTATTACAGTCATTCTAAACGACTCATTTGAATAAAATAAATATGGAATTATTATAGCATATGAAAAAGTGAAACATAAACCGTAAGAAAACATGTAAACTCAAGTACCAATTTGTCTTATTTTAATAAATCGCCTTGAGGGAAATCCCATTTAAAAATATTAAATACGCTGTCGTTAGCATTTAGCTTATTTATTTATTTTTAAGTATTTAGCTCTGGTAAACTGGACAAAAATCCATTCTGTTTTGCAGGGTAAATATCATTTCAACACTTACCCCGCATCATCAGTGACAGGCTGCACTTGACTCGGCTCATCCCGCCCACACGCGCTCTATCTCCCGCTTTAATCAGGAAAACATCCGCGAGCGTTTGTGCAGCGGAAATGGACCGTGACTTATGATGGCGGGAAGATGGAGAAGTGCGCATCGTCACCAACTGATGCTATCGCGCCCAGCGTGAAGGTCTGAGCCGCTAATTACTGTCTGCGGTGATCAAACACTGGATGACAACAACACCTGCAGGAACACCGCGGATCATCTGCCCTCTAGTGCCCAGGAAACATGCTGCTGTGGCCAGTGCGCGCTCTGAACATTATAAGCGACCCAGGGGCTAGTTGTCACTTTTTATTCCTGTAAATATTTCCTATCCCAAGGTAGGTTTACTTTTTATATATATATATATATAGTTTATGTATAGGAACATTTCTTAGAGTCTTGCCTGCAAAAAAAGCTATTTAATGTTTCCACCATCGAAAAAAATTGTTTCTTTATTAAAAGGACACTGTACTGTTGAAATTACTTTTAAAATACTGAACTTTTCAGTGCACCTTTATGAAACAGAAAAAAAATTAAAAGGTATGAATAACTTATATTATAAAAATAAAAAAGACATTTAGGCTACATTTACAAAACCTTGAGAGTTTAAACTTGTTAAAATATGCATTAAATAAATACTTATATTTGATTAAATATATTATTTAATCAAATATTTGAATGTTTAAAGGTTTTTATTGTTTCCAATGTATTACTGAAATTGCACTTTTCTATCTTATTCTATATATATTAAAAATATATATTTGGGAAATTGCTTGCAAAATGAGATCCATAGCATTGGATTACTGAGATTTAATTAAATCCAAACAGAATTCAGAATTAGGAGTTCTAAAAGTCTAGGTTTGCAGCAATTACACTCCACCATTTCATCCTTAGGAAATGCCATCTGCTTTGCCAAGCGTGCATGAAGCAGACTTATGGGGTCTATGAATAAATAAACACTTCCCCACCAGGCAATAATATTTCATGCGTTTTTGTCTTTGAGTAGGGCATAGATGACTCAAGGAATTCATATGCAATGCATTCCCCCGAATTAAAACTATAAATAGATGGCAGCAATCACATAAAATAAATGAACTGTCAAAGCAAAACTATTTACAAGCAGAGCAGAATCCCTGCAATTAAAAGCAAATTTGTTGCATGTTTGAGTAAGTGGTAGCAGATAGGACACAGAAGCAGCCGGCTGTGACAGACAGATTGAGAGTGCTCTTTCAGCTTTTTTCGTGTGCCATGGCTCTTAGGAACATCGGCAGAGAACAAAACAACCACTCCACTTGAATTCCTTACCATTTTACACCAGAGAGTGAGTTGACAGACATCTCCAGGGGCCATTAAGACGGACAATTATGATGTCAGGGACCATTTGCTATGCTTTTATACAGACGAGTCACTTTCAAAATATACTTTTTTTTTGTAGCCCTCTGTAATCACTAAACCATTGTGTCTGAATTTAATTGTTTATGGAAATGCTATGACACTGGAAATATCAATTGCAATATCAAGTCTCATTTAAAGGGAAATGTAAATAGTTTTTAAATGGATGGAATGAAATATAATATATTAGTATCATAATTTTGTTAATGGACATTTACCTTTGCCTAATTCTGACCTTTTACCATAATACCTATTTAAGTTCACAAAAAAATAAAAAGAATAATACACACACACAGACACACACACACACACACACACACACACACACACACACACACACATATATATATATATATATATATATATATATATATATATATATATATATATATATATATATATATATATATATATATATATTATTTTAAAAGATTTTCAGCCTTCTATAATAATGTGTAGCCTAACAATTATGAGGTTATGCTTAGAACAAGAAAAAATATCTTTATTAGAGTAAAAATCTTGTTTTTCTTAGCCCACTATAAAATTTTTGTTTTAAGCATAAACCCATTTAATTTTATATATATTTTTTATAAAACAATATTAATTTTGATTCTCAAGTATATATATATATATATATATATATATATATATATATATATATATATATATACTTGAGAATCAAAATTAATATTTTTTTATAAATCCAAAAATATGGATGACACAAATACTAAGAAATAATTTTTATGCAGTGTCTTTCAATATTAATATAAATTCAGAAATCTAAAAATTTGTGATCAATTGAACAAAGTGACATTTCCTTCAAATGAAGCAACAGGTAGCCTATCTGCCTATCCTTCTATCTCTCACACCACCTCTTTTGCTCCTCTCTTCCTTTGGGTGACCCAGTGGGACAATAAGGCAACGACAGATAAGGAATGATTTGCTAGAAGCAAAACCTTAAAAATAAACAAACCATTAGGCTGTGTTCTGAGGGGAACTAGTGCTGCAAGCCGCCTGAGTGATTCTAATTCAGGTGAATTGCAGACAAATTTCACAGGCAACTTGCAGCTGTGATAATAGTGGCCAGTCTAGAGCCTGCACAGTGTCCTGACTAAAACCCAGAACCTTGGTACGCTCACACAGCCCAGTGTTCTGGTTCATAACACAACACCTCGCAGAGCACACAAGCTTTAGTGTGCGTGTATACGTGTTTGTGTGTGCGAGTGGGTGGGGTGTCAGGAAGACAAAGAGGGAAAACTTAAGGCAGTGTTTTTCTACCTGAGAAGTGTGTTTATGATGTTTTTCTCTGGTTTCAAAGTGTGTGTTCCAGACTGTAGAGGAAACCGAGAATTATTCAAATTAAAGTGCTTTGACTGAATAGTGTTTTTCCTGCATCTGGCAAAAACCATTTAAGTTGTAGCTTTAGCCGTGACAATAGGCCTGCTGGTCTTTTTGGATGTCCAGTGAAGTGTCAAACTATTTGAGTTTAAGTTGTGCACTATGACCAAACACTGTAGATATCTTTGGTGTCTAAGGGGGCAGTCAAGGCCTAATGGTTAGAGAGTCACCAATGGTCCCAATCGTCATGGGTTTGAGTCTCAGTACCTGGTTCCCACCAGTGAGGTGAGACCCTTGAGCACAGCACATAATGCCCAGCTGCAGTTACGATGGCTGCCCGCTGCTCCAGGTGCGTGTTCACTACTCACTGCTGTGTGTGTGCATTTGGATGGGATAAATGCAGAGCATAAATTCATCTCGTCACTATCAATAAGGTATAACTTAAGTTTCTACTCATTCATATTGAAAATCATCAGTCTGAAGCAACAATGGTCAGAGGACGTGAACAGCCCCTAGTAGAATGTCACTGGTTGTCATCTCGAAATTGCGTGATTATGGTGTAAATGCAGCATGAATCCTTTTCACTGAACACTTTAAAATAATCCTGTATTCACATCATAATGTAGTTACAATAATTTCAAGATGACATCACATGACATTCTACTCAGAGCTGGTTTACGTCCTTATGCTTTTCTATGGCAACACCATCACCGCCTAAAAAAAACCTGTGGTGGTCAGTCAGTTGGTACAGCGGTCACATGCTACAAGTCATAGTTTAAGTTGTTATTAAGAGTTCTACGAGGACGTGGACACTTTTTACAAGTTGGAATCTCATAATTACGGGAATTCTGATACGGCGTGAATGCATCTTTTGTTTGGAAAAAGTTGTGTGAAGCGTGGTGGTGGTGACACTGAAGACAAGCGACTGTGGAGCTGCAGTAATTTTATAGCCTATGTTTAACTTTTAAGTTCTGGCGTTTTTATTTAGGCTTCAAATTTCATCAAAGTTATATTATTTTGTGAAGATTATCTTAATGGACAAAACTAAGTTTCATGAACTATGGTTGAACACAGAGCTTATTTTGTGTGATAAACTAAAAGCCTTTTAAGCTTTTTGTCGAGGGAACCAATGTGATGCTAAAGGCCGATCTGCCTACAGAGTGACATCATAATAAACCCCACTCTATTGTCCACCATTTACGAAAATGAGCATTTCAGAATTGGCAGAAGCAGTAAATTTCATCTACTGTTTTATTAGCAGTGGCCATCTTTTTTTCGACTGGTTTTGGATGTGGCAAGGGGCACTTTCTATTATTATTTTTTAACAATTAGTATAAGTAATAATAAGTAAGCAGCACTTCACAAGAGTTCATGTGCTGGTCGTCGCCTAATTATAACCCGAAGTAGATAAATATCATGTGTGCTTTTTGAAACAGCATGCGACAACAAAGGGAAACTCTATATATTCATGCAGTGTGCGCATGTTAAAAGAGTAAATCCAATCAGAAGCTTGTGACATATAACTGCAAATATCAACCCGATCACTTTATTTAGCGTTCATGTAAACACTACATTCGGATTCGTCAAACGTTCAAGCAAAAAGTGTCCATGTAAACGCACCAAATCAAGAACTTCGATCGTCAGCACCTAGTAATAACGTAAAGTGCGTAATTACAGTGCCACTAGTGGCACTAAACGAAACTGCGCTCTGTTTTGAGTGAACAACAACTCTTGCTCAGTGAAACTTGTGGAGAATTGTAAAAGTTGTGTTTACAAACAGACTAAACCGAGAAATGACATGGTTTTGAGCACTTGATTGCACACGGTGATCCACTACAGCCCCAAGTTTCTTCTCAGCGGGATGTCATTATGCTAAAGCTCTCACACACGGAGCCCCACACACTGGTGCACGTGCGCCGGGCTGGGGGGTGGATGAATGGCCACACCGAGCTCTGCTTCTGATCAAGAGCTGGACGGCTGGTCGAGTGTGTAAGGAAATACTCTGGTGGGACTATCAGAGCCCATTAGACTGACCGAGAGCAGCCTGAGGGAAATGCAGCTGCCCGGAGAACTCACTGCAGCAGTATTTCATCAACCTTAAATATTCGCCTTTAATCCCACCGTATGCAAGCCACAGTGAGAACGAGCGGTCAGTAGCATATTTGTGTTTACAGGTTTTCTGTTAATTGCTGTCTAGGATGACTACAGTCAAATTCACTTACAGAGGACACTTGTCAATGGCTTAATAACACGAGTCCCATTTTTATGAATTGGAAGCATGCACAAAAAAACGAATCTCACCATTTTGGCCTCTAACATGTGATTACTTTAGTTAAAATGCCAAAGCCAACAATCTGATATCCTCCGGTAAGACAGAGTTTGTGTGTATGCGGACTGCGCCAAACTAACCCTTGAATGTTTGTAAACAGTCTGTCCTTTCTCAAAAGTGCCTATGATAATTGCTCTAGGAAGTGCAATCGTAGCAGAACTACCCAATTTGGCATTGAGCTTCTAGCTATATGCTTGAATGATCCTAATTGCTGTGGGACTGTGCATTTATTATTTCTTTATCTGTAGCCACACCCTCCCCCAATACCACCAACAACTGCAGGCAAAACTAAATTAGGCTTCATTTTAGTTTTTTTTTTGACGTGATTAACCTGAAGAACATGAGCAGGTTGAAACATTTTTGCAAGATGCTAGGGGTGTTTCTAGATGTGTGTGTGTGTGTGTATATACATATATGCTCTAGTGCAAAACTTTTTGCATTGGCAAATAACAGTTTTTAACATTGTTAGTAATTTTGTGGACTTCACAATGCATTAGCTGTTAAGGATATTCTATCCCAAACTTTGCTTAAATTTGGTTCACTCCGACTGAATAGGCTATTAAAATCAGTCAGTGAAATAAATCTGTTGTATTTGTTAAAATTGCAGCTTTTAATCAAGGAAGGGACATCATGAGAAAGCAAAACTGACTATAATTCACATTATTAAATTCTGTTCAATTATGCTGAATAAAGGTAGTTAAAAAGTAGGTTGATTAATGAGAGTATCAAAGAACACCTTCATTTTATATATTTATATATATATATATGTAGAGAGAGAGAGAGAGAGAGAGAGAGAGATACCATTTTATTAGATCTGTAAAATGTGCTGGAACATGCAATCTAAACAAACTTTCTTTTGTGTTCACATCACATTTGAGCCATCCACAGTACATGTTCTCCCTCATTAGCCTTGCCAGAATGGTTTATGTGCACAAACACTGCTTGATGAAAACTCGGTTCCATTTCATTCATGGCTCGTCACAGATTAATTCCCATCAGTGGTTTTCATCTGTAATTCCACTCGATTTGACACGTTAATAGCGTGATTTGTCTGTGAGGTGTTAGTGATGTCTGCCTTAACAGACACGACCCACTCATACACAAGGATAGAATAACACATCACTCAACAAAGATGTTTTTCTGCGTGCACTTCCACCTTTCCACTGACAGCTGCTGTCACCAGTGTGTTATAAAGAAGTCCATATGCTTGTGTACTGCCTGTGATGTCTTCTTTAACACATCTGAACACATGAGCAGCCACCTCCACTGTCCCCAGGGAAAGGTGGAGAGGTCATCTGTTGGGTGTGATAAATTGAACTTTAAAGCTGGCAACACTGCTGCAGTCACATCTATTCATGCACTGAACATCCTGTGTGTCCTCAGATTAGCGTAATTATGATAATTGCTCTTAACAATATGTGCTAATGTTTTACTGTAGTAATAATTTAACAGGCGCAGTGGTGAATGTGTTCTATAGAGCAGTAATGTCATAAATATTTAGCTGTCAGTCATCTTGCTCGTAAACAGATGCCGTTTTAATGTTCAGACACTATATAATTCATAGTGCCTGGAAACAAGACAAAGAAATAGTTGGAGAAATAATTCACCCTTGTGCATGCCTAATCTAGAGAAGGAATTTGTTTTGTTTTTGTCTCCAAAATCAAAAAGGTGTCTCGTTTGGTTCCTACATGTGAAAACTGATACCCCTGGTTTAAATCACATCTTTTTTTTTTCTTTTTTTTTTTTGTAGAGGCATGTTTTCATCAAAATAATTATTATATTGAATTTAACTTTTAACTATCATGAATAAAAACTATATCTCTGGTATTTACACAAAACTATTGTTTGCTTCACAAGATTTTAAATAAAGTGCATTCGTGAAGTATTTATTTTATTTTATTTTTTTAAATTATTTTTATTTTTTTTTGGAGCTTGACAGTGCCTGATAATGAAATATCATTTGTTAAGAGTTGTGTAACAATTCTTCAAAATTATTTTTTTATTTATTTTATTTTTTACAGAATAAAATAATACACAAATTTGGAGAGATTGAGGGAGAATATTCATTGATGTACAAATAAGTATGTTTACGTGATCAGATCAAAGCTGAGCAATTTATATACACTATATTTTGTGATTAAATTTGTGTCAAATAAAAGAATCCAACCAGTGTCCTTTTGTTTATTTATTTATTTATTTATTTATTTATTTATGGTGGTGGCTGTCACCATTTTAGCAGCTCTTATTTAAGCATATCTTCCACTATAAAATAGGTTTGGGTCTAGATTTTAAAATAGGCTGTCTTGTTGACCACCCCTTGGGAGAGCTGGAGAGTCTGTTTGTTGGGTGTGATAAATTGGTCACATGCTTGAACCTAAAGGTTGGCAAATTAACAGTTAATTAGGGTTTGATAAATAGCAGATCTGCTCTAGCCCCATTCAGCTGCTGCAGGCCCTCTCTCGACCCAATCTCTCTAAGGCAAGTGTTTATGTGCTGGTAACAAGTGTCGATGCAGACTGTTATGTCTGCATTTTGTCACATGAGGGGATTGCTCTCAGATGTGCTCCTTCCCCCAAGCATACACACACACACACACACACACACATGCACAATACTCATCTCCGCTCAGGTTCCTGCATACAGAACCCTTTTTCTTCCAACACACACATAATATAAAACCTCAACCTACTCTACGCTGTGCTCTTTGCAGGCAACTTTATCTCATTCATTGACACTGATACAATTATCCTTATTGTTTCTTAAGAAAATGTCTTAACTAGTGTAGAGAACTAGTGTAGTGTAGTGTAGGTTGTTTCTTATCATTTTAAACCATAACAGGAGAATAAATAAAAAAATCAGTTGTGATTAGTAAAATTGTTCTTATTTAACTTTCAGTTTTGGTGTACATTTTATTTACTACAAATTAAATTATGCAAAATGTTTGGCATTCTTCACTACTTCAAGAAATTACAGATGGTTTTGAATCGTTTTGCGGTCTGATTTAGTAGTAGTATTACATTATTTCACTATTTGTCCTGTTTTTATCATTTTGATGGCCTACTTTACACCATCAGTAATGTTTATTCAGTTTATGATCTACTGAAATATACACATTCAGAATGCACTTAAAGCAACCCAGAGTCTATTTGCCATAACTTTTAATATTAAAGTGTGGATGAGGGATAAAATTGCATCTTACTTTTAAGCATGTTTTTCGCATACTGTAGTCTGATGACACTAAGCTCACATTCAATTATCTGAAATGACATGACTAGTGTTTGTTTTGAGGGTGTTTTGTTATAATTAACAATATGCACAAAATATAGATTCATATTATAGACTTTTTTTACCTGTTTTCAGTTTTTACAGCATTTTTCCGTTTTAGGTGGTTTGAGTGTAGTATTGTCCTTTGTGTACTTGTAGCTTAATTTTTTTTCATACTTATTTAAGATATACATTCAGTTGACACAGTAATTACTGCAATTATGTAAATTATGTCAAAAACAGTAGACTTAATATTCCTGTTTACAGAACCTGATTATTATACTATTGTGTGTACATGTACTTGCACACACACACACGCGCACACACACACACACACACACACAAATATGCACTTTGGTTTTCTCTCATATAAACTGTCTATTCCAAATGTAATTGTCACTGGCTCATCAAGACGTCTTACATAAATGAACATTCTTACTGTCGGTGGTGTCCATCTCTGCAGATGACATGTAAATTAAACTGTGGCAAAAGAGTAAGGGTAGTTTGTAAAAACGCGCTCGGTGACCCCTTGGAGAGTCATTCATGTTTCAACAGTGGAGCGTGGGGCCAGGAGACGGGAGGAAACAGGAGCATGTATGGACATTAATTACTCTATGTGCGGTACTGCTGAAGTAATAATGTGTTGCAGTTACTAGACTGACAGCCAGAACTCTCTGGCACTTCATCAAGCAACCTGACACTGAATATACAGTCCATTTGATTGGAAAGAGCTGCAGATGCCCTGTATTAAGGACTGATGAAGTCAGATATAAGCATGTAAATTCATTAACCACATGTTGTGGTTGCTACGGTCCTATGCTCTCAAACCAATTCGAACTTTAATTTAAACTTGGGACTGGGACGGGAGGTTATAAAATTAGATACCAGCTATGTGAGAAAATGAACAAGAATATGAGAACTGTCATAAAAAGCTAAATTGAAAGAAAAACTGCTCTCGGTTGGAGGACACACCCAAATATAGTACTCCTTTTCCATCCAAGAGAAAAGTAATTTGGTTAATATTATGTGTGCAAATATATAACTATTGCTTTTATTATTATTATTATTATAGAAGAATATATAAATGAATATACACTGAACAAAATTATAAACGCAACACTTTTGTTTTTGCCCCCATTTTTCATGAGCTGAACGCAAAGATCTAAGACTTTTTCTATGTACACAACAGGCCTATTTCTCTCAAATATTGTTCACAAATCTGTCTAAATCTGTGTTAGTGAGCACTTCTCCTTTGCCGAGATAATCCATCCACCTCACAGGTGTGGCATATCAAGATGCTGATTAGACAGCATGATTATTGCACAGGTGAGCCTTAGGCTGGCCGCAATAAAAGGATCGTGCAATTGGGATGCTGACTGCAGGAATGTCCACCAGAGCTGTTGCTCGTGAACTGAATGTTCATTTCTCTGCCATAAGCCATCTCCAAAGGTGTTTCAGAAAATTTGACATCACATCCACAGACCACGTGTAACCACACCAGCCCAGAACCTCCACATCCAGCATCTTCACCTCCAAGATCGTTTGAGACCAGACACCCACACAGCTGCTGCAACAATCGGTTTGCATAACCAAAGAATTTCTGCACAAACTGTCAGAAACCGTCTCAGGGAAGGTCATCTGCATTATCGTCGTCCTCATCGGGGTCTCGAACTGACTGCAGTTGGTCATCGTAACCGACTTGAGTGAGCAAATGCTCACATTCGAAGGCATCTGGCATTTTGGAAAGGTGTTCTCTTCACAGATGAATCCCGGTTTTCACTGTACAGGGCAGATGGCAGACAGTAAGTATGGCGTTGTGTGGGTGAGTGGTTTGCTGATGTCACTGTTGTGGATCAAGTGGCCCATGTTGGCAGTGGGGTTATGGTATGGGCAGGCATATGTTTTGGATAACGAACACAGGTGCATTTTATTGATGGCATTTTGAATGTACAGAGATACCATGAAGAAATCCTGAGGCCCATCATTGTGCCATTCATCCACGACTATCACCTCATGTTGCAGCATGATAATGCACAGCCCATGTTGCAAGGATCTGTACACAATTCCTGGAACATCCCAGTTCTGGCATGGCCAGCATAGTCACCGGACATGTCACCCATTGAGCATGTTTGGGATGCTCTGGATTGGCGTATACGACAGCGTGTTCCAGTTCCTGCCGCAACTTTGCACAGCCATTGAAGAAGAGTGGGCCAACATTCCACAGGCCACAATCAACAGCTTGATCGACTTTATGCAAAGATGGATTATTTCAGCAAAGGAGAAGTGCTCACTTACACAGATTTAGACAGATTTGTGAACAATATTTGAGAGAAATAGGCCTTTTGTGTACATAGCAAAGTCTTGGATCTCTAAAGTTCAGCTCATGAAAAATGAGGGCAAAAACTAAAGTGTTGCATTTATAATTTTGTTCAGTGTATATAATATATGTTCAAATTTCTCTTTCTCTCTCTCTCTCTGTGTATATATATATATATATATTGTGTGTGTGTTTATTGTTATTTGTATTATTATAATTATTTATCTAGTTTTTTCCCCACACAGATATTTCCCAAACCAACCAGACAGCTGTCGGATATTCTAGCTTTATGGTTGTCATAAAAAGTTTAAGTATTGACATCGGCTTTCCACCGGTTGGTCCTGGACAGACAGAATTATTTTAGACATCTGTAAGGATATGATGTGAAGCTTAAAAATAAAAATCAATAATGAGGTACATATGTAGTCAGCCAAACAATCCCTGACAAATGAATACTTCATTTAATTCCTTTCTTCCAGCAATCAGTCAGAAACAAAGCAGCTGCTTTGCCTCAGAGTATCAATGTTGCTCTAATCAACACCATTTACCACGATCTCGGCAGCTCTGCTGAAGGCAAAGACAGCGCACGGTGCAACCGAGCGGTGGCGCGGCCCGCAACTCTTAGACACAGTCATTAGCAATAAAGCTTATTATGTTAGTGTTCCTGGTTGTTCGCCAGCTATGTTAAAAGTTTTATGTATCCTTGAATTAACCAAAGGGCCAAGCTGAGATGCATATTAAAGCAATTTCACACAAGTGTGCTGTGGTGCTGAATATTCAGCATGACAGCACGTTTAAGAGTGAAATATTGCATTTAAACAATTTTAAACAGTTATCATTGAGTATCTTGCATTTCAGACTAATTTCAGCCAGTTAGTATTATTATTTTTTTTCTCTCTCTCTGAAAATGAAAGTGGTTTCAAAGGACGCCATAGGCATCAAGAATTGCAAGTTGTTTTTCTGGATAAAATATAAAAAATATATACAGTTTTTTTTTTTTTTTTAAAGCTGTATTTTTATCTTACTGAAATGGAACAGTTTTTCCTCTTGTTTTATCTTGTTTATGCTTAAAACAAGTTGGGGGTAAAAAAAAAAACTACCAAAAAAAAAAAAAAAAAAAGACCAAAAATGTATTATTGTTATTATTGTAGGTTTTTTTGGCAGTGTAATCAGTCCGCTCCAGCTCCAGGATTCTGGATTTTCCATTTATTGCTCACTGGTAAGAACAATTGTAACAGCTCACTCAACGCTCACATACTCTGGTTCTGACCTGCACCAACACAAGCAATCGAAACAATAAAGGCAAACAATAAAGCATCCCAGGCCTGCTGAACTAAACACATCAGATTAGAGGACTGAAACTAACTTGCGTACAATACTTATATATTCTTAAAACCATTCTGAGTGTGTTGGCATGTAGAATGAGATTATATCAGGGCTGGAAAACCCCTCTTTGAATATCTGGCTGGATTTTTTTTCTCGGCCTTGATCGTTCTCACAAAAACCTGCTTTTAACAATGCAATTGAGGAAGCGGAGGCACACCAAAAGTGGTTAAATGTGGTCTGGATTGCCAGCGCACGGGCTGTGATGGACTTCCTCTGCAAAGTATTTCATTTTGGATACAGTCCCTTTCTAAACATGGTGCACCTGGGACAACAGCTTTGGTTCCAGACCCAGTGTTAATCAGCAGCAATGCATGCCTGCCAACGGCTCGTATATACAATTAATACTGTGCCCTGACTTTTAACAGCAGATACTGCTGCTCTTATGAAAACAGAATACCGCAGAGTGCCACGGCTCCAGCACTTAGCCAAGGCAGAATGACAAATTTTTTAAAGAAATCTTCCTGATTGCTGAAATGATCTCAAAGAGTCTGCAGGGAAAGTGGCAAAGAAAAATATTTAAGCACCCTAATGCATTAGTTTTATGAGCTGTGGTGTGTCTATTGCCGAGGCAATAAGACAAAACATACCCTGCGGAATCCAACGTTTTCCTCTCCGGGATGACAAGTCATTTCACATGAAGGTATCCATGACTAGGCCGTCTTAGTGTTTGACATTCCGGTATTGATTCCACGTAGAGGGTGTGGAGGGGATTTCCGCCGTAATCTCCAGTGAAAGAAGTAGGTTGCAAAGTCGTATCTAACGACTATTTAGTCTGCGATTTACAACAACACAAGTTGACACATGGTAAATATTCCTTTCTTTTTTCTCCGAGCATTACTTGAAATCGCTAGATCTGCGGCCCAGAGGCCAAATCCACCTCATTTGTATTTTGAAACAGATATTGGCGAAAATCTGATAACCCTCTAGATGATTATGACTGTATAGCTCTTCAGGGGCTTTTACATAAACAGGGTAATTCAAAATGCTAGTGACTAATAGCCTATCAGAGACATGCACCCCGACAGCATTTGAGAGAGGTCAGCCGTAGTCATTAAGTTAATGTTCGTCCACAGTTTGGGCTAAACACAGCACCTTTTATGGAATTATCATAATTAGTCTAACCATTAGCCTTAATGGGGAGTAATGGCCAGTTAGATGTTATTTGGTAAAACAACACGCCAGAGGCCGAAGGTGTTTTATTACGTCTCTATATTAAGCGTGTTCTGGAAGGTAGAAAATGTTTCCAGATCGAGGGTGAAGTTGGCTCTGTGCTAATTCAGTTTCCACTTCAAGCAAAGGAAGGACCACCCACTAAGAAAGTCCGACTTGGCAAGTCTGTATACTGTGACTCGGTTTAAGTTTCTGTGAATGTGATTGGACGTTTATGAAAAGCTCAACCTTGTTTGATAAGGGTGCATTTTACTTTTCGTTGGCATCTTGAGCGCTCTGATCTCGTTGATTAATTCAGTACAGTCCATAGTAGTTCTGATAAAACCTTGTATGAAACCACAACACAAACCTTTCCACTGAAAATGAGTGTCAACTCTTTATCAAAATAGCATAATGTATGGGAAAACCATAACCTCTGGCATTGCTGTGTACTTCAATAATTTCTTTTTTCTTTTTTTATGTGGGTTATTTTATTCTGTGTTGTTCATTCCTTCTCTGCCCCTCTAATTGCGTGTTTGCATTTCATTCCCTTTGGGTTACCCCATAGAAAAACTTTTGAATGACAAAGAGAACATGGCATCAGAAGGTAACTCTCATTCCAGCAGATGGGATCGAGCTTGTTAATCAAATGCTTTCCAGATCACACTTAAACTGGAGTAATTACCCTTTCCGAAGGAACCGTTGCACACAAAGGCTTTTGTAAACTCGTCCAATAGCTACTTTAATTGGCGCGCAGGTTGGCTAACAACTGGCTGTTCGGTGTTTGAGGAAAAAAAAAAAAAGAAAGAAAAGAAAAGTGTGAAATATGAATGAAACGTCGCTGGGTTTTCTGTCTGAGAGATTTATGATACATTTATCAACTCGTTTTATGCCACAGTTGGTGTTTAAGCTTGGTCATGGGCCATTTGCTCCACACAAGCACCATCTTTCTTTATTTGACTGCACGGTGTCAGCGCTTGGAAGGCATTTCCACAGCAAGAGTGCCGTTTCAAAAGCCCTGTCCTCCCCTTAGATAAACCAACTCTGGAGATGATGTATAAGGATCTAATTGCATTTCAGCTACATATTTCCTACCAAAATGACTTTATTGTGCAATGTTATTGAGGTTAGGGGGTCACAGATCTTGACATGCAGAAAACAGCCCAACAGATGTGTCTTTTAAACCTTTTCTGCAGGTCACTTGTAGAATGATAATAATATACTCAGAAAGAGAACATAAGAGAACATAGACAGTTGGTGGAAAGGCTTGTGAATTTTGTCCTCTTTATATTTATACTTTATATGTGAATATCCCTCTTTAGAAATGTACTTAAAGTATATATAATTATAGATAAGAAATCACTTTCACTGACTTTTTCATTAACTGTTCCCTCCTGGTGGAATGACCTGCCCAACTCAATCCGAGCAATCCGAGTCCTTAGCCATCTTTAAGAAATGACAAAAAAGAAAAAACATCTGTTCCATCTTTATTTGACCCTCTAACTCTAGCCCTTTGCATTCTATTTTAATTCTACTTTTCTATATATCTTCTTTTTTATTTAAAAAACCCACTAGCTTTATATTTTTTCTATTCTATCTACTTGTTTTTTCTTTGTGTGTGTGTAAATATATATATATATATATATATATATATATATATATATATATATATATATATATATATATATATATATATGTATATATATATATATATATATATATATATATATATATATATATGTATATATATATATATATATATATATATATATATATATATGTATATATATGTATAAAAGAGAAAAAATACCTTGCTATGTGGTGTACTCCATTATGCTAAACGAAACTTTTCATTTGCACTTACATATTATTGCTCTTTTGTTAGTTTTGATTGCTTCTATTGTCCTCATTTGTAAGTCTCTTTAGATAAAAGCGTCTGCTAAATAACTAAATGTAAATGTAAGTATGTAAGTATTAAACACAATTTACGATATTATTATTAAAATAAAATATATATTGTCATTATTATTCAAAAATAATTTTAGTTGTATTATTTTTTATCTTAAAAACAAAAAAAAACTGATTAAAATAATGCAACTGCTATATCAGATTAACATGCCGGGGTCTGGAACACGTTTAACTGACAAAACAAAATCAAATCAAGGCTTACTGACACACTACACTCATAACATTAGATCAAAAGAAAATAACCAGTTAGGCCTAGACAACGACATATCATCTGCTGCGCTGAAGGTACAACAACAACATAATTAGTTTATTTTTTTGGATCACTTTTCCTTTACATCTAACATGTTCTGACTTATTTATCTTTTAAAACACGTGAGAAAACTTGAGCTGAGGAGCATGCAGATGTTTAAAGTCAGACATGAAGTCTTTTGTGATTGTCAGAATGCTAAATTTACCGTGACTGACGTTTCTACAACCTTTTCATTGCAGTTTTAGACCAGTTAAGGTCAAGATAATTTTATTTATTTATTTGGGAATATCTTTCTTTGCTTCATTTTTCAAAAGGTGTGGTGCACAACATTTTTTTAACCCTTTTAACCACCTCATTAGTTATATTATATACTTTCTAAATAATTACCTGACTGTACAGCTTACTGAAGCTTAGTGGCTTGAATTTTATCTTGACTTCAGAGTTTAGACAAGAATGTGTCAGTGGTGATGGTGATTAAGCATCGTCACCTTCATGGTGTTGAGAAAATGTGTTTGAAAAAGGCTTTGTGTAAAATAGTTGCTTTCTGACCAACGAGTTCTGCTCTGTTTCATAATAAAGCTTTGAAACGCACTCGTGGCTTATCCTTTGTCCCTGCAGGTGCGTGCCGTGTGCTGGAAACACACTCATGAGCTAATTCAAGGCAAAGTAAAGCTCTCATCTGGGATTGGTAAGAGTCTCTCCAAGCACCCCGAAGACTTCCAGCTCATTCCTGATTGCACATGGCAGCCTCTGACCTGCACCGAAGGCACCCGCTGCCATGGAAGATTGATGATTATCGATGCAGAAACCCTTTGCTAATTCAGCGTACAAGGTTAGTATGCTTTCTTCAATGAGCCAGGCAGATAGCTGGCTAACTGTTTTAACCTCATCTGTGAGTAGCGATGCCATCAGTGATTTTCTTGAATAGAGAAAAAAATACCGGAGGACAAGAAAAGGTTACGGCCTCCAAAGTCACAAAAGGACAAAATTACACTCTCGTCGATTCAGAAATGTGAATAAAGCAAATATACCTCAATAACATTCCCAACAAGTTAGCAGAAAATCAGCTTTAACATACTTTTGAGATGAAATAAATCAGCTGTTATGAAATCTGTTCCATGTTATGGGATGGAATAAACAATGATCGTGAATTAAGATTAACAGGGCTGTGGAAAATTACTGCACAGAGAATGACGGAGTACATTTGGCCTGGTTGGCTTTTTTTTTTTTTTTTTTTTAGTATGTAAGTTATCATGGTACCTGCAATTCCTCATCTCAAGACATTTTTAGAGCTGTTTTATTGTTCTTTTTAGGATGGATAAAGCAAGTGTGAGTGACATTGTACTTGCTGTTGTGGGTCTGCTAGTATGTTTAGCCCCACAGCAGTGCTTCTCAACCTTTATTGTAGTGTTTCCTTTATTCAGCACCAATCAGAGATGATTTCCATTCCCATAGTGTCACTTAGCATTATAATTAATTATGCTAAGGCATAATTATTACAGTGATTCACTTTTGAAATTAGCAATTAATACTGTGAAAAACAAGCTAGCTTCATCTTTCATTGAGAATGCACATGAGCTTTTTGACAGTTTAGAGGACAGTCTTTGAGAGATAAAAACCAATGGCAAATTATCTATAAATTAAATCCAGATGGGACGTTCAACAAGAGTCATTTGCAGTCTTGGTATGGTGGAATTTAATTAGCACTGTATGAAATATCATCCACAGGTCATACAACTCAAATCCATGCATATGGACAAAGCTTAAACATACGATTTGGGTTTATTTCCTTAAAAAGAAGCTGACAAATTATTTCAATCTATTAACAGCCCTATGCCATCATTTTTATTTCTCTAGGTTTGATGGATCAGAAATATGCCTTATTTAATTAACAAATTTATTACAGTAAAGTTCAGTTAATTAACATTAGTCAATATAATTGGGTATAATACTTTTACAGAATTTATTAGCATATACTAATATGAACAAACATGAATCAACTATATTTATACATTAACCTAGATTAATACATGCTGGAAAAAAAATTGCATTATGTTCATGATACATAATGTGTTATCATATTAAACGTTAATGTTAAGTGCCACCATAGATCTCCCCAGGGTTTTTTTTTTTTTTTTTTTTTTTTTTTGTCCTAATTGAGCTGTATTCATTCATACCGACCCTCGGGTTTATTTACAGCATGAATTTTCTATGTGCCATTAATATTTGAAAATGATTCCGGACTACAGTGATTTTTGCCAGGAGCTCTTGGCAAAGCATTCCTTTCCCAAATATCTTAAACAGGTGCCAGACACAGTGCAGGTTTAAAGTGTAAATTAGTTTCTATGACTCGCCGCTAATGTAATTCCTGTAATGTAACTCTTATGAATGTGTAGTCTTCATTGACTAGGCCAGATCCAGCCATGACAAACGACTGTGTTGGATGAGCGAGCAGCCCTCATTCCGCCTCATTCAGGAATCTCTATTGCAGAGCAGATGTTTAAATCCACTTCTTCTGTCATTTAAAGTGCTCCTGCGGCTTCATTTATTGCAGAGCACTTGTAAACTTTCACATAAAAAACCCTGAGTGAACCTCTGTTGAGGATGTTAAGTGTAGTTTGCTATTTATCACTGCTCGCACTGCAGCCACGCAGATGTGCCGAGGCAATGCTGCCAAGTCTTTTAAAGAGAGGATTTCATTGCTTACACTGCTCTTTGGAATACGTGATTCTGATTGGTCGGTCGTGCCATCCAGCAGTCTGATATTTCCTAATAGAGAGCAACATTTCCCACCCACTCTTATTCAAATAGAGTTCTTTTTCTCAGTGAAAGCTTTAAGACGGTGCACAGGTATATATATATTTTTTTAACTTAAATCAGCATTTAATGTCCACATATTTATTCATTTGGTGAGTTTCCTTCACTTCAAGTCTTGGTTTAAGGCTTTAGTAAATGAGAATGACTTTGAGAGGGTAAAATACTGTTTCTATATAGAGTTTAGAATCAGATCAGATTTTACATTGTTTATTAATGGATTGATTGCTCTCAAAGAAAAGGTCTTATTATGTAATAGAGACGGATACATGCTCTGTATTTGATACCCATGTTATTCTACAATCCAGAAAGAAAAACAGGCAGCATTTGAGCAGGAAAACTTATTCATGCTCTGGAAAAGGATGCTCTGTTCTCTCATTGGCAAAAACCTGTGAAGGCAGCATTCTGGGAAAGCCATTGCTGTTGTGAATCGAAAATTACGCTTTTGGAACGTTACGTGGGCACTGTAATTATTGCATAGAGAACTTAATGATTCATGTCAAACGGATTAGCTCTTAAAATCTAAGTTAAACAAAGCCCTGGCACACCATGCATTTAAACATTTATCGGTCGCACATGAGAGTAATTTTTCATGGTCGATGTCCCAAACAGAGGATCGTGTTTGTATATTCCGACAAAATATCGAACGACCTTGGCTTTCAGCTGGCTGGAAGTCAACTTGTGTTAGATACAGGAAAAAACCTGGAAATGTACTGTAAGTCTAAGCATATTTTGACACTTGAAACACTAACTGGAGCCATTACAAGCAAAGCTGTATAGCAAAGTTTAGTACCTCATACTTCTTTAATAAAAGCGGTGTAATAACTTTCGCAGGCAGTTTTCTGTTACACACCATACTGGAAACGCATTAAATGCTCTTCCACATTTTATGCGATGCTATGCAAATACCTTGTGTACTTGCTGCCTGGGTAACAAATTGCCATATCATGTGTTACAATTACTTCTTCAGTCCAGCAAGCCAATACATCTTTCCAATGAAATGATCTGAAAGCTATGAATTATGGCCATATTTCAGTCTAAAAGAAACAAACCACTAATTGCGATGTGGCCTCTTGGTAATTTTCAAGAAAGAGCCCAGAAAGCACTCCAGCATCGGAGGGGGCGAAATCGCTTACTTCTGCTCCTGCTTTATTTTGGTTTCGAATAACAGACACTACTAATTTGGTGTAGGCTCGACCTTTGGCCCCCTGCCTCTCCCCTCAAGGGAATGCTCCAATCAGCCCACAGCCTCTCCATTTTTCCTGCTGATCCATCCTTCACTACCAAACGGACTGGAGACCGCCTTTCCGAAATGTTTCTGCTAATTCCCATTTCCGCTATAATCACAAGCTTTCATGTGAGTGGCTCTGTGAGTCGATGTGTGGGGGAGGTGGTGATTACTCCAGGGTCCCGAGCATTAACCTCACCAGGTGTCTCTGGATGGGCTGTTTACTTCTGTGATTAATGAATGAACTAAAAGTCTTCTTACCACCCCAACGTCATGCTCCTTTTTTAAACAAGGAGCTTGCCATTGAATCAATTGAGAGAGCTCTGACAAGCCGGTGCCGTATCAGGCTACAGAGGCAGACCTGTCGAAATGCTGCACTCTTTGTATTAGTTTGGCAGCTCGTTGGGAGGTTGGTGAGGTAGCAGAGAGAGGTGCAGAAAAGGTGAAGCAGCAAGCGTACTGTGATAATGTTTTCTTTTGGGCTGGAGACGACACAAAAGTGACTTTTCGACTGACGCAATGAGAATGAAAGCTAATTTCCTGTGTTAAAGAAATTTAAACCAGCATCCATCAAGCGCTTGTTGAAATTAAAAGAGTCACGGTCCAACACACAGGAGTTACAGCTGGACTTTTTTTTAGACCTTCATTTTGCCAGAATTTTGGGATAATCATAAAAAAATGGCCCGTGACACGAACGGTAGATGAAGCCAATCACACAGTTGGATCCGTCGAATGGCCTAATTGCAAGTGGCATCTTGAAAACCTGACTTAAATGGTTTTAAATTTGACATAATAGAGCGAGTTTGAGTAAGCTGGTATTTTTGGATTTACAGTGTGCAAAAAAGTGACATACAGAGCCCACAATTAAATGAGCATGACTGTAATGACCTCCCTAGACACCGCAGTTCAAATAATGCTTGTAACCTCGACAAGGTCACGTCAGTTACTGTTGGCCTAATGACTTCTTTTACTGCCAAATGGACACGAGGTAAAAAAAAATAAATAAGCTGGGCACAGTACATGACTTAATAATTGGAAAATATATTCCTTTTTCTGGCATGATGTAGAGTATGTTCTGTGGATTGAATTATTTACCTATATATACGTTACCAGTCAAAAAATTGGGCACACTTGACAGAAAATTGGTTAAATTATGTATTAGGCTTCATATTCTGTATATGCGCATTGTTTTGGATTGGGAAGAGTTATTATTAGTCATAATCTTTCATTGTTACATTAAAGGTGTATCAAATTGAACAAAAATGTCAGTACAATGTAAAAAAAATAATAATAATATATATATTTTTGCAAATAAATGCAGCCTTGATGAGCATAAGAGACTTTCAAAAACATACAAATAAATAAAGATATAGATAAATAAACTGTATTAAAAAGTGTCTAAGAAGGAAGTTTCAGGTTATTCAGGGTGGCAACTTGGAAGCTGCTCAAATTTACGAATATTTAGTTCATTTACTTTTTGGTTTGCTACAAACTTGTCATGCTGTCATTTGTGTTATTTCATAGTTTTGTTGACTTAATTTGCATTTAATTTGGTTCATCACAATGATAAAAATGCTAGGTGTATTTGTGGCTAATAGGTGTGTCTAGGAGTGTTTGTGTGAAACAGAATAATTTTTGCATCATTTTGGCACCTTCAGTAAACTGATATTTCCTTCCGTCTAGTCTTCTAAACACGCAAAACAGCTAAATACTTGTCATGCAGTTAAATGTGGATATTTCAGTACTCATAGCGCACAAGACAAAAAGTGGAGAACTAAATTACAATAAGGCATTTATTTTAATCGGAATGATGGACCAGGGTGCATTAAAAGCTTAACTCTTCACCATTCCTGCATGCACAATTGTGAAATGATCAGTCTTGCACTCTGCCTGAAAGCACTAAAGACATTTTTGCCATCAGCATTCGTCAGTGGTGTTAATCCGTTTCCTATGGAGAAGGCAGAAGGGGTGTGTGAAAGCAGGCTGTGTGTCATCCCTTCAGCTCTGACAGAGTGCCTGGAAGGAAAGGTGAGGAAAGGTTGTGTACACAGGTGATTACTTAATCACGGTATCCTCTGTGAGAGAGGGCCAACAAAAGGTCACGTCACTCAGGCAACAAAGCTCAATGCACCCTTGTAACCACTCTGCTCAAACAACACTACGCCAGAAACCTCACCTAATGAAGGAGTGGTTACATTTGTTTTGATAGCTCGGCTCATCTCAACTGACAACACTCCTAAAACATGCCCATAGAACATATTTTGCAGGAAATAGACTGCGATAGTTGGCATGGTTTAACTGGAGAGTCCCTTTTGGGTTGGCTTACTCCTTTTCATGCTTTTTTGTGATTGGTAAGTTCCTCTTAGACAGATTTTGCATGTGTCTGATGAACTTCAATAGTTGCTCTTCATGGCTCTGCAGGCCACCCTCTCTGTGAGCCCCTACAAATCTCTACATTGTGAATGTGCGGCTAAACAAACATGGAGTGGCTCTTCAGAGCCTTAAGGACTTAAAGAGATTCTCAGATTTGACAGAGTGAGAATACAGTGAAATGTTACTGGACTGATTTGAAGTTGTATGTTTTACATACTTTTTATTTTTTTATTTTTTTATGGTGCGCTCAGTAATGCTTTGTTTATGTTGCAGCAGTCGATGTGGTAATCGTTTTAGTCTGCTGACACGTAGTGTCATGAATGCAGCATTGTGCTAAAACTAATATTTTTTAGCTACCAATGCAATTTTTAATAAATGTATCAAAATACATTCAGTTTTCGGCTGTAGCAAAATATATTTTGGTTGGTCATATGAACTCAACATGGCTGCCAACATACGGCGAATCTAAAACCTGAAGTGAGCCTGAAGGAATGTTAAATTCTTGGATTTGACAGATCAGCACAAAAACAGTGAAATGTTATTGGACCTATTTGAAGCTGGGTGTTTAACATTTTTCTTTTTTTTTTGTATTTATAAGGGTGCATTCGGTGCTTTCTTTATGTTGCAGTAGTGGTAATCGTTTTAGGCTGCTAACACATAGCAACATGAATGTAGCATTGTGCTAAAGCTACAGTTTTTAGTTACCTATGCAATTATTCCATTATTTGTTCCATTTCCTGGTTAACCTTAATCGGACACAAACATGTTATGACTTAGGTTGTGTAAAAGGAAACCTATCATCAAATTTTAGAAACTCAAGCTATCTTGCTATCAAAAGCAAGAACAGTTATTATTGCAGCTTCTAAAATAGCTCTCACACGACACTCTTATTTGCCAAGAGGCGTTTAGCCCCATCACTGTGTAATGGAACACATCATTTAGGAAAGTACTGTCATTTGCTGCATGATATCCTGTCAAGTATATGCTTCAATTTAGAAAATCTCCTGTCCTCTTGGGCAGGAAGCAGATTGTTGCATAATGCGCTTTCCAGATGTCTTGTACTATTGCAATATCCCTGCAATTAGAGTCATCATACAGTTCACAATGCACACACCGCCGGCGTCGACGAGCAACTAAAAGTAGCGATGCTGCTAACTTCTTTTTTCAGTAGAGAGACAGTAGCTTAGCTCTTTTTAAAATAGCGTAGTCTCTCCAGTAACAAACTACTCTTGTTTTTTTTTTTTCATTATTATTGTATTGCACGCACAGTATTGCAACTGGAACAAACTGAGGTAATAAATCACAGACACTCTCCAAAAACATAGACTTTCTCTATCATGTGTAGCTTTGAGAAGTTTAATATAGAAATTTAGAATTAAGATAGGAAAGATTTAAATGAACAGATTATTCATCAAGTCCTTTTTTGTAGAAATGTATTTATTTTAATGATTCTCTTTATCATTGTGTTTATAGATTATTTGTATATACTGTCTAATGCTGCCACCCTTATTGTTCCATAGTGTTTTGTGCTGTAATTATTGCTTTGATTTGATTTTGATTGCAAATACAATACAAAATAATTTGTTATATATAACAAAATTTTTCATTTGCATTGAAGTTTTGTAAGTTAATTTTTTTATCAGATTTTTTTTTTTTTTTTAGCTTTATTTTAATTACCAAAAATAATTTAGTTAACAGTCATAACATTGCTTGAAAATCTTTTTCTTGTTGTTTGCAAGCTACAGTTTTTAAAGAGTTCCCCAGCAACACCATCACACCTAAAAAACATTCAAATGCAAAATTTGCATCAATTAAAAATTGCACTCATGGTAGTATTACCATAGTATTTTCTGTATGTTTTCATTGTTATTTTGTTTTTTTTTTGTTTTTGTTTTTGTATGCAATGAATTATGCATTTCTTAATGCAAACTGCTTTTCCAGAACTACAAGTCAAGGCATAGGTCTATCACTCACACATACTCTGCAGCTTATACAATTATACACTGTTCACCACAAGCCATTTAGACACTCGTTGACAAACTGGCTCGCATCACCTTTTATTTTGGAGCTCTTAATGGATTATGTTATAACTGTGCCAGTGAGTTTTTCAACAGTCTTTATGAGATGGCTTTTGCTTGTCTGTTTTTCTTCCTCGCTGATGTTAACTCGTTCGCTTGCAGCAGCTGTTTTGAGGATCATCTGTCAAAACAAAAGGGAGCGTTTTGTCAGGGAGATGGAGGTAGGATAGACTGTGTTGTGACTGCCACAGGTGGAGAACCTGACAAGAGGAATAATGAAAAGTCCCAATCTGCATCCCAGGGCCTGTCACTCTGGAATGCCACGAAGCAAATTTTTCAAACAGGAGGGGATAAGATGGAACATGCTTTAGTGCCTCGGTTTATGGGCAAACCGTGGCCGGATGACTGATCTGATGTTAATGAAAGACATACAGACCATTTGTTTGTGGCGTAATTGAAACAGCCAGGTTACAAGATGAGAGTAATAATAGTGACAGTTGAGAATCGCCGTAATGTGTCAGGTGTTAACTGGTACAGGGAATAAAAAGAAAGTATGGGGAGATAATGAATGGGAATGCACTTGAGAGGATTTAATTAGGCTGTTAAAGTCAGGGCAGGAGTTGAGGGAGAAGGCATATGGGTTGTAGAGGCCGAGAGAAAGGAAAGCATCAGACACTGATGCCTTTGAATGGCAATTCTACTATCATTCGCCCCTTCAGTTAATGCTATTCACACTGTTTATCAGTGCTTGCAGTGTGCTAGAAAAAGACCATGAGGCATAAAGTATGTCTTTTCACACTTGTAGATTACTTACTATAGCTTGAAATTTAGGCCATGATGTAAGTGTGAAGGTATGTTGTTTGAACAGCAAGTAACAGACTCTGAGTCAGTTTGCTGACATGGCGAGACTCATTTATTTGAAATATTCAATAAAAACTAAATAATTCAATTCACATTTATTTGTACTTTTCAAAGCAGCTTTACAGAAATTCCATGTTTACTATGAAGAATAATTTGTTTTCAGAGGAGACTGTGTTAAAGTGATGGCCATATGGCAGAAATATACAGTTCAAAGATATACACAGGCAATACTTTATACAAATACAGGAAATACAAAAACTTTTTTTTACATTACAATTTATATATATATATATATATATATACAGTACAGACCAAAAGTTTGGACACACCTTCTCATTCAAAGAGTTTTCTTTATTTTCATGACTATGAAAATTGTAGAGTCACACTGAAGGCATCAAGGGCTATTTGACCAAGAAGGAGAGAGATGACCTGGCCTCCACAGTCACCGGACCTGAACCCACTCGAGATGGTTTAGGGGTGAGCTGGACCGCAGGCAGAAGGCAAAAGGGCCAACATGTGCTAAGCATTTCTCGGGGAACTCCTTCAAGACTGTTGGAAGACCATTTCAGGTGACTCCCTCTTGAAGCTCATCAAGAGAATGCCAAGAGTGTGCAAAGCAGTAATCAAAGCAAAAGGTGGCTACTTTGAAGAACCTACAATATGACATATTTTCAGTTGTTTCACACTTTTTTGTTATGTATATAATTCCATATATAATTCCACATGTGTTAATTCATAGTTTTGATGCCTTGAATGAGAAGGTGTGTCCAAACTTTTGGTCTGTACTATATATACATTTTATATAAAAGTGCTGATTTAAGAACGCAAATCGACTGCATCAACAAGCAACCTATACTATAATATTTATATAGTATATAACATATACTATATATGTATAACAGTATGTTGCATCAAAGTCTGTTTAGAATTTTTTTTAACTTGTGCTTTAACACTGGATATCTTGAAATTTAAGGCTTGACAAAATGCACAAGAACAGTCTCAGTCTTTTGTCAGATCATTTACTCTATAGAATAAACGTATTTCTGCAATGAGAACATGGAGAAAAAATGTAACCTAAATATAACTTAAGGAGCTGAAGGCCTTTAAATAACATTCTTTCACATCTTCAATTCTCCCCTTGATTTACATCTTATGTAGAAAGAAGATTTTTACTATATAGAAGCAACCTCAGGTTAAGTGCCTTACACAAAGGCAAATGATGGCAGCTCGTGACTTAACCCTTTTGTGGTTTAAAATAGTGAATACAAATGAGTCGTGACTGGTTTCTCATGCTCTGCTTGTTTTTAAAAGGGCTGAGTCACTGATTACTCAGAGGTCAACGAGTATAGGATGAACTTGTGAATAGTCTTTTGAATGTTATCTTTTTAACCAGTAAGACAAGACCGTAATTAAAGACGATCTGTGCCAGATACCTAAGTGTGGTTTGCTACTTGACTATTTAAAAATAGTTCAATTAAAAATACATTTAATGGCTTAAAGATGACTGATGGGGTTTTCCAAATTGTCAGTGATTTTTGTAATCCTGTATCACAGTCAGCATCACTTTAATACGTCATGCCTGATTAAACGTTTTTCTCTATTTTCTTTAGTATGAGTCGTAAGACTACGTGTGTTTGAAATCTTTTTTCCTTTCGACTTTGATACATTTTGACAAATGTGTTACTGAAAGGTACGAAGTTTGACAAATGACACTATAAAAATCCAACTGAAGTACATGATGCAGAACAAAACTTGAATGGCCCTTTAATAGTTTGAGGCGTGATGTATCACTCAATTTGAATAAACATTAACTCTGAGGACATCTGAATAAAAATGAGGGCATTCCTCTCCATGAAACAACATCGCTTTGCTTTTCAGTCAGCTTTTGTAATGACTGTAATGATTCTCTGTTTTGTTGACCCGAGACACAATGCCCACGACTTCCCCTCCGCTTTGGGCTCAAAGCCTAAGATATCATCCAGAATGTTCGCACTTCTCTCAACCAAACGTCATCGGTGTATTTTGAGCAGTGCATGGGACATATTTCATTCCTGTTTTAAAGGCTGAACGCTAAACCCAAAACACACTCTCCCATTTTTCCATGAACGCACTTACAGCCCCAAAAGTGACTCTGTAATGAGATGTTGTTTGACATGCATGCAACATTTGTGCGAGCCATTTGGCATGCTGCAGAAAAGGAGCGGGAGTGGGAGAAAGAAAAGAGAGAGGAAAAGAGAAAGGCTGTCATGTGAACTCTGTCTCAAACCAAGCCCATCGCTACACTGCCTGTAATAATAGAGAGGAAATTGAGCATTAAATACAAATCAACGGTTATTAATTTCAGCGTGACAGAAGAAGGGCACAGAGGTTGAGCCTTTCAGCACTCCAGCGCATGCAAGTGCTGTTACTTCACCTCTGTACCTCTGAAAGGAGGGGCTGCGTCAGTGCGGGACGGGGGACGTGGAGGAGAAGTCCTCTCTCTGTGTTTCATGATCTGGTTCCATAAAGATGATGAATAGCTAAAAGACTTATCAACAGGCAACCAATCTTATAATATTGGTATTATTATTTTTTATTAACATACTGTTATTATCTAGTTATCTTGTGTGTGTGTGTGTGTGTGTATATAAGTAAAATATAATTATGTGTATTTTATATATTGTATATAATTTATATAATTAAAACAATCAATTGAGCAAATGTGTCCGTATACATTTTTTAATTGTAAAGAGATTTTCTATTTTAAATAAATACTATTCCTTTGAATGTTCTGTTCATCAAATAATCCGTAAAAAGGTGACAGTTTTACAGTTTCAACCAAAATATTAAGCAGCACAACTGTAAATAGCGATCAGATCAGAACGTTTAAATGATATATTCTTATTTTAAATTGTAATAATAGTTCATATTATTATTACTGTTTTTTGTTTTTTTTTTACATGTAAATGCAGCCTTGGCAGATAACTGCACACGTTCTCTCCTTTCATATGACTTTACATTCACTTATACTTCACACTATTTGATCTAATTTTTTTTTTTTATTAAATATTTAAATTTATTATTTATATATTTTTCATATTTCATGTAATATTTATTTTGTTGGTTTATTTCGTTATAAATGATATTTCTCTGTTTGTTTGTTTTTTGTTTGTTTTTTTTGGCACTGCTGAAAAAAACCCCAGCCATGTTGAAGTAGGTAGTTGAATTATACACAACTGTTCTTTTAAGTCAATGATCAATCAGAGTCTCTAGCTGCAACTGCACATTATCAAGTCCTCAGTATCATGCCGTGCTCAGGGAATTTACAGAGAATGATGGGATTGATCAGATGTAGTGTTGGGAGGCCTTGACCTTTGTCTCCTTTTATAAACCAGGGAGGAAGCAGCGCTTGATCCCAGTGTTTTTCAGCACCTGCAAAATGTCAGCCTGTTTAGATTTGAAGCAGAGACACTGATAGGACCATCTGGACCTTCACTCATGACGTCTAGCCATGGTCTGTGTTCATGGCCTGCACACCCTGAAAATGGATCAGCCGAGATCTCATTTGTAACTTTTTGACAAGCACAAGGTGAAAGCCCCACTCAAAAAAAAAAAAAAGATTCAAACACTGCCTATAGCTAAATTGATTCAAAGCTAACACCATGTAGTTAAAAGATACTCGCCTGCTGTAAATATTATTTTGTGGGCTTTTTTCCTCTTGTCAAAACAAAGATCTGCAATTGCTATTGAGCTTAATCTTCAGTTGATTGTCTTAAACACATTAACGCGTTCTTCAATCCAACTCTCATCTGGAAAAATGCCTCTCAGTAAAAGTGTGTCCATTCCAGCTAGAGACTTTTTTTGTCAATTAGATTTGGCTGTTTTATTCCTACAAAATTATACATTTATTCTTACACTCTTAAAAATTAAGTTTCCTAAAGGGCGTTTTCATAGTGATGCCATAGAAGAAGCATTCTGGGTTTTCCAAAGAATCTTTCAGTGAATCGTTCATTAGATTTTTTTCTCAGTGTGAAAAACATTTAAATAATCTAAACTTTTTGTGCAGTGGAAACATTCCATGGATGTTAAAAGTTCCTTGCAGAAAAAAAAACGCCAATAAAGAACCTTTATTTTTAATAGTATATAGCTGAATTAAGTTAACACCTTTCTTTGTGGAACATATTGTAGCATAAAAACAACCCTTCTGTAAGCACCCACATCTGTGGTAGGTCTTCTACATTTCTTAATCAACTTTTGACAAATTTCTCTGACTTTCCATGGTCTCGGTTTCAGTGAAATATGTCATTAACAGTTTCCATAACTTTGACCCCTATGAGAAAATACTATGTTAAACAATTCAGCAATTATACTTCTTTAACAGTCATAACTTATGTGCATCTACTTGAGAGCGCTTTTTTTTTTCCATCTGTCCGTTTTAGATTAGCCGTCCTGTCAGCTTCGGTGAACAGCGTTACACCTTTCCATGGGCAGACCCTGGCAGAAGCAAATGAAAAAAGGGTGTTAAAAAGCAAGTCAATGGACCCGACTTCACTCTTGAAATTCGGTATGACTGAAACTGCCCAGGGCAAGGTTAGGGGGGAGGCAACCATAGGGACGCCTGCGTTTGACTGGCACATTGTTAAACAATGATGCAGTTTGACAAATCTCAAGTAGAGCTTATGAAAAGATAACATAAACACAAGAGTCACCCAGAGTAGTGCATCCACCTGTGTGCATCGCAGAGAAGTGTGAGGTAAAGGTTGCTGCTAATGAGGAAAGCACTGGCTCGCTCTTGGATTAAGGTCTTTGTAATGTAAATCACTGTCAGATAAAGGGCCTGTGTTTACTCTTAGCATTAATATTTTGATCAGCATGTTTAAGAGACCCCGGCTCCTTAATGCACACGCGGTGGGATGCCTTGCAGCGGACTGCCCTGTCGTCGACCGTGTTAACATGTCATAAATCTCTTGCCAGCTCCAGTGCGGCTCTCTGCACTGAATCGCGAGACGTGTTCCTCTTAGATTTTCTTGGCAAGTCCTGTGTTATTTCGTTTAGCTTTTTTGGGGCACATTAATACCCAATTAGCCATCACTGAATGGGTCTTAAAAGGACGAATGTAAGAGTATCGACTTGGTGGGCTTTAAAAAATCGCCTTTGCTGTCTCTGCAACTTTTTTTCCATTTTGGACTCACACTTGAAAGCTTGTTTGGTGTTTTCGTTGGAATCGCTCTCATTCTTCCTTCCTGCAAAACGTGGCGTGCGCTGTAAAGCTTCACGGGAAATGTAGAAGTTTCAAATTGAGGTTTCATTAACCAAAAACCTGTTTTTTGGCAAATATTCTGTCATTCCCTGATTGGGGTCATTTAAGCCACCCTTAACGGCCGGCTAAACCACGTACCTGATGCAAAACAGCTGTTTATGGGTGTAAACTGTGTTTTACTGGCTGTATTTGTCCATTGCAGTGTCATATAAACAGTCTTGATCATTCTAACCGACAGATTGATTGGCTTAGCCACTTGGCATTGTTGGAGTAATATTCATCAGTCAAAAATGAACGTGTGTGTGTGTGTGTGTGTGTGTGTGTGTGTGAGAGAGAGAGAGAGAGAGAGAGAGAGAGAGAGAGAGAGAGCAGATTCATTATCAATTAGCAATTTCAATCTGCAATATTTGGCTTCATTGATAATTCCATAAACATTAATACGCCTTTGCAAATTACATAAATGAATTTGAACATTGTTTTACACTGAGTCAGCTGTAGGTGTGGCTAATATTATTAGGATTTCACAGCTGTTTGAATGTGATTCAATAAGAAGTATTGACCAGTTTATGCATAGCATATACTGTAAAGAAAAAATACTTTTTTTAGTATTTAAATCACATTAAAAACTAACATTCATTCTGATGTTATTGAAATCTTATTTGGTCAATGATGCAATGTCCCAATTGTGCTCTGTATATTGTATTTCTATAGACATATTATTATATTATATATAATAGAACTATTCTTTCCGCGTCTACCACAATTAAATATCCCACATTTTTATCCACTGATTGTTGTTTACACATATTACAGGAAAAAAAGAATGATTGCCATATTAATGACGTTCTGTTCAGAACTTAAACCATCTATTATCTTAAAACAAACAGACGGAATAAAAATTATGAGTATGAATATAATATTACAGAAGGTTCTCAATGCATATCAATGCATTTCAAATGCATCTCTATTCATCAAATAATGTAAAAAATAAAATAACAAATAATCCTGAATAAAATAAAAATGCCTTCAAATAGAAAAATGATTTTAAATTGTCCTAATATTTCACAATATTAATGTTTTTCCTGTGTTTTTATCAAATAGGTGCAGCCTTGGTGAGCATAAGAGACATATTTATGCATATATATATATATATATATATATATATATATATATATATATATATATATATATATATATATATATATATATATATATATATATATATATATATAATTAAAATGATTGTGCAGTCATTATTTCATTATATATTTGGCTTTTCACAACAATATCTCCTCTCATATGACTTTGCTCACAATATTTGATCTCATATTATGTAATTATGTAATGTATTATGTAGTTTTTCTCTGTGTGTATGTGTGTATGTGTGTATGTATGTGTATGTGTATGTGTATGCGTGTGTGTGTGTGTGTGTGTGTGTATGTAAATTACATTAAAAGTCTACAGTTCTCAATTTTGTCAATGATGCAATGTCCCAATTGCACTCTGTACAAATGCAGCCCATCTGGATGCTGAAAAAATTATATTTCTTTCCTTCGTCTACAACAATGGACTTTTAACCCACATTTTATCCACTGATTGTTGCGTACACATTGCAGAGAAAAAAAGAAGTGATTAGTGTTAAAGGCTTTCTTTTCCCAACTTAAACTATCGTCATTTTGACAATATCAACACTGACAAAGAACAACTGAGTGTGACCGGCTAGCTACCATTTTCCAGACCATTACGGTTACGTAGCATTCTCTAAACGAAAATGACCGGAAGCCATGAAGTCACTCAAAGACGTGTGATAACATCTCTGACAAGAAACTGCAGAATAGGGAGAAACAATATTGCATTATTTCAACCTCTTAATGACTGGCGTTCTGTCGACCGCAACCGCAGAGTTACATACTGACCCACAGCATGTACTAATCCAGCTGCCCATCGTCCCCGACTACTTTATTTAGAACGCTAAAATCTAATGTGGTTTGTGGAACCAGGAACAGAGCGGGCTAAGTAATATTTTATGAGATCCAGACCTTTAAAGGCAGGAAAAGACATAAATCATAGCTAATATACTCAGGCTATAAATTGATGAAAGTGAAAAGAAGTGTGGTGTAGGCCAGTCTATGCTGTGTGCTGAGCAGCCTGGTTTGGATGTTGAACTGTATTGTTTTGTATGTTTGTACAGAGTCCATCTGTCATTATATGGCTGTGATTGATTGATTTGAAAGCCCTTAATATAGCCTGGAGCAGTTACACTCCACTTAGTCTCAGCTTCAGACCGCATTCCCATGGATGTCCAGTCCGTTCTCTGACCATATGATGCATACTGCATACAAGAATTGTTGGTTGAACTTACCAGTTCCTTTCTATTTAACTTCCAGAAAGAAGGCAACATAGTTTTTTTTTATATATATCTGACTGGAAACAAAATTTCCAGTTGCATCAAACCAGCTTTTTTTCAGACATATTGAAAAACGAATGTTTTTTGAGGGGGGAGGGGGGGGGTAATGGCTCATTTAATTATTTTTAAAGTTTTTTTTTTTTTTTTTATGGTTCTTTTTCATTTCTCCACCATATCATTTGGAAAAAAATAAATATAATTTATATTATAATTTATATTTTATATTATATTCTAGTAATGGATAGGGGGGTCTACATTTGTTAAATATTATTTTCCCTTAATGACTGTAGGCTAAGAAATCTGCCATTGTTCCAGTTTTAAGATTAAGTTGATTTCCGTTTTACATGATTGGTGTCAGTGAGAACCACACAACTGATAATTATAAAATATAAAATCTAATATAAAAGTCTGGCTATGTGACTACACTTCACTGACCTATTAGATGACTCCTAACCACAGATAAATGGCTAGATGAAAACCCCTATCCATGTCTTCTCAAAATGATGTCCAAAAATTGTGTTTTTGCTAATTATTTGTATATGTGATTATTTGAGTGTGATTGCCCAGTTGTGTAATGAAAATTGTGTAAAAAGTTGTGTAACCACATCACAGATCAGTTTCAAAATAAGTAGGAACAAATGTTTTTCAAGAAAAAAAAAAAAGTATTTCTTAGTCAGTCTTACATGAAAGAAGGAAGTCATTTTCAGTTGATTTAATCAAATGTTCATTATAATCAGTCAAACACATGGTTTTTCCTTTTTTTTTCTTTTTTTTTTTTTTACATAACCCCCCCATTCCCGAATGACTCATTTCTGTAGTATTTTCAAAATGCTGATCTGTCTGTATGTAGTACAAGAGGAATTTGGGTCATAGAACTCTTGATTTAGAATACATAAAACACATTACTTTAAAATGGCCCCTTGTATAAGATGTTCCTGAAGCCAGTCTGTAAAACAACAACAGTATACGATCCTCACAAAAAGGATAAATAAGAACACTTGGTCAGATCCTTCTGCTATATGTCATGTGCACGTCTTGAACCAGTTACAGAAAATCTAGACAAGTGGGTTCAGAGAGAAGCATACCCTCACCGCTTGTCATGTCTTCTGAAAAGTCTTTAAAAAGTGGGACTGACTTTCAAGTTAGACTTTGAGAGGAAAGATTTTTTTGAGCAATAATTGCTATATAATGAGCGCTTCGGTCACCTCCTGCCACATTGTGGCCGTGTTTTCTATTTACTCGTCTGGTCAGAGCCAATAGCTCTGTTAAAGAGATGGAAAAAATAAGTCTTTCCAGCTCCTGCTGGAATTTGATTTCTTCCAACAGCTGTCTTGCTTTATACTACCATGAAGTCAGGGAATCGCCCATCTCAAATCAATCACAGGGGGGTGACATTTCTTGCAAACTGTGCTCAAAGGATAAATGGACGGGTTGGTGATGCGAGAAGGGGGGGAGGGGGGTCACGGCTAAAAAAGGAACATCAAATTGGCAGCCGAACAGCTGGAATGATGTCCTTGTTTATGTGCTCTAGTGCCTTCTTCCATTAGTCTGATGTCTTTGAGAAGTCATTTGCTGCACTTTAAGAAAGTCTCAGCACTTACATGGTGAAATATTACTTTTGATAGGGTTTCATTAGGACTGGGAAATGAAATACTTTTTCCTTAATGAATTTTAGCTCTGCCTCTTTTTTCATTTTCAAGAATGATTCCTCTTCACTCATGGTGTGTCAAAACATATTTTCTGTTGACTTACTGCAGGGAAACTGCTGCAGCGGACGGAATAGGTCAGGCCGAATATGACTCACATAATAACCGATCGAAAGCAGAGGAGTCTATACACAACACCTGTACTGGTACTGTTTGTACAGTGACGCAATAAAGCCTGCTTTGGAGCATTACGTTGAGTAGCGTGCACGTTTTGGTCATTAGGAATTACAAACTACGGCTGTTAGGCTTTGAGACACATACAAATTGTGTTTATTTTAAATCTGGGCTCTGAGAGAGTGCCCTCTCGCTGGCGTGGGCGTCTAAGAACACAGGAACAGTGGAGACCTTATTCACACCTCGCTCGGCAAGTGAGATCTGAACAGCGCTGCCCAGGAGTTCAGAGTGCTCAACCCAGTGAATAGGTCATAATGTGCATGTATAGTAATGAGGCATAGAGACCCTTAAACCATATACACTCTATATTTGAATTTTCCTCTCTCGTAAAACTGTCATCAACTCTGCCGATCTTCAGAAATGGTCTTTTAATATGTGCTATGATAAATGTGGCATAGCAATAGGCATTTATTTAAATATTTTTCAGATGTTTCACAATGTATTTTCAATGAATAGGACTTTTGTATTTTAGCATGCAGCCAGTGGCCGTGGTGCAGGTTGCCGTGGCAACAACTAAAAGCAACTTATTACTGCATTTTTAGTAAAGCATGGTGCTAGCAATGCCAAGGTCATGGGATCGATTCCCAGAGAATGCATGAACTCATTAAATGTATTAAGGAATAGTTTACTCAAAACTTCTGACATCATTTACCCACTGAATTCATATGGCTTACTTCATTATGTAAAACACAAAAGCAGTGGCAATGCTGCAAACATGCTTCTTTCAAGATTTGCTTTATTCAGTTTAGGTCTTGGAGTGAATTAGCAGATCCACTAAAGAGTCCACTAAAATGTGGAACTCATCGAAATTTGCATATGCTTGTGTTTCCTGTCTCTGGAACTGGTATTCATATGAATGTAAGTCAAAAAAACTAAAAGTGTAGAGTGACCCCCTTTAAATACGGTGACACCAACCTCAGCCGAGAATGAGTGAGGTTTGATGTTTGCGTTTGAGGTTCATGTCAACATATTTGAAACATGTTCATTTATCACATTATTTACCACATGTTTTGGTTTAATTAACTGAATAAAAGCTTACATTTTGGAATGCTCATCTTACAAAGTGATCATGTTGCTTTGAAGACTTGTAATATACCGTTGGGATTCATTTAATGCTATTTAATATGTCCTTTTTGGAGCTTAAAATTGTTGGGTCCCATTAGCTTTTATTATGTGGACAAAAATAGATAAAAGGTTTTCAATTTTTTTTAAAATATTTTTTTGTGTGTAGATGATGACAGTTTAAATTTTTGTTTAAGTAGTTGTAGTTCAAAGTGCGAAAACACACATTTGATGTTATCACTTAAATTTGAACAGAGTGACATTAAAGCATGCTGTCAGACACAGTCCAATGAAAACAGGGGGGAGGTAGGGAGACCGTAGAGGTACCCCATGCTGAATCTAGTTTCGGTGTAATTGGGATCATACGCAGCATGTGCAGTTTTGGCTCACAAGTTAGATTAATCAGAGGAGCTTTAATCGTGAAGAATTCTCCTGTGTGTGGCTCGGCAGACGCTCAAATGTGGGCCTTTAAGTTGAGTTCTGTTTAAGTGCGCACCTTTTGACTCCACAAACACCCATCTCAGAAATTGGGGGTCCTCCGCCCCGCACCCACCCATTCTAGCTCGCTGCTTGCAGCAGTGAATGAACATGCCACCACAACAGGGTCCACTTAATGATTAAATTGCATCTCACGTGGAAGTTCCAAATCACCAGATTCCTCGTAGCTGACTCTTCCTGCTGATTGTAATTTATGTCGGAAGTCATTGCCGTCCAACTCTCGGCCTTCATGAGGTCCAGACAGGAAAGAAAAGACATGTGGAGCCTTTAGCCATGTGCTGAACGTCTGGAGCTGGCATCGTGCAGTCCGTAAACACGCTACCTTTCACAACTCATGATTACAGGTAATAAAAGTTGCCATGATCATAACTGCTCGCCTTTCATGCTGTTGCTAGAAGTGTGTGTGCACCTGTTCTTAATCTGCATAATGATTGCAGCGAGACCTGATTATGACATGGGTCAATACTGACGAATGGATAAACTGTTTAACCGAGACATAGGGAGTTGTGTGGCCTACTGATATGCATGCTCGATCAGTCGTTTAAAGCAAAATCACTGTAGTTTATGCACACTGATAGGGAGTTTGGGATTTTGTGTTTTTAAGCATTTGATCTCCCTATAAAAGAGGTTCGCACAATGAAGCTAAATGTATTTTCGGCTTTGTGGGATCATTTTAAAATCTTGATTGAAGAGACCTGGAGTTTATCAAGTCCAGGCTGAAAGTCTGTTTCTGGGATGAGGTTTTGTTCACTTGAAATGCATTAGGCATTCCTGCCCATGACTTCATCCACAATTGATCCCTTTCAATACAAAATGTGCATTTATTTTCCAAGTTCTCAAGCTTAATACTTCAGAGCTAAATTTCTGCACCTGAACTGTAAACCCAACTCTTGTGTTTAGATTAAATCCATGCTAATGACACAGGAAAGACTGCAGAGAACATTAAATGACCCATTAGGAAGGCTATATGGGATTGCAAAGGGTTTATTTCCTAAAACAAGTACTGTTGTCTTTGTGTGCATTTAAGTGTCTTGTGAAACAGAAACTTAAACTAAAATGACCATCCTATGGTTAAGTCTCCTAAAGTCCCCTGCACCACCAGAGTGGTCGTTACTTGAGTTTTCATTACATTTTAGTCTCTTAAGCTGCTACAGAAATGAAAATAGAACATGGTCTGTAGTAAACATCTGTCTGTAACAGTGTCCTCTGCATCACTTCGCTCTAATAATTGTCACCAGCATTTGTTTCCTTGTGATCCAGTTAGTTTCATGAACACCAAAAGGAAATAATTGTTGGTTATTATATTGTGTGGAAAGACCTGCATATGGGGCAGGCACCTATAATAATACAGCAAAGATGATATTCAAGGGATAGAATGTTCAGTTCACGATAGCACGTTTGTTATAAAGCTATTTTCTTATATGATGATATGTGGTAAAAATGTTTATATTTATGCAATTTTGAATTTGGTCTAGGTTGATGTGAGGAGTGAAAAGTCACTTCAGATGTCCACTGTATTTCTAGTTACTATGTGTTTTTAAGAGTCCATTATGTTCAACTTAAAACAGATTATTCTCTTTTACAAACTGCAATAATTATCACAAATCAATTTAAAAAAAGTTAGATTTCCTAACAAAGGAGACTTCAAATGACAGCCTTCTATTCTTCGTCACCATCCTCTTCTTCCTCCAAAGGCTGGTCTGTAATGTAGCTATATCTTGGTGACTGCCTTTATTAAACTAATATTTAATAACAAGTATTTTATTTTAAAGAACTGTATATGTTAGTTTCAGAAAACTTGTATGTTTCTTTATTCATTGATTTTGTACAAATATCAAGAGTCATTTTTTAGGGTTCTACATGTGACCTTTCCTTCTACAAAAAATAATTTTCATAGTAATAAAGTTTTTTTTTTATGATCAGATTTTTTTGTCATACTAAGTTGTGAAGCAATGTAAAGTCATATCATCTTTAATCTGTGTTTTCTTCTTTTCTAGCAGGCATAGCTTGCATGGGTCAAAGATATTGAGTCAAACTAATATACCACGTTTTATCACAGTTGTCAGTGTAGGGACAGTTGCAACATGTCCTTGCAACCATCCCAGCATGCTGTCCCTTACCACATTCATCTAAAAGCTTGCCATAACATTACAAAACAAATTTTATGGACTAAAAAGAACCACTTTCACCACATAGTTGTATCTCTCCTTTTTATTTAAGGAAAAACCTGTTTGTGTCCAAGGTGGACTAATTTCCTTCACTCACTCCCTCTCTTTGTCACACACACAGACTTAAAGAAAACAGTTACATAAAATGAAAGATTTATCTAATTTGAATAAAAAAAATTACGACTGTATTAAGACACTATTTGGTTAATTGCAAGTTGGTAAAACCAAACATAGTGGCTATGTTAACAGGCCCCAGTTCAGTAAACTTTCACAGAAGTTAGCAGAAGTAGGCTCAATTTCAGTGTCTTGATGATTTTGATTGACTATTTTGATTAAATTAATATTTTGCAGTTCAAATGTATTGTATTGTTACTTGTTACATGAAAATCTTTTTCCATTTACTGTTATTTGTTTTTATACATCCAATTGTACTTATTGAAGACTCTGTTCACAAATAAAGAAATTGCTAAATGAAATGTAAGAATGATTAAATGAATGTTGCAGGCTTGCAGCTGCCCCTGTGGATTGTTGCAACCAGCCCCCCTGTTCTTGGGTCGGTTGCAAAATTTGACTTTGTCTATTCAAGTTTAAATTGTACATATCATATCTACACATGTTACAGCAATGTGGGTGAGTAGCAGATGTGGCTTTATTGTATTCATTTTTTGGTTTTCCACTACAAACAGTCTGTGAGAAACTAAAGGAAATGCAGAGTGTTGCAACCATTCTCCTTTCTCTGCCTTTCATAAAAAAAGTTGAACATATTTGTTAGTTTTAAAACTGTAAGTACGTTTTAATGAAGTTAAAGATTATTTTGGAACACACACACACACACTTTAACATTTCCATTATTTATCCTGAAACCCTCTCATATTTTTGTTGCTCAAAAAGGTTCAGTAGGCCTACCTTTTATCGCCTGGATGCCTGTAAATTATTTTCATGTTGGGTAACACTCGCTGGATGCGAAATGTATGGCCTTTGTTCAGCACATTTTGATCTGACAGCTACAGGAACGATGTGTTTTACACTGTTGTGGCGAGCAGCATCTTATAATTTTTTTTTTTTTTTTTAACGTTCCTACATCACATAAGACTATAGAATAAAACCTATACTCTGAAAAAATAATTATGTTTATACCAGCCCCGTTTATTTAATTGGAAAGTATTATTAAAAATATAAATTATAGAACTGGGCTCTCAAGTTATCTAATCGTAAATCTCTCTCAAAAGAAAGTTAGTTCACGCTATCTCTAACTGTACACCTGCCTGTAACATAATTTGTGACTTTTTCCATAGAAATGGCGTTCACATAAAAGAGTTATTTCACTTTGCACTTAAATACACTTAAACATGTATGCAATTCGATTTATTAGTTTCATTCCAGGCGCAACAGCAAATGCAAATGTGTGTGAGCTTGATGATGTCAGGAAGGTCATAGCCAAGGTGAAAGATTCCTAAAATCAGGGGCGGACTTGACCATTAGGCAAAGGTCGGCGACCGCTTTGGACACAACACATCAAGACAGCATCACAACAACAACACCAAAAGGAACCTCAATGTTGCTCTATGGTAAATGTGTAAATTTATAGGACCCCGTTCCGATATTTTGCCCGGGTCACCTAATTCACCAAATCCGCCCCGTTCTAAAATAATTTAATTATTTTCAGCGTTTAAAAAAATGATATGTGTTGCGGAGACTATACTTTTTGTCAATATAAATAGCTTATGTATGTAGCCTAATTTGAATTTACATCAGGAGTTTTCATAAAAGGTGGACGCAGACTGTGGACTTGTCTGGGCGGCTTCATTCAGAAAACTGCAGCGAGTCGTTATTCGTGCATTAATATGACGTTGATTAATAGTCTCGTATGGGGTTCTCATTGGTAAAATGAAACTTGGAGCATTTAAAATGAATTGTACCAAATCACTAAGGTAAAGTATAAGCTATTTTTCTCGATTCCAGGTAGGGTATCAGTTGGCTAATGTTCTCCGGCCAGACTAAACTATTAGGCCTGTAAAATGTTTTTTTTTTTTAAAGTAGCCGTATGTTATGAAACTGATCAACTGAGCAAACTGTGATTTCTTCGTTGCATCCGTTATATTCATCTATAAAATTATATTAAATTATCGAGTATGTGTTTTTTTAAACCAAAAAAAAAAAAAAACAGTAGCTATTTAAAAACCTACTTTTAAGTAAGAAAAAATTATAATAACAAAAAAAAAAATTCAAACGATTAGTCAAGACTTAAATCAGACCAGACAGTTTCTCAAATTATTTATCAAACATTTCGTCTTTGGTTCTGCCGTCATGGATCCGCGTTGTGAAGGCTACTGGAGGTTTATGCATATTGGTGATATCAATAACTTTGTCCACAAGACGCAAAATACGCAATTTTGTTTTAATGGACTACGTTACTAATTTAACATTCATTAGACCACATCAATAACAAATATTTTGTAAATGTTAAGCAAAGCAGTAGCTGGGCCAATTTAAAAAATGTAGTCCGTATGATAATATGAAACAAAGTTTAATAAAACTATTTGAATGTACAACTTGATCTGCATTATAAGCTTAATGTAAGTCTAATGTAATATTTATTTGTTAATTATATAGCCTACTAATTTAATAAAAATAAATAGATATTAATAAAATGAATCATAATGTGTTGACCTACTGTTTATTTCAATATCTATGCTCTTTTGGCAAGAAATCAGGCAAGGGACCTAGGTGTTAAATATGTTAGCCTAAGGAAAATTGAGAAAAAGAACGTATTTTCTAAACAGTCCAATTCCACAGTTATCAGCAGAATAAGATCATTTTAGCATTTTGCAAGTACTACTGTGGTGCAAAATGAACAGGCCTACACATTCATCAAACTGCAAATCGCTTACTTCAGACACTTCTGAACCAGTAACCATAACCATTGTCTTTGATTAAAAGGATCTTTCTGTGAAAATAAATAATCTCACTTTGGAAAATATTGTGTTACCACATATTTACTTTTACTGCGTAAACACGCCAGAAGAAGTTGAATGCGCGGTGTGATGGGGCTCAGTTAGGCCATAAACAGTTCTGCGTAAAATTACACATGTAGCCCGCATTCGATGAGCCTGATGAGATATGGCGCAAGAATCTGACACAACATAAAACGAAAAACCGCAACGAGGAATTTTATATTATTCATGGGTATTCTTATTATTATTATGGTTGACTTGACTTATTATGATGCTGCTGTCATTTGTGTATTTTGTGGTACCATGTAAAAAAAAAAAAAACTCACTTGCCACAAGTCTTCGAAAAAAAAAAATACATTTTAATTGTTTTTTTTTTTAAGAATATTTATGAAATACCAATGAAAAGCGTAAAAAGCACAATATATGCCGATAAAAAAGTCCATGATACCACAGCCTTCAATGCTGAGAGAAAGACTGTTCACTACTAACCACCGCTCTGGTCCTGGAAAAAAAGTTCACTTTGACTTTTCGAGGCCCGCAGAAGTTGGCGTAATCAAACAAACAGACAAAACATAGGTAGTATAAAATCAGGCCAAGTGGTTAGGTCTGTAAGTGCCAGCATAAAGGCATCGGTGCACAATGATCCAAAGAGGCCGATTATTAGGTCCGTTTGCGTCCCGGAGACAATCGTGTTCTCGTTTATTCCTCTTGGTTTGCATCAGAAAGTGAAGAAGCACCGCCGTCGGATAAGCGGTCCGCGTCTCGTATCCTCTCCTGCTCCGACAGCTGCTCGCTGCTGGGGATGGAGTTCTTTTTTGGACGACCCTTGGGTTTGGTCGGAGATTCTAGTCCTCCTCCTTGCAACACCTTCAAAGCAACAACAGTGCATATAGGTTTCCATTTCCACAGGTACGACAGTTGAATCATAATATCTATGCCTATTATTAGAACTTACGACTTTCTTCCATTTCATTCTTCTGTTTTGATACCACGTTTTGACTTGAAGCTGACTCAGGCCTAGAGACTCTGCCAGGTCTATTCTGTAAAAGAGAAAGTTGTCCTCTAAGTCATTTCTTAGAGAACAGCAATATGTCCTTTGCATGCAAACTGTAGGTCCATAATTATGCTCATAACAAAGTAATAGGCTACATTTGGGTAAAAAACTGTGACACTGACATTGGTTTAAATAATTGAGATTAAAAGCGTGTTTACCTGTCAGGAGTTGAGAGATACTTCTGCTTCTCAAATCGTTTTTCCAAGCCCATCAGCTGTAGTTCTGTAAACACAGTCCTACTTCTTCTTCCTTTCTTTGTCTTGCTTACTGAATCAGCTCCAGGGTCGAGTTTACCCCGAAGGTGGAGGTCCAGCGGGAGATGATGGGATGAAGAGCCGAGCTGGAGACCCGCAGCTCCGGCCAGAAGCGCAGAGCCCAACGGCGCCCCGAGCGAGCAGGACAGAGGAGACACTGGAAACTTCAGGATACTGGTCTGATCTGCTTTCAGGACTGGAAGTGAAACAATTGTATGTGTGTGTGTTAGTCATGATAATCTAATCGGGACTACATCTTGGTGATAGTGACATTTTCACTTCAGTTAGAAAAAAGAAAGAGTTTGGATGGATATGTAATGGTTCATCATGATGAAAGGTATTTTATGTGCAACTTTATATAGCTGTAAAATAATACGTTACATATTATAACAGTTTTCCTGATCAATCTGTTAAAGTTGAATTACATGCTTTTGAATCCATAAGGTGTTTTTTTTATTTATTTATTTTTTACGAAAGATACTATAAATCCTGGATAAACAGACTGATTATTTACATGGCAATCTTAGATGAATTTTTGCTTACATCTATCATCCATAACGGGTGGTCTCATTTAAAAATTGAGTCTTATTTTTCATACATGAATATTTGAACATCAAGCTCGAAATTAGCTGCATTATGCTCCCTCGGTGTAAAAATATTTCATCACAAAATATTTATTTCAAAACGTTTAACTTGTCACAATGATTTTAGTCTTCTCTAATCGATTTCTGCAGTTTCAACTGAATTTTCTTAATTTGTAATCCAATTAAAAGTTTTTGAAAAGTACAATAAATGTATCAGTGCAATTTGTAACTTTGGCACCACTATTATTTTATTTTACAATTTAAGGCGGCAAATACAACACATTTGTATTTTTTATTTTAATTTTTCATATGCTGGTAAGAACTTTCCCGGAGCATCAATAGAAGTAAAAAATAAAAATGCGCGCAGTTGGGCCTGAACTGAACGTGCATTTGCAATTTTTATAAGCTTGCTCGGTCCATTGCATTGCATATATTTCGATCTGAGGTTTGATTTGTGTTGGTCAACAGACACAATGCGGAGTCTTTTCTCTTTGAGTCTTTGAGTAGGCAAATTGGGAGGTTGTGCAATATGAATGTCCCTGTTTTAAGAGAAGGTTTAAGACTAAGGGATTGTCCATGCCGGATCTCAAAACTATCGTTTGACTGAAAGGTCACGGCACTTACCTAAGTGGCTGTGGTATGGTCTGGCGGACAAAAGGGCATGTACTCCAAATTTGAGGAGGTCTCCAGTGGGACTTGATATCTTGTGATCCGGATGCTCTGTAAGAATCTCTTCAATCATGAAACTCCTGTACCTGTGAGATCTTTGGTCTGGATGGGCTTCCGGGGGGTAGTAGTGCGCCCCGATCTCCAAAGGATGTTGCATTATTATAGTTTAAATGTAGCAAATGTTCTCCGTAACTCCTGAAAGCTTATAGAAACCTTGAGGTCACATTGAGGATTCAGATGTCCTTGTGAAGCACCGAGGCATAAACGTCCATTCAGATTTTTACATGCGATGATCATTTAAACAAACAAACAAACAAAAAAAACATCCTTGCGTTTGTGGAGAACTTTTGAAATACGTAAAGAAGACTTTTACTGAAGCTCGACCTTAGAATGCTGAAAATACGAGTAAAATTGTTGATTTTCTTTTAAAGAGTTCCGAAATGTGTGGTCCCGTCTGCGCAGCTGGAGTGAGAAGTCTGATCCGCCCAGCAAGGACAGCCTGTTTCTGTTCTTACCGCACCAACCCGAGCTCTGAAGCAGGATCATGGACATCTGAGTTTAAGGAGGTCTAGCACAACGCCACACCTCCTTCTCAGCATGCTTGGGCACACTCTGTAAATCAAGGGGAAAATCATAGGCAAAATATTGAACTTGTCGTGTGACTCTTTTTTAGATGTCTTTGATCATTTTAATAAGTTTACTTTTAAAGCGGGTCAGGCTAATGCTTTCTGGTCGTATCCTAAAATACAAAAAGATTAAAAAAAAAGAAAAAAAAAAAAGAAACAGCCGTTCATATAAAAATGATTTGATTAGGCTACACTTTTTCTAAAGATGCTTCCATTTCTGAACGTGAAGACTTTTTGTAGGTCTTACGCATCTAGGTCTACATGTGTTTTCTGCACTTGATTTCTACAAGATATAGTATCGAAGTTTATTTGTTTCTAAATAAATCGCGTATCTTTCACCAACTTTCTCTTGTACAATATATAATTAAATTACATTAGAGACACGTTGTTTTATTCCACCTAAACTTGGAAAAAATAAACGAAAGTCTTGCCAAAATGAAACTGATTCAATCCTCTCGAAACAAATATATGCGCTTATAACATTTTTTAAACAATGAGGTCATTCATGGTTATTAATAGATATCGATTACATTGTATATTAAATTCAAACAATTCAAAACCGAAGAGATCAGGGTCTTTTAAAACATGTTCAGCAAAAATGTCTTGCGAGAATTTAAAGAACTTGTAAATATTTCGCTGGTGTTTTATTTGCGATGATGTAGCTAACGCATTTTAAATATTAAAATATATAATATAGGCCTAATTTAGATGTAAGGAATAAAAAGGTTTTAACTGCATGTACTTTTCAATTGCAGTAGGCTATAGGCACACAATTTAACATTTTAACATTATAATGGAGAATATAAAAGGTTTATTCAGGTCTTATTTTGCGCTTTTATAATTCGTTGATGAATAAAACAATTGTGAATAATTCATGGCAGTGGTTCTCAATTCCAGTCCTGGGGTACCACTGCTCTGCACATGTTGTATGTCTCTTGTTTAACGCACTTGATTCAGATCTCTTTATGAAGGGAGATCCATGAACTGAACCGAGGGCGTCAGATAGGAGAGACATAGCCTACAAATTGTACAAAGCAGTGTTATCCCAGGACTGGAATTGACAACTACTGATTTATAGGATATTCACCATCGTTATGAAATTCTTGTGTATTTCAGTTGATATAGACAAGTATAGGCTAGCTTTTTTCCCCTAGAAAATACCATGAATCCATTTAACATGGCGAAGTGTTGCATTGAAAATAGGCCTACTGTTTGTACTTTTAATATAAGGGGTAGCCTATATGTGTACGCAAGTTCATTAGAAACAAGTAAAATGATTTACAAAAATGTTTTATGCATTCACGATTCATATTGAAAATGTCATATATAATTCAAATATCTTTATTTTTTTAAAGAGACGATGCATGTTCACGGTAAATTCACTCCTTCGGACATAAGACCATTGAGAATTACATGTTTACTGTCTTTTGACAGAAATGATATTTCTTTGTTTGTTTTAAAGTATTGTGTTAGCTTATTGTGCGTCGAATGAACAACATGCATATTTTCTTTATCTTCTTTCTTCTTTATCATACTAGATTAGATTTAGAAATTATATTATTTTTATAAAGTGCGTACCTATATCTGGATGTTCAGTGTTATAATTATTTACTTTTTGTTGTGTAATTCATATTATTATTATTATTATTTTTATATTGAATTGACATATCTGCACGTTACAGAAATAAAGATATTGCCATGGAAATTTCTGTAAATAAATTTTCTTAAAAAGAAAGAAAGACAGAAATTATCATTCAACCCCTTCTCAGTATTCACCCATGCAAGATTATATTCTACAGGCAAGGTGGCCTCTTGTGGGAGCGCTTCTGTTTTTAACCACTAGGAGACATCATGTGAATGCTTGATTGCAAAGTATCCGTGTGTATAAATGAACAGATCTAATAATCGACCTATTTTTTAGATTTTTATTTTTTATTATATATATATATATATATATATTTTTTTTTTTTTTAAGGCAAGTTTAGGTCAGTCTTCCACTAGCTGCATATGTGCATTGCATTCACTTTTCAGTTAAATGTAGTTTTAAACTGCATAATTAACCAGTGGGGTTATAGCCAATTGCTATGCAGTATTGTGGGACCACTTCAGCAAAAGCTATGCGCTCCACCAAGCTACTTACAAGACACCCCTGGTAGAGCATCATAAGCCTCCATCTAAATTGATCAGGTATTATGCTTACAGTGGAGTTCAGAAGTCTACCCCCTAAAATCTGGGACTCCAATTTTAATTTATGTTGGGAGAAAAAACAGAGCATTCTAAATTTTTAAAATGTTTAAAATGCACAAATTCATTAGCAAATGTGTGGCACATACCTCAATTATTAGAGGCCATGTGGAATTTAAAGCAGTCCATAAAAATAAACAACATTACAATCCATTGAATTCACTGTACTTATCGCTTACAGCCTAAATAAGGTCTGCTGACTACACCTTTTACTAAAGTTCAGATGTTCTTGATTCGAATGAAACACAAGATGCTATTTGGATCATTCTCAAATCAAGTGGGATGGTATGCTCATTAGGTTTTACACAAATTGTATTTTTCATTAAAGCAAATAATAGCAAATACTTAAACATTTTGAAATGTAAATTTTCACTTCAACGTTCTGCTACTCATACATTATTTATCTCATAAGGTATTGTAAAAATATAACATTTTTAAATTTTTAAATAGAGGCATTTTCGTATGTGGGCACCATATTATAGGCTACTGCAGTCGTCTTGATTATTATACATAAGCGAATGGAAATGGCGTTTGCATTAGTGACTACCTTATGAAATATGATTTCATCATTTGCAGTGGCAGGGATTTAAGTATGTAAATACTTCAGTTCATTATTTCAAGAAGATGAAGTGCATGCTTAAGATGAGCCAATACCACTTAACATGAAGCTCAGCCATACAGGATCCAAATCTGCTGTTCCTCGAGTGGTCAACTTCAGTCCCAACTCCTCACGTGCGCTCGTCGCTCTTCAGCTGTGCTTTACAACCCTCATTTGATCACGTGACCACGGATCGGCCAATAACAAGCCTTGTCTGTTTCCTCCACAACCTGTTACAGTGTAACATCCCCTTGAGTCCAAGTGTAACGGATACAAATGCACGCGACAATCTCTGTTATTGATTCATGCTTTTGCATTTCACCATGACCTCACTGGTCTGTCAAAATCCGAATATAGGGACTGAGGTATGTAACAATCGGACACATGAGCCTCAATGTTAGCCTTTGCTTTTAGCACAATAGAATTAAAGGTTAGCTAGCTGCACTTCAAGAGATTAACTATGCAATCAGTTAGTATGTGTTCTGCTCTAAACTCTTTTAATGTGTATTTGCATCTCGGTTTGTTTTGAAATAGTGTATGTGAGGAAAATAATCTCTATACAGGAACGCAAAAGATAAAACAAGATGTGTTGCGATTCTGGTGAGCTTTAATGCATGTCACTGTCAATCATTGAATGTTACACATGCATTCATTTCTGTGATGAAAGCAGTTAACACACGAGATACTGGGAATTTGTATTATAATCTTATGTTTAGTCTTTTGAAAGCACGCTGTCATAGAGTTTGATCACCTCTCATAATAACAATGATAAACTTGTATGTATAAGATTATCCTCAAGTGTGCAGAATAGTATATTGTTTATTATGAACAATTTCCCCATGTCTTTATTCTGTTGATTATAATGTGGTTCAAGTTCAATTTATAAACATAAAAAAATCTATAATTTATCTATGTTATGCTTTTCATCCCAGAAAGGAAAGTTTGCATTCCCAGATTCAAATACATGTTTAAAAAAGTTTTAAGCCGCACTGTATTGTCATACACTTTGTACAACATAACAAGAACAATAAATTATGTAATTATTTTTGAAATGTTGCATATAAAATCTACTTAGCTCCATAATCAGGGAAGCAGTACATTACAAAAACAGTTTTCTCCTCTTGACCTTGGGCTGGAATTCATGATGCAGTTTAGTCTGGATGTCTTATGCTGATGTAAATAAACTCTTAGCTGAATGGTTCGCATGATAGATATCTGCATAGATCTGTAGCTGCGGAAACGTCATGTGTACTTGTTGGTTTCTAAAGAAGAGGACATGTGAAGGGTCAGACACTGAGCCAACAACAACGGCAAGATTTCTCTAAACGCTTCAGTGAGTGCTATGATTGGATGAGGTAACACTATCTGAAAGGCCATGTAAGCCTAACTAAACACATTCACTAAGACATTTAAGCTGTCATTTACAGTATGCTGAGAGGTTGTGGCTAACCTTTACAATAAGGGACATTCTGAATAAACTGCAGCCTTTAACTCTTATGATAATTTTATGGTTTATTACACAGTCATCAGTGGTAACAGAAATCAGTCTGTGGTTTGGGTAATTAATGCATAATAGTAATCGTGCAATTTCAGCAAAAACACTTACCTGATATATGTATATAGTCCTTTTCGTATCTCTGTTGGTTTTGAAAATGCTTTGAAAAATCAGTTTAAAGTTCAGATGAAAGTGATCAGCCCCTCTGATTAAATCTAGTGGGCAGCGTTCAAGGATTCACCCAAGCTCAGACTCCAACAGCTTTTGTAAGGGTGACAGCTGGAATATAGTTTGCAAGCATGTTCATAATGTTATTCAAATACTTTTCAATCCTTTTTGCTTAAAGCGCTATATAAATAAAGGTGACTTGACTTTACTATAACTATTATAAACGTTTGAACTGCAGGACTAAAATAGGATTAAATAAAATGATCTCATAATATAAGACTGACTTGAAAGCACCTGAGATGATGGAAGTGTTGATCAGGATTAGGAAAAAAAAAATCCTAATCAGATGAATAGCACACACTGATTGACTCGTGTCAGGTTGAGTTTTTGGGTGTTTCAGGTGGGGATTCACTTTGTCTCTGTTGGATCAGTGTGTAGGAGAAGTGTACGTTACAATGCAAATGAGACTTATAAAGCCACTATGTTGTCATGTGTCTTCTTATTTTACAGTGTGAATCAATCATAGCATATCAAATGACTGCTAACATCATCCTGAATGTGCCAAAGATGACTACAGAAACCAAACACAAATAGTCATTACTTAAAGCAGCACTATTCTCATCGGCTTTCGATTGTTAAAGATCAATAAATTAACTGGAAGGAAATGTTAATCAAGACAAAATTTGAATGTTGGCTTGATAAATCCTTGTTTTAAACAGTTTCTATATATTTTTAATTACTTTGAAAAAAAAAACAGATCAAGAGTGAGAGAAGGCTGTTGGTCTGTACCATTTTTGTCGGATGAACTAAAATAAAAATGAATGAAAACTGTATTCTTATTTAAAAAAAAATAAGTAAAACAAAAATAAGTAAGACTGTATAGAAGGTTTCCTAAAGTGTCAAGATCACCTTGAAATATGTGAAGTTCTTTATTTTACACTCTGTTCTTATCTAGATCTTTTGGAGGGCAGAGGTTGTAACCTCTGTGCTCATTATATATACCACTAGCTCTAATGCAAGATCCAATGTGTGACACAACACCACACTTACCTTTTCCTCCCAGGAGGGAAAACTCCCCAGCAACCAGCCTTGCATCTTCCACCTTCCACATTTATGTTGTTTCCTGACTCTTTACCCTGTTTCATGTCTGAGGCTTTGACACCATGTTTGCTTCGTTTCAGTGTCTGCCATGGCAGCAGGCGTCAGTTTGTTGAGTGACCTGCCCTATACTACACCAGCAGTTCAGCTAACAGCAGAGAGCCCAGCATTGACATGGAGCCAGGTAATACACTGCTGATTCTCTGCCTGTGGCTGGGTCATATCTGAAATGGTTCATGTCTTATATTGAAAATAATTTAGGTGAGATTCTGATACTAAAGGACTGAACAGACAGAAATATTGAACAGCCTTTTGTTTAGAAATAATTTTTTTAATGTTACTGAATATTTCTTTTTCAAATATGTGCTGTTTAACTTGAGAAGAATAAAATCATGCTTTTCAGAAAAATATTAAGCAGCACAACATCAATAATAATAAATGTTTTTTTGAGTACCAAATTAGCATTATTTTTAAGAAATATTTCAAGAAATTCAAGAAAATTCAACATTGCATCACCGCAATAAATTAGATTTTAAAATATATTAAAATATAAAACAGTTATTCTAAATTGTAATAATATTGTTTACTGTTAGGAATGTATTACATTTTTTCTGTATTTTTTTATTAAATTAATGCAGCCTTGGTGAGCATAAGAGATTTCTTTCAGAAACATAAAAATGGCACAGAGGAAGGGTTAAACCCAAAAACGTTTTGCTGCACTTCTACACTTTTTTTTGAACATTGATGTAGTGCCGTGCGATTAATCAAATTTCTAATCAAAATTAAAATTATGGATGCCACAATTATGTAATCGTTCAATGGCACAATTACAATAACAACAAAAAAAGTCCACTTACGTGAATCTTTCTGCAATATATAGTTGACATTTGAGGCTTATTGATATAGAAAAGCAATACACTTTTTTCAGGAAGAGTGTTTTCAGCTTGTTTATTTTCATATAAAAATAGGGCATGCTGTTGCTTCAAACAATGATATAAAATTATTCAAAACATCATTCAATTAAAATTGTGATAGTCATAATTAATAATCGCAATTAAAGTTACAAGGGAATAATCAACAATTGTGTTTTTTGTCATAATCGTGCAGCCCTGCTTTGATGTATATTTTGCCTTTTATAAAATATTGATACAAACAAGCTTTTTGGATGATTTTGGATGTGTGGAGATCTTTTTTCATTCTTTGAAGGTAGTATACAAAAATATATATTTTTGTATACTACCATCTTTCCAAGGGTAATTAAATGGCTACGTTAACTTATCTAGACTGGTTCAGACAGTCTTTTGTCATATTTTTTCACAATATATTTAAAGGAATCATAGAGATAATGTATCTCCTTTTAATTTCCTCTGATTTCAGGTGGGTTAGGTGAGAAAGAACACTAATGGCCACGGTAATAAAAACTTTCATATGCTTCTTCAGATGCTGATTTGACTGATGTATGAGGAAACTACTTTTCTTAATCAGTTTTTATTAGGGGTGCTTCGATCACAGAAAGCAGTCTTTGCCAATACAATCACCGATATCGATAGTTTTAAAGCCTTATTTTTATCATGTAGAATTATTACTATAGTAATAGTCCAAACCGGAATTTCCTTCATGACTCTTGTGGGAGGGTATTTTTTGTAGGGGTGGAGGTGAGCATTTATTAGACATTTTCAATATATATATATTTATCTCACCTAAATGTTTGACCATGCAGTGCGTTTTTGTTATTAGACACCTGCAGTTGTTGCACAAAAGCTTACAGCACAAAACAGTTGCTGAAGCAAGTGGCAAAACATTTAAAATACTTTTCTTACATTATCACAAACATTCAAAATTAAAACTTACCATTGACAGAAACAGTCAGCTGTACTGTGTTTTTTTGTTGTTGTTTTTTTTTTTTTTTCACACCTGGCCTTATGTGTGCGCTTCGAGTGTGCATGATCGCACGGTCTCCAGGAGAGCGCACGAGCGCTGAATGGTTAAACACTGACAAGAAGAAAAAAAAAGAATGCAATTTATGAATATTAGTGACAACACTGCCTCGACTGTGCAAGTGACAACTGTGTCTGTGTCTGCTGTGCTGCATGCAGCTCGTTTATAGATGGACGCGATGTGTGCAGGGCCGTTTGAAGGAATTTGGGGGCCCCAAGCAAAATGGACATAGAGGCCCCCCGACAACCCCCCCCCCCACCCCCGCATGCAAAGCCTACAGAAACCACAGCATAGCAATACAGTTTTAGTTCACCCGCACTTTATATAAATTAAAAAAAGTTTACAGTGCAAAAACTGCTTGAAAAAATAGTTTGGTTGGAATTCAATAGTGATTTGCACTGGGTTTTTTTTTTCTTCTAATAATATGACAGCACATACTTAGTTTAAACTCTGGGCTGTGCAGGATATCAGCTATAATTATAGAGCTTGTGGTACCTTGTGCTTTATAGAGGAAACATCAGCACTGAGAAGTGATGCATCTGTTGATGTTGAAGATGAAGTTGATGGTGTAGCTGGGAAATAATTGAAACAAAAATCTGAAATTATCTGTGAAGTACGTTTTACCATTTCACTGTTAGCATATTGAAAGAGGTCACTATTACCAGCTCAGGGGTGCGTTAAATGAACAACTAAGTTTCCTTTTTTAGATTTTTTTTAAATGCATAGAATGCAATGCATACATAAAAAAAAACATTTAATTATTAATAATTGTTTCTCTGTCTGTACTTGTACTTTGAACAATGACAATAAAGTTGACAGATGAATTAAGTGCATTGAAGTGCCATTCAGGTGGGTTTTTAAATAAAGCATTTTCTGAGATGCACATTAAACACCAAACATTAATTTATCTTTTAATTATTGAAAATTAAGCAAACTAAAGTTTTTGTTAAGAGCAGTTCTGTAGATGTTGTTCATGTGTTCACATCCTTATTTAGTGAGACATCAGACGCGAGACTGAAATCACCGCGAGCGTCACACGCGCTTCAGTGCGTCTGCAAGGAAGACGCGCTTCTGCTCCTTTCATTAACAGAGACACGCAGAACATGCTGGATTCATATTTAAACAGACTGTTCCTTTAAACAGCGCAATGACCTATTTTTAATTCATTCATTCAAAATTTGGCAAATTACGTGTCATTCTGCGTCAAACTGTAAATTCCGTTTTTATGACTGGATTCCGCGGTTCTTGCAATCGAAACACGCCACGACGTTCTCTTTATGTTTGCCTGAGCCCTCAAATCAAAACACTGCTGACTCCTTGCAGTCTGCGATTTCTGATCTGCGTTTTCCTTATCCCGTTATAAAAAAACATATTACAGTAACCATATTCCTTCCGTTCGAAAAAAAAAAAAGCAGAGATCACTTGACTTGGTTGGCTGGCTGCTTTCAGCGACTACTGAGAGGGGCCCCCTTGAGGGGGATCCCGATAACAGTGTCATTACACGTTACTGCATTGACGATCAAAGGGACGCTCACACAGTGTCGTTGCATTTTATTCTTAACCAGTCGTTGTCTTGGGGCCCCAGGTCAGCTCGGGGCCCCAAGCAATTGCTTGGTTTGCCTGCCTTGTTGCGACGGGCCTGGATGTGTGGTGATTTGAACCCATTTGCATATTTTGAGAGAGAGAGCGCGCGTGGTGTTTCACTCGCGTTGTTTTATGAAATTATGTCTCACAGGAAGTTTTCAAATTACTTTAGATTTTTTATTTTACATTTTCTTTAGTGAAGAAATATGAATTGCACCTCACCTTCAGCATTATAATTATTTCACCCCGCGCCGGACAGAGGCTGAAGGTGCCGCTGCATGTCATACAAAACCTCTCATCAGCTTTAAATCATTTTATGAGATCGGCCTTTTTTAGACACCGCCGATCAAACATCCCAAAGCGATTATTGACCGATAGTGATCGGTAGATGATCAATCGGAGCACCCTAGTTTTTATGCTCTGAGTTACATAGAATCGTTGTATTCAGCGCATCAGATGGAGTTGAAAATGTGTAATTCAAGCCTCATCTTGCAGGGTTATGCAACCAGAGTATTTCCATAAAACACACATCACCATGTTTCTCTTCCACCTGAGACAATACACACACAGCTTCTGCACAGCCTCCAACAGACTTCGAACTTGATCTGCATGGAGAGCAACTGATGGACCGATTTATTGTATTGGTCTCTCATGTCTTTTGTGCAGCGCGGTGATTATACCGACGATTCACTGCTCTGGGGTCAGCGCTTAGTTTGTTCAGGCTGTGATAAATGTGGTGTCATCGGTAGATTGGAGACCTGACGGGCTTGTTCTTTCCTGGTAGAAGAAATCTTCATGGGTTTTCAAAAGACGCACCGAGACTCAGCTTCAGAGATCTTGCTGAAGAGGCAGCGTAGCTCAGCCGTGGTTCTGACTTCCTCTTCACAAAGGGTCACTGTGGTGGGTAGCATGTCCAAGGCACAGACTGACATCACAGATTGTGGATGTAATATGTCATGTTTAAATTGGAGCTAATTAGTCTTATTACTAAATTCTTAAGTCTAATTTTCTCATCTCTTTTGTAGTAAATGTCAGAGTACCCACTGCAAAGTACACCAAAGTGGGCGAGATTTTGAGGCATGTCATCCCAGGATATATGCAGTGCTCCATGGCTTGTGGTGGTCGAGCGTGCACATACGAAAACCCCTCAAAGAGCAAGCCACCGAAGGACTGTACTCCTCCTGGTAAGCTGTCTTCTTGCTCTCTGATCGAACCAATCAGACTAAATGTGCATTATTTGAAATGAACATGCCAAAATATTTAGTATTAGTCTTAAAAAATTCAAACCTTAGCTATATTGTTACTTGAATGAACAAATTTTAGACCATAACATTTTATTGAATTCATAATTTTTTTTTTTATTATATTTGTTTGTTTGTTTTTTTTCATAAAAATTGCCTTGCATACTGATATGGCAAAAAAAAAAAAACGGACAAAAAATATATATATTTTAACACGTATTTTAGCATTTCATACTGATAAGGTAAACAAACAAACAAATAAATCTTAGTTAATTTATTTTATTTTACATCCAATTTCTAGTCAATCCTGGGTGGATGGCCAGTAGATTTTATATAAATAATGATTTATTTATTATTTAAAAATTGTTTGTCTTCTATGAATATTATAATGTTGCCTTTGATACTGATATGACAATAAATACAACTGCTCACTTGCATGTTAACCATTTGCATTTCTTTTAGTTCTTATTTTGGAATATTTGTATTAATGTTATTGAGTCAGATATTTTGTTGATATTTAATTTATACTCTTTTCACAGGATAACTGATTACATGTTAGCCATGGCAAGACCTTCAACTGAAACCATTGAAAAATTCAACGTCATCGAACTATCAATAACTGATTCCCAGGTGTGGCTTAAAGACAGTAATTAACCTGCAGCATCCAGGGGAACACGCCAGCTGAGAGCGGTTTTACCTATCGCCTTGAGGTTTTCATGGAGGCAGGGAGTGAGTAACTCACACATGCACACAAACATACACCTCTTCCTCTCTCAGTAGTCGAGGAAATCAGGCAGGGATCAATCCAGACTATTATAACATTAAATTGTCAATGTGTTGGACAAGCTTAAGAACCTTTTATGCAATATTTGCTTACTATGCATACAGTGATCGTGCTTGCAGGAGTTGTTCAGCTTCCATTTAGGTTTTTTTAGGCTTAGTGGGGTTGGCAGCCTTTAACAAGATCTCCTGAGATTGGTGATGTACTTATAGACAGCACCTTCTGGGAAACTATGTAAGGCACAATTTCCAAAGAGTGCTGCATGTCGAAACATGACTGAAACGTCTCTCAAATTCAAGAAGAGTCCGTACTGATGAGAGATCCTATGTGTGTTATATAATTTATGTTCCCCAGTAAGAACAGAATATTGTTTTACATAAATATTAACAACATGTAGAGGTGTTTCTTCAATTATGGGGTTAATTAGTAGGTTAATTAGCCGGTTGGCCGGCTTTCTGTAATCATTAATGAAAAATATCCACTACAGCGTCATTTCCACCACATCGCAAATTATGTTTTGTGTTTAGCAGTCTAAATGATGGTGGTGAAAATTATATTTTTTTTATAATTTTAAAATAAAATATCTCCTTTGTTTTTTTGTAGCTAGCATTTAATGTAACCTAAATAAAATGTAATATTTCTTTACCCCTTTTTTTTTTTTTTTTTTTTTACAGAATTTGAAAAAAAGTACTGCTTGTAAATTGGAAATGACACACAGCACAGTTAACAAGTGATACTCTAATAACTTAGTTGTCTTCTTGGAAAACAAGTGCACTAACTTAAGGGGGAAAAAACTGCTTTGGGACATTGGGACAAGTACACAAATATATAAATTACACACTTTTCACACAAATATTGAAATGGTTTATTTTACTTTGATTACCATTGTTTTGAACATGTAATAAGTCGTGTTTATTATGAAAATTAATAGTTTTAGACACTGACAGGCTAAAAACAAATAGATCACAAAAAACGTATGCTGTCTGAATTTCATGAATGACATTTTTAAAATATTTTTTTCATCTTAAGAGATATACATTTTACTTTTTACAGTTTATTTTTATAACTTTGGATGGAAGGACTATGGCTTGGCATCCTTGACTTCTATCCTTGACATGGTGAAGGTGATGTCATTTGCCATGCAAGAGGGTCAGATCAGGCCATTTTGTTCATTTGAGCTAAACGTCCAAATTCCATCCAGACTCGTGGCCAACTGTGGTGTGTGCAAGAGTTCGCCCGGTTCCTTGCGCCACTGCAGAGTATATTCTCATGTGCCGAGCCCAAAGCTCAAATGGTCAAACAGTACCTGACTCATCAGCGGCACCTGCTGAAGCACGTCTCGTGAAGAATGTGCCAAAAATCATACACCTGGTATGCAGGTTCTTACTGGACATAGCAGAGGACTGCCAAACAGTGGAAGAGGAGGTGTTGGACATCCCAGACCTCACAGAGGAAGTAGAGAACACAGTCTCGCTGCAAGCCCTTCAGCAGTTAGGGAAAGAGATGATGGGGAAAGGGATTCCCATATCCTTACCTCTCTCTCCTGACCAACCCAGCTTGCTTCTTAAAGAAACCCAGTGTGATCCACCTCATGATCGGGCTCTCTGTAGCGACCAGGATTTTGATGTGCTTCGGAGATGGCCGACGGTAGACAATACGTACACATCTCAGCTCATCATGAGGAAATGTCCTAGCTTTAGTGACTCAGACTTGAACAAACTGGACCCCAGTGTGCAGGTACTACAAAGTCCTCAGAATGCTCTTGGCAGCGAATCTGATTTAAACTTTACTGAAGTTTATGTGTCACAGAGCTGATTAGCTACACAAACCCCTGAGCTTCTGCCTTCCGAAATCAACAACACTCCCAAACATGGCTCTTCAACTGGTTCCTGTAGCTTCCTGGTACAATCCAAAAAAGTTGAAAGCCAAGTATCCTACTCTCCTGTCTCTGTAAAACGAACACCACAGAAGGAGACAAAGTGCAGCATGTCCTATGTCTTTCTAGGGAGGTCCAGTGACAGTATGTCTTCAACACTAATGAAAACCCAGCCTATGATGCCATACATCCGTTGACAGATATTTTTTTTACGCTTCAAAGTGAACTTTCACCTGAGACTCGTCATCTGTTTGTGGCCAAAGCTCTTATGATGGACATTGATGGAGAAGACCTCAGGAGCACAGTCTCAATGTCAAGCATTTGGGAAGGATTTAGTCCTGTTCTTCTATAATACAACTTCAGACATTCACTCTGTAACTTTCAGTAGTTTCTGTGATTGCCGTTGCCCCTCAGACAGAGCTGAACTCCCGTGAACGTGCATGGGAAAGGTTGTGCACCGTGAGAGATCCTGTGGTGCTCTCCACGCTCATGTGGTCTTGGCTAGAACAACTGAAGGAGCCCGCCATCACAAAAGATGATGTTGAGACTTTGGCTGGAAACAGATTCAATCCCCAACATGCGCTGAATTCACTCGACAAGGTGTCAAGCCAAAAAGTGTGATTGGAGCAATGGTTCTTCACCTTTTTTTTCCGAAAACCCTCCTTATGTAAGCTTTTTGCAGTTTAATTAGTTTTAATTTAAATTTTTTTTATTTTAATAATATGGATTATATCCAACTTTATTCTCTTCCATACACTATATACAATATATAGTCTATAGCAAATCTCAACTGCCTGATTTTGTTGTTACAAAATGTAACTATTTTCGTCCAACTCTTTATATAGAGTTGGTACAGTATGCCCAATTTTATTTGTACACATACAGTATACTTGCATAGTTTGTTTATAGTTGTTATATCGCATACCTCAACTGCTTGATTACTTGTACAATCACAAACTGTAAACTGTATTATCACCCAGTTTTAATCTGTGAAATGCAACTAACTATAAGGCTTGAGGATATTAAGATATTATAAACATTAGCATCATAATTTTCTATAAAGCTGTGTTAAAACAATGTAAAGAGTAAAAATATAAATGAAAATTCACCCTATTTTCTAAATGCATGTTATAAATCTTACAGTGAACTTTATAATTTGTACATATGTTTCTTTTCAAATTAACAGCCATTTGATAAAACCAAGTCCACATCCTACATTTTCGATGATCTGTTTCACTCAGATGTATGTTAAAATACTGGGAAAAATTGATTTGTTGCTACTTCCGTTTCATCGTGACTAAAATTAATACAATTAAATTAAATTACTATTAGGACTTACTGGGTCTTCTCTGGAAGTTTGCAGATGCCCCCTAGTTGAGAACCACTCTTTTATTGTATATATTACAAATGTGCCTTTTTTCACCATCTAAATGGATTACGTGAACACTAAAACAACTGTGTGTAATTTTATGTTGTTAAGGGACAAAGACAAATCCTTTTGTGTATTCTTGACTGTGCTGCTCATTTTCTTCCAGTACCAGAAGAGGTTGAGAATGCCTTTTTTGAACGCAAAATCAAAGCAGTTACTTGGGTAAGTCATGGCCACAAAACATTTTCACAAGAGACTATTTGTGGAAATTGAAGATGTTTTTTTTCACCTAGTAAGGTTTTGATAGTTTTAGATGATTTATTCTAATCATGCGATTATAATCTTTGTCTAATCTAGATTTCCTCAGATTCAGAGAATGGGCAGTTAAGCTGTAAGACTCTAAAAGACGTAATGATCTCTGTCCTCAATGATTTGAGAACAAAAGCAATAGAGGAGCTTGAGGTGACCTGCCACTGTTCCCATGTAAACTTATCAAGATGGTGAGAAACTGAAAAAAAAAATCAAAGAAAGACAAACTAAGAGATCTTCTGTTTTTCAGTGGTGTCTTTGCCACAATTATTCATTCAAAAAATGTGTTGTAACATATGTTATTCATGAGAGAACAATACTGTACTGCCATTCATGTCTGTGCCACAAGGTTTTGACAGGCTATTTTTCCAATTAGATTTTCTTAATAGTTTATTTTTAATACTCAATATTTATTAGCCAACTGAGGAAAAGTATGTGTTTACTTCTTATGCTTTTGTTTGGCTCTAATGAACTGAGGATTCACATGAAAATGTTTTGTCATAATACAGCTTGCAAAGATGCAATAATTGTAGATGTAATCTATTGAACTAAGCAAATTCCCATTTTTTTCTGAATCTTGCCTTTGCAATTTGTATTTAAGGTTTCAAAAAGGTTTGTATTTAAGGTACAATAGAGGGCAAATGAATGCTTTCATTCTTAATGCAATGCAGTTTACATTAGGATTAGCTCAACATGGCCAATTTTTGAATTTATCAATACAATTCCTACTAAAATGAAGCAAAATACTGCCTCATAAACAGGCTTTTGCATGCTCTTTACCTTTTATTGGCATTATTTATTACTAAGGTGCTGCTTTAACATAAAAAGAACAAATCAGAAGAAATATGTACAGATATGTTTGTGTTTTAGTTCTAGATAACACAGTGGTGTTGAAACGGACCTCATTTGTCAACTAAAATGTGAGCATTGTCTTTTTAAGTAAATATTATATAGCCAGCTGAATACATGTTTATTTTTTCATGTCTGTGGAAAAATTGTAAGATATTTTCATGTCCAAATCCTAGACTAGGATTATTGTGGGTTTTTCCAAAGCTACTTATTTTTTATTTATTATATTTTGATTCAAGTCTATAAAATTATCATCCCAATTGTTACCATTGGTACACTTTCTTATAAATATATTAATTCAACTTTGCCTCCAAAGGCAAGATAACATAAGAAGTTCCTTTAAAAGACTCTGTCTTGTCCTGTGTGTCTGGATCTTTTCATTCGGCCTGTTCTGGAGCTGCCCTGCAGCCGTAATTATTGCCAGAAGTGCATCAAACAAACTCAAGTTGTGTAAAAGGGCACCCTTTTCTCTGCCTCATGTCGCGCTAGGTCACAAAGTAATTTTCCATGCATAAGTCCACCAGAGTGTGATAAATGGTGTTTTATATTCTTATGGATAGGTATGCAAAGGTAAACATGAAGATGAATCTGAATTTAGGTATTTATTATTGAAATAAATTTAAGTGCTGCTGTTTCTGTGAAGACTTATCTGTTTTTTTTTTGTTTTAGGCTGACCCTCTCTTTATCCTTTTACAGAAAATAAAAATATTTGAGTGCCTTGTCTTCAGAGATTATGTGTGTAGCATCTGGGGTCAATATAAGTGGAGCGTGTGAAACAACAGCATGTTTTCCCAGCATTTTTTAGCTCAAGACATGCCAGGTGTAAAACATGAGGTAAATAATGTTTAAAAAACTTTAAGATCCTCTCATAGTTAATACAGCTATAAATGTTTATATACAGTGGGTATAGAAAATAATCACTACCCATTAAAATTCTAAAAATTGTTGTTGCTTTGCATCCTAAAATTAAGATAGACACAATTTTTGTTTTATCCATCTGTATTTACTCGGTGCAACGTATAACATCCAAGATAAATATATACACCAACAAAATAATAATAATAAAAAAAAAACAGAATCACTGAGTTATAAAATTATTTGTAAATTAATTGTAAATTAACACAAACCCTCCCTGATTGCTCCAAACTGAAAGAGCCAGGAGGAAACTGGTCAGAGACCATGGTGTCTACAGCAACTCTGAAGCAGTTACAGAAATTTATGACAAATAGCGGTCATTGTGTGCATGTGACAACAATATCCAATGTGGCTTATGGGAGGCCTGCAAAAAAGAAAAAAGCCACTTCTCATGAAAGGCCACATGCAGTCATGACTGAGCTTTGCCAAAACACACCTTAAAGATTCTAAGGCAGATGAGACTGAAATTGAATTGTTTGGTCTCAACACCAAACAATTTGTCTGGTGGAAATCCAATACAGCTCACCATCTTATTAACAGCATTCCTTCAGTAAAGCATGGAGGTGGTAATGTCCTGTTATGAAGGTGTTTCTCTGCAGCAGGGACTGGAGCACTGGTAATGATAGAAGGAAAAATGGATGGGGCAAAATACCGTTAAATTTCTGAGAAAATCTGCTGCCCTCTGCCAGAAATGTGTCAATGAGAAGAAGGGTTACCTTCCAACATGAAAATGACCCACAGCACACAACAAAACCGAGCACACGGATGAAGGAGAAAAAGGTGAATGTCCTTGCATGGTCTAGTCAGAGTCCAGACTTAAACCCCATTGAAAATCGGTGGAGTGACTTGAAGGTGGCGGTCCACAAACAGTTACCATCAAATTTAACTGAACTTGCAACCCTCTACGCACACCTTGGCAATATAATCACCATTGGCTAGTAAATATTTTAGTTTACTCGCCAGACTGATATACTGTTGTACGCACACACACACACACACACACACACATATATATATATATATGATTCCAATCAGCTTATCTTTGTAAAGTGGCACAGCTTCTTAAATCGTAGCTTCTTAATCAGTCAGTCAAGTATTATATTATGGTATTAAGCACTATTTAATGATAGAACTTTAGTGATTAGAACTAAAACTTGGTAATCATGTATGAATGCATATCTGTCATTTTAACTGAACTTAAGGTGATGCTTAAGATATTGTTGGTCATTCAGGGTTTCTGTAAAAAAAAATAGTAATAGATCATATTAATTATTATTCAAATATAATACTACAACTAATTCCACTACCATACTAATAATATATAATGCACTAATATAGACCCTCGCTCTCTCTCTCTCTGTTTGTGTGAGAAACAGCGCTATCAGCAAAGCGACGGTGAGTCCATATACAGTAAAAGTACAGTTCGGTATATACAGGTGCGCTGTGCGTCCTTTGAGATCATGTATTGAAAAGTACAGATCGCTTGATGGAGAGAGAACTCTGAAGCGTTCAGTCAGTGTTCAGAGAGTGAAAATGTGCCATAATAACCTTGAACACACACACTGGCAAGTAGAATCTAAGAATTTATTAGCCAATGGCTAACGATAGACATCATTTAGTCGCATAGAGTAAAATGTAGTCGCATATGCGAGTGATTTACTCGCAATGTAGAGGGGTCACTTGAACAGTTCTGCAAAGAAGATTGAGCAAATATTGCAAGATCTAGATGTGCAAAGTTAGACGCATATCCCAATAGAATAAACGCTGTAATTAAAGCAAAAGGTGGTTCAACAAAATACTGACACAAGGGGGTGATACTTTTTCCAACTCTGTGATGTTGATTTTTTTTCTGTTGGTGTTATATCTTTCTCTTGGATGTTATAAGTTGCACTGATTAATGCAGCTGGATAAAACAAGAACTGTGTCCGTCTTAATACCGGTTAAGAGGGGTGATTATTTTCTATAGCCATTGTAAATAGATACATAGCAGACTCTTATTCTACTTTACTCAAATTTTGTTCATGACTCTGCTTGGTGTAATTCATTGTTGTTGATTTGTTGAATCAACGGTGTTTTTATCCAGATAACGATTAATAGGTATTATTAATAATAATATTAATAATAATAATAATACAAACCTTTAGGAAATAATTTGTATATCCAGACCAATAGCTCCATCTGGTGGTACAAAACTTTGCTTAAAAAATTTATGACCAATTGTGTTTATCAATGAACTCCCAGTTGCCTTTAAAACGTTTTCATATTTCTAATAACTGTCGATCACAATATTATAATATAGTATATTACACATATACACAAACAAACATTACACACACGCACACACACACACACACACACACACACACACACACATATATATATATATATATATATATATATATATATATATATATATATATAGTATATATATGTGTGTATGTATATATATATATATATAGTATATATATGTGTGTGTGTATGTATATATATATATATATATATATATATATATATATATATATATATATATATATATATATATATATATATATATACTAAACATTCCATTTTAAAATACATTAAATTGCCGTTGGTGCATCTTTTGTACAAAGCACGAATTGTTTTGTCAATGAAATCAAATGTAATAATAATTTCTTCATATAATTATATACATTGGTAATAAATAACTCAATAAATCCCAAACCGGAGTGCGCGAGCTGAGAGAGCCAATCATCCCCCCGTAGTCTGCACGCGTTCATCCGGGTCCTGGAGTCTCAGCACAGACGCTGACCGCGGGTGTTCATCACTATTAGCTGTTAGCCGACTAGCCTTCAGCTGCCATTGAGGACACATTGAAGGTATGATGGAGCATTTGTGTTTCAAAACGGTCCCTTCTAACTACCAAGGATACCGCGTCGATTTTGTCGAGCGTTACTTTATTTTTTTTCTCACGTCCGATCAACTTTACAATAAGTTTCCATTGCATGTTGCTATATTTAAGAGCGATGTATAAACTAGCTTTCTGGCTAGTCTGTGAGGGACACTTATCCTAGCATGCCAATTGAATAAAGCCTATATATGTCACTTGCTGTTCTCTATAGATTTTAATAGGGTCATTTCTGTCAAAAATCACGTGCACTTTCTAACTTGTTCAGAAGGATAATGTATTTGGGCGATAGATGTATTAACAGGCTAGCTGCTGGAGACCGCCATTTTTTATGAATCAAGGGAGGGAAATTTGAGCATAATATAAAGAGTTTGAGGGTAGAAACAATGTATATGACTGTCTGTCTTTAATTTTTCTCTGTATTAAATAACTTTGGAATCCCAGTAACGCTACACGTGGATGAAGGATCTCACCGTTAGCTGTGAGTTCGAGTACGGTAATCTGAGTAACGGTCAAAGATATCTGGGTTTGTTTAATACTAATCTAACCAGGAATCAGGATTTGGCAGTAATTTACAGACGAGTGCGATTTCTTAAATCAGTTTGACACTAAGCTTGAGCAGCAAAACCTCAAGGAGTGACATTTCAGCTGCAAATGCAAACTGCATTCAACAACATCTGCCTCCTTCGAGAGCATTCAGGCGTTAAATTGAGTGTCTGCTGCTTTTTGTTTATCACGTAATGAGCTTTCTGAGAATGATTGAATGATAAGTAAAGTAAGTAAGGTTTCCCAGATTGAAAAACTGCTAGCATTCTCAGCTAATTCAGTAGCACATATTTTATTAAGTGCAATTTACTGATTGTTTGATTCACTTTGAGGAACTATTATCACACCCACTGGTGTCCTCAGAAACGTGCCCTTTCATAGATGAATATGCAGCATGATTGGACAAGGCTTTGTTGCCAAATGCCAAGTGGGCAAATTTAATATATTCACTGCCAGATCCTTGGGATGGATGTTTTGCCATTGTCTTTCTACTTAACAGTGTTTTGAACAAGATCCTGTTTCCTGTCTTTGCTATTGAATTTAATTTACGTCATTACAATAATCATTTCAGTTGTCACTATGTCAGTGTTTCCTGCACTCAGGAGATGTAAATCACCGCAGCTGAATCTGCAGATCATGGGACAGTATTATATTGACATTAAATAGGCTTATGCAAACTTAAGCTATTGAGTTATTTTTGCTGACAGCATGTAAAAGTGGTCATACAGTGCAATATGCTGTGCTGTTTGTAAACAATCACTCCACTGGGTAACTAACCAGTATGTAAAGATCGATGATCAGTGTCAAAACAACAAGAAGTAGGAAACATTTCATTTTATGACTTTACTATTGCAACTACAGTTGAGTTTGTTTCTTGATCAGAACAGATTTGGAGAAATTTAGCATCACCTCTTTGTCTCTTGCTCATCAGTGAATCCTCTGAATTGGTACCGTCATAACGAGAGTTCATACAGCTGATAAAAACATCACAACTTATCCACAAGTAATCCATTCAACTCCATCAGTTAACGTCTTGTGAAGAGGAAAGCAGCGTGTTTGGAAGAAACAAATCCATTAAGGCATTTTAACTTTACACTGTCATTTCTGGCCAAACACTTCCTTTAGTGATAAGGTCCATCCCCTGCTGTCCTCTCACATCACAATCCAACAACATATTTGTTTAGATCCGGTTTGGACCGTTCTCACTTATAAACAGTGATTTAACTATGCATATTTCTCTCCCGATTCAGACGAGACAACCTTTTGACTGGAGCAAGCAATATTATGGATAGAGGACTCATATTTCAGCCAATATCAGTGGTTTGAAGTTAAAGGTGTTTTAATGAATTTATTACAAACACAAAGTTTGTGGATTATTTAAATTACACATGGATTATTGTGATGTTTTTATCAACCGTTCTGACGGCAGCCATTCACTGCAGATGAGCCATTGCAATGCAAGTTTCATAATGCAACGTTTCTCCAAATCAGTTCAAATAAAGAAACAAATGCATCTATATCTTGGATGGCCTAAGGGAGAGAGCATATTCAGTCAATTTTAATTTTTGGGTCAACTTTACATTTAAAAACACGAAAATTGTATTTAGAATCTAACGCACCTACAAGCTACACCAACAAGATGGTTGGAAACAAGGCTTTCAGTCCTCTGATTGTGTCTTGCTTGCCTGCTGTTACTGACGACATCTATCCCAGAGCCAAACTGGGCCCAAGTCCGAATGTGGCAGCGTTTAATCTTGACTGAGAAGTTAGTACGTAGCCAAGTCACACACAATGTCAACATGGCTTCCTGGTGCCGAGAGGGTGCCAGCAACTTGGCCAGCCCCTCCATTTTGCTGCATTACCCGTGCTGTCTGATGCAGTTCAACGGAGCGTTTTGTAGTCCCGTAGCCGCCCGGTTGGAGTCTATTTTTTTATTTTATTTTTTCTCCATAATGCGTTCTTTCACTGTAACGTCAATGATGTGCGATGAGAGCAGCAATTATTTTGAATTTTGAACAGTCTATTATTTATTGTGTCGGCAGATTGATGAAACTTAATTCACTAACCTTTTCCTGTCCACAGACTGACTGTGCATTTGGAAATGTGGTAGATGCCGAGGCAAGAATCCTAACATGGCGGACAAAAAGGACTTCGGAAAACATCAGTTTGGTTACTTCTGTCCCTATCCTTTACTTCATTTCCAGGTGGAAAGAAGGCAACATGTGCACCGTGGGATGAGGTAGTAGGTTGTATAGTTTTAGGGTCACACCCACACTGGGAGATAACTATACAGCCTACTGTCTTTCTCAAAGTGAGAACGGAGCTGCGGAGTATCATCCTACGTTTCCTGATGTTTAATCTCAATGGAAGCTTTGTCACGGTATGTGTCTGCAAGCTGAAATGTTTTTGATTGAAAGAGACGGAAATGCTTGTGCAGTGTGAGGTAGTAGATTGTATAGTTGTAGGGTAGTGATTTTATCCTGTGTAGCAGATAACTATACAATCTATTGCCTTCCCTGAGGAGCAGAAGAACACAGCAAATGAGCATCGAATTATTTAAGAAAATGTGATGCATGAAATTTTTTTAATCAAGATTGATTTTTTTTCCTTGTCTAAAGTATCTTTGTTTTTAACGAATACAATAAATTATTTGTAAATGTATCTGTGGTTTTCTTTGACGTAAAATATATTTGACTAGTATTAAAGGGTCCCTGGTTTAAGGCCTATTTTTGAACAGGCAAAGAAATGTAATATTTTCAGGGAGTTGAAGAGATCCCAAACCACCTCAGCATCATGCATTCATCCTGGAGATGGCGCTCTTGTATTGTCTATGATGTGGACAGGATAATAGAGCTGCATGTTCTCTGGATGATCGGCCTGGTTTCATATTTTAGAGTATTTTATTTTGTATTAAGCATATGCTGGATTTTTTTACCTTATGCTGGATTTATGTTGCTTTAGTTTATTATTATTATTCCCCTTTACATTTATATTCCTGTAAACTTGCCAAACTTTGCAGGTATGAAGAATCTGTAGGCAATTGCAGTGTGGGTGAATTTGAGATGGATGGTTGCAATTAAATTGGCAATATTTATGTTGTCAGCCTCACTGTCTTGAGATATACATTACATTTCATTACTTTCATTTTTCTATAGATCTCATAAACCTAGTCATGGACAAAGAAATATAAACTGGCATGAATCAATGTTGAATTTCAATATTAAGGATGAAAATCATTCACGCAAATAACCAGGCATTTTGAGTTTTCAGGGTCATTTCAAATAGGAAGCATTTTCATTTCTGTCTGACAACAGAAATGATATAATTGGTCCCACTTTATATTAAGTGGAATTAACTATGTGCTTACATTTAAATTAATAATTTGGTACAATGCACTTATTGTGTACATATATATATATATATATATATATATACACACACACACATATGTACATATATATACCCTCCTGTAATTGCATCTAATTATTTTGTGTAATTACATTTATAATCACACTGTTGACCCATCCCTTACACCTTTACCCACCCTTAAACCTTCCCATTACACCAAACCTGTCCTTAACCTTACCCGTTTCCCACCTCAATAGCAGCAAAAGTGTTTTGCAATATAATATAAACATTAATTACATTTGACTTGTTTTTTGATGTAAGTACTTAGTAGTTAATGCCACATAATATAAAGTGGGGCCATATAATTATATAATGTTAATAAACTAATAAATTATAAGTCGAGCCATCTCAAGCTAGACTTAATTTGTCCAAATGTTGGGATACAACTATGGGGCTTCAGTAGTAAGGATGACTGGGTTCATTTAACCATTGCTAAACCTTTTATACAAATATTCAGTTTTCAGTAATAGTTATCAAAAATTGTTAAAAGGGTTGATGGGTTCAGATTGTGTAGCCTATATGGCAGACCAAACAAAATGACAATTTGATTAAAAGAGACACTAATGAATTAAGTATTATAATAGTTTTTTCGCATTTATGGATTTGTTCTTTATTTTAAATATAAGTTATAATGGTAACAGCAGGATTTGTTGAGATAATATGAGCTGTTAAACACGTTGCTTACACAAATGTTAATAAGGGACCCTTTTCATGGAATGATTTTTCCATTATGAACAGTTCTTCTAACTTTGTATGCATCTATTGCTATGAATTCACTTCTAGGACATATAAAGTTTTTAAGTTTTTGATGCATTTTTCTGTTTTAATATTTGTTGCACTGCTCTTGGCCACTGAGCACACAAGGTTCTTGAACATCAATTTTTTGGAAGGGGGCTAAATGAATGCATCTCTCACCTCGCAATTAAGGACCTGAGGTGAGGTGGGTGAGGAGGGAATCTAAAGTTTTCTTTTCTCAGGGGAGGAGCAAACCGGTGCAGGAAAATAGATAAAAGCTCTGTTTAAGAAGCTGGAGTTGTTGCGATATTATCTTCGGCAAGGAGCGCACAGAGAATATACCTTTCCTACCTAGATTTATTATGGCATTATAGCTCGGTGACACGTCTTTCGCTCATTACTCGGTTGTCGTATCTCAAATCAGGTTTTTTAACCTCCCTACCAACCGTAGGATACTTCAATGTATGTGTGGTGTTCGCTTGAGCGCGTGTGCTCGCGATGTTTTGAAGTCATTAGTCGCGTTATCAACCTGTTACTCGGCTTCACAGACGAATAAAAAGGAATATCGGAAAGTTTAATTTCCTCCAGAACACATCCTGATAGATTTAAAAGATAAAGGATCTGCTGGGAAGTGTGATGTGAATGTAAGTGCGGGTAGCTGTGGTCTGTTCTAGTAAATCGAGACGCGTAAAAGTGATTCAGAAGTCGTACATATGCAGAATAACGTTCATCTCCACACGTCCCGAAGGATATCAGCTCAGGTGTTCACGTCGAGTTGTCACGGAGTTTTGCATCCCTCCAAGGACTTGTTTCGCTTGTGACTGAGTTGTTAGGCTACCCATCAGGAGACTACTATCATTAACACTGTATTAACAAAGTTCAGGCTGAACATGAGCAGGAAAACACGCCGCTGGATTTTTCACATCTTCCTCTGTTTGGGGATTATATATTTGAAGATTGGGTAAGTAGGGTATAATGGAATGTGTTTACCTGTTTTAACCTGTAAAGTATTTACTAGCCTACTAATAAATGAAATGCACAGTTCTTCACAAAACTAGTGGATTTTATATATAGGCTATATTATACACATATATCGGAAATGTTAATTGTGCTTCACATTTATGGGTCAACGACGTTTTATTTGTCCGGATATATTTAGTTATTTTATTTTATCTTTTTTAAATGCTGCTCATACAAAATATATATATATATTGTATTATGAAGAAGGTTTCAATCTCCTACCTAATATCGAGATCTTTTTCGAGGGGCTTAAAAAAAGTTTGGCCTAACTAAAAGAGAGAGAGAAAAAAATAAAGGACCCATTTAGAGCCTCAAATATTTTTTCTTTTTTTTTATATAATGAATTTTTTATATAATTTACATTATAATGAAATTTCATCACAATATTTGTAAAACAACAACAACATCAAAACAATTACAAAAACAAAAATCATAAAAAAAAGTTGTGTAGCCATGTTTTCAAGGTGTAAAGTAGTTAAGTGCTTTTTACTTGAAGGATAAATTTGATTTTTGTAGAAAAACCAACATCACTAAAGACGACATTTCTAAAAACTTGGCATGAGATTTAAAAATAAAATCATTTTGTATTGTCATTGACCCATTTATGGCCATCTTTGCAGCATGAGATGATCTTTTTTCTTCTTTTTCTGTTGTTTATTGGTGACAAGTCCCTAAGAACAATATTTAAATAAGCTATTTGTTACAATGCATCAATAATAACACATCCATTTATCCATAATAGTTTGCCTCCCAAAATGCTTTAGTGCTCAGTTTAGTTGTATAATATGAATTACATGTATACTATAAATTATGTTTTAGTCATGGCCCATTCCACTCACATTCCACAAACTGTGTTTTAAGTATTCAATGTTTTCTTATATAAATATTCCATTATTTTGAAACTTTACAGGGGCTTTTCCTCCGTGGTTGCGTTGGGAGCGAGTGTTATCTGTAACAAAATTCCTGGTTTGGCCCCTCGTCAAAGGACTATCTGTCAAAGCCGGCCTGACGCTATCATTGTCATTGGAGAAGGAGCACAAATGGGAATCAATGAGTGTCAGTTTCAATTCAAAAATGGAAGGTGGAACTGCTCGGCCCTTGGGGAAAGAACTGTCTTTGGAAAAGAGTTGAAAGTGGGTATGTTACCAAATTATTACACTCATATTGTCGCAGCATAGAGAAATGAAATGTTGATTTTTTAAATTAGCATCTTCCTATTGTGGACAGAGTTCCAACAAATAAGAAGAGCACTAAAATGTTATGGACTAAATCACTTTCTTTCAAGCCCTGGAGTGTGTCAAAGCACAAATAAAGACTAAACTTGTGGAGGAGGAGACCTATAGATTTCAGATTTTTTGCTTAAAGACTGCCTGTCCGTCTTTGCGATATTTAAAACTGAGGTCGCTCTTATACACCTGCTATAACACGCTTGCTTTAATACATCTTTCATGAAAATAGACAGAGTGGACAAACACTGTCTTGGACACTGTGTCCTGTTTCCCTCACTTTGACATCTCATTTGAAATGTCATTTGTCATTGGATGTCAAGCTAATGTTTAGTCTCTCACACGCCACAGCAACAATGTCAGGTAGGTTTCAGCTGCATGCATTCATGGTGCAAGTGCCAACGCGGCTGGATTTATAGCCCTCTCAACAGTCCAGCCTCTCAAAAGAATTCTTTTTCTAGTCGTCCTGTCTTATCTGTAGATTTTAATGATTCGGTGGTCAGGGTTTTCACTTTACCACGGGTATAAGTTACAGTGGTTGAATAGTAGGACCAAAAGAAAGTACAGTATTGTGAGGAAATTTAACAATATGTCACCTTAGAGAGACAAAGCATAAGTAATTAAGCAAGTTTGGGGTAATGTTATCCATTTTCCTAAGGCAAACTTTGGCCTGTTAAGGGGTCCTCCAGTGCAACCGAGCCTGCGACACTTTGATGAATAGTGATGTGAAGGACTTTGGTTTAGCTTCAGACCCTGCTAGCAAATAGAAGGTTGCATTATTGCGTGGTTTTTCCTGTTGGTGCAGGGAATTTCGATGCTCAAATATCCAAACCCTTCCGGAAATAAACTCCGAGAGAACATTATCTGAAATTTCTCCTCTTTCCTTTTGCGGCGCACTCTTAGGATCCATTCAGTGTTGTGATGGTGTGGTTGAGGCCCAGGGGAGAAGCTTAGATCTGTAGAGACTTGTATCTATCGCTGAAGGTGAAGCGGTATTTTATCCCTCTGCATCAAAGACAAGCGCCTCCTGAAGAAAAAAAAAAAAAAAGCACAGGTTTTCGTCTCTCTCCATCTCATTCTAGAACTGCACACACTTAACCGTTTACACTTGAATGGCATCCTGGATTTGTTGTGGGTGCTGATTATATTATTTAATGCTGTCTGCTTGGACAGCTGCTGTGGGTCTTGTGATGTGTGGCCTCTCATCTAAGCGCAGCAGAGCGGACGCTGACCTAGAGTGACAGACCGTGGACTCCATTTCTGAAGCGGCCCTACTGCTTTATTTATCCAGACTCTTTTTGTGTCTATGGTCGGTGTAGGGAGGATTTAATAAAGTGGATAACCATTTAAACGTGGTTGGTTAGATGAAAAGTGGTCGTCAGTACTGTGTGGAGGGGCTTGCATACTCAAAAAAAATCAAATAAAAAAAAAAGTTGTTGAGTAATGTGTAGTAGTTTTCAGGGCCTGGTACCAAGTTCCACATTTGGCCCATACGGTAGTGGATTCCACTTTTAGGTGCACTTTTGCACATTTTGCCATCTGCATTACCCATGGGCCCGTTCACCTTTTTGTTGTACATGAATGAAGTTACGACTGAAATATAGCCTGTTGGAAATCAGCAGTTGGACACTTATGCAAAAGGCATACCATCTTTGTACTTGTGTTACTTTATGTTGCTTGAGCGCAACCCTCCTAAATCTTCTCTGACTTAATCGCCCTCCGGTATGCTCAAAAGTAGTTTTCCTCCATCAGCATTAATGTCTCAAGTCCAGACAAGAACATTGTATGAGGTTTATATATTAACCTCTTGCGTTTACAGTTTTGGCAAGAGACATCTCGCACCGAATCATGCAACGCCACTGATTCAGATTTCTCTTCAAAATAAATGACACTCATGTCATAACACACATTTATGGAAGTCTTATCTTGTGTTCAGAATATATTGCTTTAAGTAAACATAGATCAAGTGATATACAAATACAAAGCGCATTCTACCTCAGTATTGATGATAATTTTAAGATTTGGCATCAACACGTTCTTCATTTTCCTTTCTTCAGTATACATCCCTTTTCCTCTTGTGACAAGCCCAAACAACTCATAAAAATCTCCACATAATTGATGTCCCAAACTGGCCTTTGTTAGATTGCATGAGAAGAGTTCCAAGATGTTTATCATCAGCAGGTCAACACATACCAATGTTAGTGAGTTGCTGGTCTTGATCGCTTGAAGGTGAAAATTCCTGCATTGCTGAGCCGGCCTGTTAACTGTCTGACATATTTGTGTGTTTTTCACTTCTTGCCATGAAATTATAAAAGATAGCAAAGATATTAATTGTAATAACTATGACATCACTCTTTATGAGACCTAAAGAGGTTAACTTTTTAAGTGTTCTTTTGGTTCAGCTGTGTAAATGATTCTTCGGAAAGTCAATACATGATGACTCATTAATCGAGAAAAGTATATGTACATCTCCAGGAATGTTAACATAACTAAGCAACAGTAAATGTATCATAATTGTCTTTTTTTTTTTTTTTTTTTTTGCTTAGGGAATTTTAGTTTTTTATGTTTGGTGAACACTTTTTATGCAGAGGGACTTGCCTTGCATTCAATTGTATTCCAGTACTTTATTGTCACTGAAAAAAAAAAACGGACAAATGAAAATATCAAAATAATAATAATGGAAAAAAAGAAGTGTGAAAACTGGAAGCTTTGAACTTAAAAAAGTTATTTGTTGCTTGATGTCACCTTACAAAAAAGACCCTGAAATAGTTATTTGCAGAACTTTCAGACCTATCTTTGTCCTTATAAACGAAATACACAGTTAACCTGGAAGTGCCCTGTTTAACTGTGGCAATCAATTATAGCAGTACTCTGGCCAGGCAGGCACTGCATGCCTGAGGAGTTCATCTCCACAGGGTGGATCCCTCGTTCTGACGGAAGCTGGGACAGTGGCCAGGCTAGAGTCTAAACACATACCCTCTATCTCAACCATTCTATTGTCTCTGAAATAAACCCTTGTCATTTGTGCTTATTAAAGAGATGGACCGTTCCTTCCTTTGCTCATCTGTGTGCAAACAGTTATTTGTCTCTCCGTTTCCTCTCTGTGACAACTGAAGGACAATTATTTGTGTGTTGTGTAATCACAGGTATGTGATCTGTGTTTGTTTTGCCAATGTTGGGTTCTACTGATGATCATTTTTATACCATGTTTTTCTCAGTAAGCCAGCTACCGTCTACCGGAGGCCATATTGTTAATTAGTATGATGTGTGCATGATAAATGAACTGTGCTTGACTCAACTAACACATTTGATTATTGCTATGAGTGTCAAGATATGTCAGGTATGTAGGGGGGATTTAACACTGCCCAGAACTGGATCTTATTGTCAGCAATATTGATGGAGTATATTCTTTTGGATCCAGGAAGTAAGGAAGCAGCCTTCACCTACGCCATTATTGCTGCCGGGGTCGCCCATGCCATCACAGCAGCCTGCACTCAAGGTACGCTGAGCGGCTGTGGTTGTGACAAGGAGAAGCAGGGCTTCTACAACCAAGAGGAAGGCTGGAAGTGGGGAGGATGCTCAGCTGATATTCGTTATGGTCTGAGCTTCTCAAAGGTGTTCATAGACGCACGGGAGATCAGGCAGAACGCCAGGACACTCATGAACCTCCATAACAATGAAGTGGGACGCAAGGTATGTGGCACCATTTGCATGTTTAATTAAGAAGATTGTTGCATAATAAAACCATGTCATGCATAAAAACATCACTAGGCCAAGGTTGTCCAATCCTGCTCCTGAACAGCAACTTTCCTGCTGGGTTTAGCTCCAACACGACTGCTTGGAAGTTTCAAGTGATCCTGAAAACTGCTCCAGGTGTGTTTGATTGGGGCTAGAGCTAAACTCAGTTGGAAGGTAACCCTCCAGGAGCAGGAATGGACACCCCATGATAGTCCTTTCTTGTAAGTCCTATAGCAGGGGTTCTCAAATCTGTCCCTCGAGGTCCATTTTCCTGATTACTTCAGATCCAACCCTTAGAAACACCCGGAAAAGCTAATCAAGGTATTCAGGATTGCTAGAAAGGTACAGACAGTCTGATCAAGGTTGGGGCAAGAAAGTGGACCTCAAGGGCCAAGGTTGAGAACCCCAGGCCTACAGAGCTGTTACTTTAATTTGCTTTGCTTTGGAGAGGGGAGTAGATTAGCAATAACAAGATATAGCAATGCAGTTTTGGTTTTGGCATGCTCATGACTAGTAATTTGTGATTATAGCAAAATCATTTTTCAAGATTCCAAATTGAATCATTTAAAAGCAATAGTAATTCACTATTGCACTTGGGATCAGTTGGTATGACTTCACAGTCAGAGAAAGTAAAAATTATTTGTTGTGTAATTGTAAAAATCGAAATGCATACCCTAAATGCCCAGGCAGTTTGACTGACCCTCATATGCTTTTCATCATTCAGTGCCAATCTGGAGAGTGTGATGTTTCAGCACTCTGGACAGAGCTTCTTTTGGGGCTTTAAAACCCTAAGCCTGACCAGTAAACTTTTGTAACATTTTTATCATGAAACAACTCTTACGGTATCTGGTGCCTCACATGCACTAAGCCTCTATTTACAGCAAGTACATTCAGACCTAAGACTTGTCAGTTCACAAATTCATTGTGATTTCAAAGATGCAATTTTGCACTCTTCATTGAACGGTTCTCAACTAAGGTCATGCCATTGACAGGCCACACACATGATTGTGATTGGTTAATGGATTGCAATACAGCATCTCAGTGAAGATGCAAGGGGTGTGGCCTCTCTTTAGAAGCATGGATCTTTCCTTTGTAAACTTGTCCTGAGACTTGCTGTTTACCAGGAATCAGCAGCATGAACACACTAAGCCTGATTTGCATCCTAGATTGTAGAAAATTGCCAAAAAGACTCCTGAAAGCCTGAGAATGGTTAAAAATAATTAAGAATCAAGGTAAAGCCTCTCCCACCCACAGCGAAAGTGAAAAAAGAGCGAAAGGAAGAGAGAGAAGGAGAGAAAAGACTAACCAACCACACCAAAAACTACACCGCCTTGAACAGGCAATTCACTGATGCCAATCAGACCTCTTCCATATCTAAACAGGCATTCTGCTTCACTGAGTTCTGCTTACGTTTGCCCATTCGTTAATCTATTCTGAGCTAACCAATGCCTTTTCTATGCATTGTTTTTATTTATTTTTCATGCATTTCTAAGCCTACAGCTAGAGTATGTGAAATGCATTAATGTTCAGCATTAGTTTCCATGAAAAATTACTACAGGACAAGAAAGTATACAGCATCCCTCAGTTACACTGCTGCTCAAAATGTTTTGTTTTTACATGTGGGGTTTGATGTCTATAAGTATATAAGGTGAAGCACACAGGCACCAGAAACCTGACTCCTGAGCTTTATCTGTGTACACTACACACAGGCTGATTGTTGTAGGAACTCTGCGATCATCAGTCAGTCAGTGTTTATATCATATCCTGTGCAGATTCCGCTCTATTGCTTATACAAGAAAAGAGACTCCTACAGGCAACCTCTGATAGTTTGCCCCTTGCATCAATTTGTGGCGTGTGTTGTGTACACAAATGAAACTGTTTCCTACAAGTAGTCAGAGAGCCTTTTAACACAAGCTGTGTTTTGCAGGCCCGCTCTCTTCACAACAAGAAGGAATGAGGTAGTTTAGCACTGCAAGTTTAACAATCCTTGCATTCTTCAAATTGGAATGTTAAAAAAAACCTTTGTCTCAACCTGTTAAACCATTCCCAGAAATGTGCTTTAAAACACCAAACTGTATGCCACTGAGGGTGATCTCACTAATCCCTACTGTATTGTTAGTCTATCCAGATCTTGGTTGCGGGAATATGCCTTATATTAGGTGATGTGAATATATACAAAACATGGTTTTTGACTACTGCATACCTTTTGTAAACAAACATCTTTTCCTTCCTCATACATTCTCTGCTTAGCATCAGTAATTTTATCTTTTTTAACGGATGATTGCATTCTTCAGATTTGTCACTAGTCAGACTAACTAAATTAACAGTGAGTCATCAAACAGTCTACTTTCATAATTAACTTTGGCTAAGACTCCTAAATGGAACCTATGTGACTAAATAATCCCAAAGGTATTGACTTGTTAATTTTCCCTCCCAAATTAGGTGTTGGAAAAGAACATGCGTTTAGAGTGTAAATGTCATGGTGTATCTGGATCCTGCACTACCAAGACTTGCTGGACTACTCTCCCAAAATTCCGGCAGTTGGGTTACATCCTCAAGGAGAGGTATAACCATGCTGTACACGTGGAACCGGTCCGAGCCAGTCGAAACAAGCGGCCTACCTTTTTGAAGGTTAAAAATCCTTACTCATACCGGAAGCCCATGGACATGGATTTAGTGTACATTGAGAAGTCACCTAACTATTGCGAGGCAGATCCCGTGACGGGTAGCATGGGAACCCAGGGCAGGATCTGCAACAAGACTGCTCAGCAGGCCAATGGCTGCGACCTCATGTGTTGTGACCGAGGATATAACACACACCAGTACTCACGCGTGTGGCAGTGCAACTGCAAGTTTCTTTGGTGTTGCTACGTCAAGTGCAACACCTGTAGTGAACGGACAGAAGTATACACGTGCAAGTGAAATCTTTGTTGCTGGGGAATTGATACACACCTGCGACCTTTGTGGTAGAGAGTCTACAAGTGTCACATCAGGATGACCACTGCTATGGATGCCAGGTAAAGGAAAGAGCCATTTGCACTGGAAATCGTGGGACTGGTGGAGTCTATGCAGATTAATTGCATGCATTGCATGCTGTTTTGCTCCAGAGTCTTCTGAGGGCTTCGGTGTCGGTACCAGTAGATACCTTTCTGTTCCAGTACTGAGCAACAGAGCGAAGTAGCCAGCAAAGGCTTGATCTGTAGACCGTAAGAAAGATGTGGGGTGTGATTATTGAGGGTGTTCTGCTCTGCAGACAGCACAGAAGGTATTTCTGAGGAACTTTTTAGCCTGTGTAAGTGACATTACAAATCTTGTAACATAAACTGTACATGGACACAACAATGATATTTAACGTTTTATTTAGAGAAAATGGCTGATGTTAATTTATTTCATAAGGAAACTACTGATTTCTCATTGTGTTTACTAGCTTAGATTTAGCTCTTCTCCTGTTTGATATTATGTGTTTTACATAGAAATAAACTGACCAACTTTTACACTGTACATCATGTGCTTTAGCTTAGGGATGAACCAACAACAATGCACAATACAAAAACAAGTGCACTGCACTCAACGTGTAATTACTAGTCTCTGAAAGAGGAGACTCTACTGTCTTTTATGTATCATTGTAAAGCTTTTTGCTTCCATTTTCCCATCCTTTTTAAGTGTCAACCCTTGCACATATATTCCTACAAGTACACACTGGAATTGTGCATCATGTTTGAAGGCTTATTCCTTCCTAAGTGAATAAACAAGTATGAACTATTTTTAGAACCCTGGTCCACAAGAACATTTGTGATTGAACTCTCTTTAAATTTGAATATTCCAATTAAAATAAGTGTATTTAAATGGGATCTAAATTCTACCCGAATAAAATTTGAGACCTCATTTGACACCAAAGCTTTATGCTAATTAGGCCACAAGCTTCCATGGCTTTTGGCTAATTTTTACTCTGTTGGCAGACAAAGAGAATCAGCAGTTAATTCACTTTTCGAATGGAATAGCTTCAGTACAGATGCCCCACCTGTTACTATTACTGATGTGGAATGTTGAGATCAGATAACCAGTTCTATTAATGTTATATATTATAGGTAATATAACACTGTTATGCTGCTAGTTTTGTTCTGTTCTGCAACTGTAGTTAATATTACCCTTTCGGAAATTAACCACGTTTGTATTGTAGTAAAGGTGTAGTAACCATGTTTTTTTGGTGGATTGATTACCATTTGTATAATCACAGTTTTACTACAAATACCATGGTTGATTTTTTGTAACCATGGTTTTTTGGTTTTATTTGTAGTAAATCCAGGGTTCATTTTCGTAAGGGTAGTAGTATTTTGTGTGTTGTAAGCAAATGTGGTTGTCCAGACAGACTGTCCCTGTGTTGACATATATTTTGTAAGAGATTATTTTTATATTTTATTTATTCTGTGTAAAGGAAAAACCCTCTACCATTGTCCTTTAGATGGACGGAAATTAGACAGATAAGCTAGATATAGTGTGATTGTGTCATGGTACCAGCTTGAGCAGTTTAACTACATCTCAATGAAGTATCACTCATAGTGATGTAGTTGCCAAGTATGTAATGATGAAAAGATATTACAGTTGCGATCATACTGATGTTCAAATATTACACTTTCAATCGTAGCATTTTTATGGCAAAGGTCCTGGATGTGCGATCAATAAAGGAAAATAGTGGGATCAATAAGGGTAAATAGTCCTGGGACAAAACTCTCTGGTGATGAGAAAAATTCACGGCTAAGAGTTTTTACCAAAGAACATCTGAATTTGAGTGTGGCTCTTTGTCAAGAGCTTTAAAGCAGGATGGCCTTGATGTAATTACTATTTTACAAAAATCTGTGATTTTAATAGATGTTTTGCCAAATTGATCGTGCTTAATGATTGTGTCATCATAAATGATTTAAAAAAATCATGCATTATGCTTTCAACAGTGTTAATAAATATTTCCTTGGCTTGTACTGGCTTGTTTTTCAAGAGGGACACAACAGTTTTCAAGGCATATTTTATTTTATTTCATACTCTTAACTCTATTCTCTCAAATCAAAACTGACCTAAACTAAACACCCTGTTTGTTTCAATCATCACATTTCCCATATTATCACTCAGCCTTACATCTTACAACCAAACAGAGTCATCACTAGCTTGACAGTCCTTCATGCTTGACTACTGGTTCTGACAGTTTTTACTACATGGAAGGCTTCAGGGGGCAGGGAGGAAGCTAACGAAAGTACTTGCATGTTAATGGTATGGCTGGTGTAGGGCTTTAATTGATGAGTAGCAGTAAGGAGGGTGTCTCAGCAATGGGCTGATAGAAGGGGGGAAGAGGGGTGATGGATTACTCTGACATCTGCTTCATTCACTTCTCAACGCCGTCACCACAACAACGCCACTGTGGCCCCCAAAAATGCTGTCCAGTCTCCCTGAGAAGCAGGGCTGCCCATTAGCGAAATGTTAACTATGCAAAATCCAACTAACTTTTTTCCAAGGGGGGAAGGGGGGTGAAGGGATGGCAAAAAAAGAGGGTTTGCCATTGTGAAGGATGATGTCAAGAGGAATTTCAATCCAAAAGTTAGAAAAGATCTTAGCATCACCCCTTGAATAATCGCCACAAAATGCTCCTTTGAGAATCGGATGAAAACTCATCAATAGGCAGCAGCGTGAAAAGGCAGCTGGCCAAACAGCCTTGGTTAAAGTAACATCAACACCCATCCACCATGAGCTGAATCACAATATTGTGTGGTTTTGAAAAACCTTTTGGATGTTGCTCTCTTTGGCTCAGGCTCCTGCCTCTTTTCCACATTCTGAATGGCATGACGTTGGAGAGCTTAACACTTGTAGATGGAGGAGACAAGAAGTGTTAGAAGAACAATTAAGGGGAGACAAATTCCACATCTTAGCTGCCTCCATTCATTATGCCTTCACTTTCCCTTCACAATGAAGCCATTTAGTGAACAGAAACTCTCTGTTAAAACTTTCGTCTCAGAGTTGAGTTTTCTTGTCAACGTGCCAATGTGTGTCCCCCATTATGTTATCATGCCTACTTAAATTCAGATGTGCAGGGATCAAAATAACAACTTCTACGCAATGCATTTTTGCTGCAGTTGAGTGTGTTAGCCACCTGTTAGGGGTGCACTGCTAGAAACTATAAGCCAGGTGTTCAGCATGATGGCATAACATTGACTATATACTTCATTCTCACTCTGACTGTTATTGGGTTTATTATCACACTGTCTTCCAGCAACTGTTAATGCCAAGAGGCTATCATTGAATGGCTAATTAGGTTTCCCGCAATGTTTTTCTATAAACCATGCTGTTCCACTGCCAAACCATTCATCATTTAACGTCAACCTTGTCTAGCAGGGTGATGGTTGTAAACGAAGTCTTCCCCAGCTAACATGCGCTTTTATGGGCCATTTTGGGCGCACCTGTGCACACCTGGAATTCAACAGAAGCTTTTGATTTATAGTTTCCAGCTCGTCTGCGTGAAGCCACTGCTGGATAGGGGTTGAACGTTGAACGATTTTTTAAAACTATGTGATGAAAGTCATGTAGACGTCGACTAGTTGCAGATGACATCATTCATGAACAAATAAGCCTGAACCTTGAGCTGTGACTTGAAAATTTAGTGCACAGCTATGGCATATGGCTATTGGCTACTGCTCCTATTTCAGCTCATTTTTATCCGTTTTTTATTTTTTGGGGGTGGGGGGGTCATTGTAGTTCTCACAGATTTCTGCTCTTTCTAAATCCGATAAAGAGAAAGTAGCATAGTAAAGACTGCATTTATATGAATGCATTAGTGAGAGCGATTGTGTATGTGAAGTAATTTTACCTGGCAGTGTCTCTCTACTAATAGTGAAGCTGTTGGTTTTAGTTACCATATGCTAGAACATTTCGGTTTCTAAGCTAATTTATTGAGAAATTACAGAACAGTGCCGACAATACATTTCCATGTTACCAAATGATTCTGAATGATGCACAAACTACTGTCTGTAGTCTATGTGTGTGTGTTGCAATGCAGCAGGGCATCATATTAGAATGGTGATACCTGTACAACTGTTTACAGCATGCATTCTCACGTTCAATTTCAACCATCACACATCTTGTAGAGCGCTTTCAGAGTATGCATTTATTTGTCATTTTAACTGTTTGGAAATGGAGCTTAAATCTTAAAAAATATTTCTCAACCTGTTGCGCCCTCTATAGGACCAGCCACTAGTCGATGTCAAGTTGAAAGCGTCATGGCAGAGCATTAAAGTCGACTAGTTTGTGCAACTCCTGCTACAGGAAATGACTATTGTAATTGTACTATCAAGTCTATGCAACTGATCCAGAATGCAGCAGCGAGGGTTGTCTTCAATGTGCAAAAGAAAAGCTCTCGTTACTACTCTTCTCATCAGGTTACACTGGCTACCAGTAGCCGCTTGCATCAAATTCAAGGTACTGATGCTTGCCTACAAGATGACCACTGGCACAGAAGCAACATACCTAAACTCACTAGTTCAACCTTATGGTCCTCCAGAAGTTTGCGCTCTGCAAGTGAACGACGCCTTGTGGGGCCATCCCAAAGAAGTTCAAAATCACTCTCAGTGACCTTTTCCTGGACTGTGCCCGCCTGGTGGAATGACCTCCCAATTTTTAATTCGAACAGCGAGTCTTTATTCATTTTCAAAAAACATCTAAAGACTCATCTTTTTCGCCAACACTTAATCAACTAATACTAGAACTTACCTTTTCTTTTCTTGTCTATCATATTCTTAAAAAAAAAATAATAATAATAAAAAAAAAAAACAGGCTATGTGTTTTGTAATAGAATAACTGAGACTTGTCATGGCACTTGTATGCTGTTGTTGTTCTCTTGTTTGTTCGATTGCTTCTACTGTTCTCATTTGTAAGTCGCTTTGGATGAAAGTGTCTGCTAAATGATTTAATGTAATGTTATGTAATGATCATAAAACTACACTGTAAAAAATTAAAGTAAAAAAAATATCTACTAATTTCGCCTATTTTTCTTGTCTACTCAACTTCTGACAAAAACAAAACAAACAAACAAACAAATACAGTAGTTATACTGTACTACTTGAAAAGAAGTCATCAGTCATGCAAAAAATGTTTAGTTGTACCAACTCAAAATGTTTTGTCTGTAGAACTCAAATATCTGAAGTTGAATGAACAAAAATGCTATTGGAAACTGGTACAAAGAAATAAGTTATGACAGCAGACTGATATGACAATAACTAAACGGTAGCATAAAGTATGAGGAACACAACCTTAAAAAAAATGAAGGAAGTCTATAAAAAATAAGTGCACTTATCTGGAAAACACTCAAATGTGTACTTTAGTCCTTTTGGAAAGTCAATATTCAGCAAATAAAGAAGTCCAAAGAGTACCATTAAAGCAAGTCAAATGGTCCTCGTTTCCTCCAGGATGCCACCGAAGTTTAGTCATCTCTTTGTTGTCTGTGAGAGGTTATCCTCAATGATTTCAAGGATGCCCAGTTTCATTCCTAAATCAGTGTCCTAAGAAAGAATTACATAAATATTATGAAAACTGGTGAAAATAAAAATCAAAGCTGAAATACATTCATATCAGCATCTTAAATATAACCACACATTTCATACACGAATGGAGATGAAATGAAAATATGAGAATAACTAAATTTAAACCTTTTCTAAAGGTCTGTCTTTAGAAAAGTTTAGATGGTATTTTCTTTTCATCTTGCCTCTGTAGTTATAATTCATGTTAAAGTAGTATTTATAAGCAGCGCTGCTTTGTTTACAGTGGTAACCAAGGAAACAATGTGTAGCTGCTGTTCCATAAGCTCCACCTGCTGTCAGAGAGCGAATTTGTGTCTCATTCAGTCTGTCTGCTACTTTTGTTTTGTTTATTTTATTTTATGAAGTATAACTTCACAAAGCTCAAGTCAGACCATTCTGTTTTTGCTACAAATTTTGAAATTATAGCTACAATCTAATTTAAATAAAAAACTATTCATGTAGCATGTGTGTAGCATCTTTGTTTGGATTTTGATTAAAATGCAATGGTTGCCTCTAATTTTAAGAAAAGTCTTAGTTTGTTTATATGAAGAGATTTATCTTATTGGTATAATTTATTTATTTAATTTGGGATGTTTTAAAATTTAATTTTGGTATTGTCTTTTGACATATTTAAATTTAACAAAGAAAAGTGCAGCATTTTTTTTTTTTTTTTTTTGAGAGAAGTAATAACAGGACACCTTTAAAAAAGAACAAAAATCACCAAAAACAATAAGTGCACTTACAATAAAAAGATTCCTCTGGCTTATTGCCACATGCTCTTCTTTCATGAACATTCTTCTTTGGCCACTTGCAGTACAATCATACATTAGCCACATTTTATTCTTATTATTTTACAATAATATAATCTTATAGTTATACGTTAGGGAATATTTAAGTTGTTTAAAAGAATCACTAAACAATATTTTATACAATTATTTTTTCAGTCTGCAATGTTTTTTTTTTAAAAAAAACCTCTCTGATTTACAATTCAAACTATCATATCAACTTACATTTTGATCATATAAATATAAGCATCTTCCCCAAATTTTTTTTTTTTATTGTTATTTATTTATTTATTTTTTGCTCAGTTTATGCCTCTAAATAACATTGAGGTATTTCTCCTCTTTGAGTATTAGCTCCATATTTTCCTATGTTACTATATGAGCCATAAAAGCCTGATGTATCAAATAAGATATTCAACAAAAAACAATTTTCTTTTGTCTAAAGGTTTAATAAACTGTTCCATTTCCATTATTTATATATCAGGCTTTATAGGATTAAACTATTTTATGATCAGTGAGAATCATTAATGATTTCACTTAGATAAGATGAGCTCCAGGTAAGCTGATGACTTTATTTTGAATTAAACGAGCTGTTCAGTGTAAATTACTAAGTAGTTGTGTGTCAATGCTTTATTGAGCCTAAATAAATGCCTGCCCACTTTTCACAAAATGGAACAAGCCTGAAAACTGCCATTACTCAACCTACCCTAATAAAATACTTAAGTCATGCATAGAGCTATAGCTCCTCTTAAAAATTTTTAGAGCACAAGCACACATGCTGCACAACAGATATTGTTGAGGATGAACTTTCAAACAACTGATGACTCCAATTCCACTCCACAGATATCAAACATAAATCAGGGCATAGAGCAACACTCTAAATGTTCCAATGGCACACTTATAATTTGCCAATGGCGTCCAATCATGATTGTGTGAGCCAATGGTGCAACCCTGTATATATAACAGTATAAACACCCGTGTAAACTGCATGAAATTACCAATGTACTAGTTAAATTAAAGTTCAAAAAATTAAAACTCTGCTAGTCTTTATTTATGCAATAACACTGAATGAAGACTGAAGCTTTAGAAAATAACACAAAAATCCATTAAACTATCATAAAAATGGTCCATCAAACTTAAAAAAGTGATTATGTTACAATATAAAATGCTTACAGTTGTGGATGGGTAAAGTTATTGCTTGATGATTCTCAGAATCTGAATTCTCAGAAGTAGTTAATTTCTATTTACTACTTGATCAGCTATAATTAAAGTCTTACGAAAGGGCCTTCTGGCATATAATGCTTGACCATATAACTAAGCCTTCAGTGAGTCTAATCCTTTTGATGTGGTTATTACAGATCTGACACTGTGCATTAGGATTCTTTGATTCTTTTCTTTGTGCACAGCACAAAATTGAGTATAGGAAACAATCTATTGCTCAACAGGTGCACAATGCATTTCTATAGTAATTGGGAAAAAAACAGTATTAAGGTGTCATAAAGCCTTTCATTTCAAGAAGAGCTTGACAAAAGGACATATAGAAAAGTCTACTTAAATTATGGCTCATATCGGAGCCTGAGGGACAAAGGCAACTCATGGTATTTTGACGAAGGATTAGTGGTCTTACTGTTGACTTACTTTGTGAAGAGAACTGCAAACATGTATGTGTAGAATCAAGATTGCTCCGCAAACATACTATGACTTTTATTTTACATACAGTATATGTGCTGGAGTATTACAGTACACTGTATCCATTTATTATACATGTCACATGAGACAAAGATGGATATAGTCTGTATGTCACCTCTATGGATCCACAACATGAAATGTTTAGTATAATAACAGACGATTAAAGCTGAGCCTGTGATCATGGAAAAAAAGAAAAGATAAAGTATTATGCAACAGGACTGGCTAGTATATATATTCCTCAAAGATTTTGGTCCATATTGACATGATAACATCACTCAGTTACTACAGATGTCGGCTTCACATCCATGATGCGAATCTCCCGTTCCATCACATCCTAAAGCTGCTCTATTGGATTGAGATCTGCTGACTGTGGAGTCCATCTGAGCAAAGTGAACTCATTGTCATGTTCAAGAAACCAGTCTTAGATGGTTTGAGCTTTGGGACATGGTTCATTATCCTGCTGTAGTGACTAAAACTCAGGTAGGCTGTGGAATTTAAATGATGCTCAATTGGTGCTAAGGGGCTCAAAGTGTGCCAAGAAAATATCCTCCACACAATTAAACCACTACCACCAGCCTGAACCGTTGAGACAAGGCAGGATGGATCCATGCTTTCATGTTCTTTACGCCAAATTCTGTATATATATATATATATATATATATATATATATATAAATATATATTGTATGTATTGGTCTATGTTCATTTGGAGGTTTGGGTGGTAGAAGGGATTTGGACTTTCACTTAAGACACACTCCAACGACACAGGAGGTCCCACATGGCCTGACAATGAAGCTGAGCAATCATGTTGCTATAGGAAATACCATCAAACTGCTCTTAAGATCTCCCTCCCTGCTGGCCTCTCTTCGTCATGTGTGGCGTATAATGTCTTCCCAGACCTGTGCCAGCTTGTAACTCAACGCAATTTGTGGAATATAGAGCAGCAATATTGGAGGGATATTTAAAGCGCACAACCCAGGTGGAGGTAGGTATTTGTACATTAAAAGGCTGAAGTGCACTTCTTTGCTTCATCCCTTTAGATGTGTAAAGAATGTGTTAATGACTCCAGTCAAAGACGATCTGAGCACTGGAGGCCAAACGAATAAGAAGGCTGTGAATACATCAGCACGGGAGCAGTTCCAACTTAATGTGGTGAAAACTGTAATTTTCAGAGAAAGGAACAGAAATAATAGCAGGATTATGCTATTAAAGCAGCCATGTCCGTGGCCTTAAGCACAGGTATAAGTGTACATTTGCTCTTTCCTGGCCTCAAGTTCTAAACAGAGGAGGATGTTGGTTGCTTTTATTTGGGTTTGTGTGAATCACTTTCATCTACATATTTGTATGATCTAAAAGTACTTGATTGCTACTTGTTGCATATGAAATTAATAGATAAATGGGCAGTCGTGATGTTTCCTTATATGGAAATGAGATAAGATTCAAGGAGATTAGCTCCAAAGTTATTGTAGTTGTGTCATAAACCTAAATAAGTCTAAATAAGTATTACAAAAATATAGTGTCAGAATAAGAGTGTGCAAAATATACAAGCAGCAATATTGCAAGGCGAAGCATGAAAAATGGTTTAAGGTGTCAGCTTTGTGTTTCTGGTCAAATATGCCATCACGGCATTAGAATTATTAATTCATTCTTTTTCATCACCTCAACAAGAGAAGAGTTAGTGAAAGGAATGTAGTCGATCATCTCTGATGGTCTCCTTGAAAGAAGAAATAAAAACATTAGGACTTTCGTGACAGCGAAACCATTGCAAGCCTGTATTTTCAACCGTTTGATGACAGATGAACTCTGCATCACTTAAAACAATTAAGTCAGCCGCAAAAGGAATTCAGTGACAAATGCAAGAGAAATCACTTCATTATTCACATCACAACCTACTACTATAATTTAGGTTTTTCATGGATGCTTGCTTGCTGAATGTTGCTTTCTGAAAGTACCCATTACAAAATAAAATTCCTCAGCTTATTCAAAGATTCAGCTTTTCCAAACTGTATGCAGGTTTAGTACAATTTCTAACTATCTAACTATCTATCTAAGGCATTATGCCAGAAAACATACAGCTAAAGATGATGATTTTATAGCCTGATACTTTGAGAAGAGAAAGCCCAAAGCAAAAAGCTTAATTATTCCTGTTAATGAAATCATGAAGCAATTACAATTTAAGAATCATCTACAGTTCACCCTAGCTCAAGGGCAAGTGTTTGATTTCAATGCCAATGGCACCAGACTAACCCAAATCCTGCATGATAAGTACAGCAAGCCAATACGTTCCAGGCCCAGAGGGCTTCAAGACACTTTTGCTGCCTTCATTTTGGCGCAGCCCCCTCCCAGCACCACCACACCCCAGAGATTAAAGTGTGCTCAGGAAACATGAGCAATGTTTTCCTCTTTGAGTTTTGAGACCTATCTGGCTCTGGGGCTTACCTGTTCGATATGTCTGAACTCCGACTAGTCATATTATATAGTACAGTAATGACGCTGGTTAAATTGGCTTTGGTGACTAAAGGGTCTCAATACTGTACGTTCCATTACTGTATAACTTAAGTTATACAATTTATGGATGGCAGTATACTAATGATGTTTTCCAAAAGAATGTTTATATGTTTAATCCCTTAAGATGCTTATGATTGCAGTGTTTGCTCACTAAGACAAAGAAAACTTTGGAGCGAGACTTATTTGGGAAGTTAATGCATCATCAACTAACAGTGGCTTGAAATTTGTCTCATCATGCATGTCTACTGAGAAACAATAACAAGTACACATGACAAATTCCAATGTTGCATAATACTTCTGTGACTTTTCAAAATGTTTGGAAGTTTTTTCCATTGGTGGAAGATATTTTTTCCAAGTAAGCTGCCATTTTATGTAGGACACTTGGATCATTTATTGATTGTCAAATATAGATTCTGGATCAGTGATAAAACCCACTGTCTACCATCTACCAGTTCAATATGTGATAACCTTTATGATACTGCAAAGCAAGGTGAACGGCATAATGACCCTGACTACGTGGCTTAGTGATTTCAACTGGCAACACCAGCTGAGTACTGTTTCAATGAACTCACAGATCTGTCAAACTCCTTCCAGAAAACAAGTTTGAACAAGCAACAAGATGCAGATTCTTCAGGGAAAAGAGTTTGGCTCAACTAAATGCCAAGAGAGATTTCAAGGAGTGCCGACATTTTGTGTTCATACTATTGCAGCCATACACAAGAACACAGACAGCATATATGTATGTAATGTATATCACAAGGTCTCCAACACTGTTTGGTGGATATCAGGTAAACAAGTGCCATTTTCAAGAAACAAAAATATGGGCAAGCTGAATTTTTGGCATAAGGTGACACATTTGGCAATGACCTTTCAACTTGTCAGTGTGTCTGATGTTCTGACAACTTTGGCATATCAAGAAAGAGAATGTAAGGGATCTGACCCAGATTTGAAGTGCTATAATACAATTACAGTTGCTCAGGTTGCACAAGCAAATTAAATGTGTAGAATAGAGATAATCAGATTGAACGGGCAGATTTTAGCCCAACATCAAGTAGCTGATTTTACCTTTTTAGCTAGGCAGTATATGTTTCTTACAGTATATTTTGTGCTCAACTGCATGTAAACACAATTGATTAATTGAAAAAACTAATTGATTTCTTAGAAAGATATGTAGTGTACCACATGAAGTCATCATGATGGCCCTGGCCTTGTAGATCTGTGCACCTGGCAATAGTGCAAGTTTAAGCAAACAAATGTGGGAAGCAACTTCATATCTCTGAGTCAAAGGAAAAAACTGTTTCTCTCTATCCCTATTCCAAGTGGCATATTCCCCTTTCCCAGTGTTGCCTCATGTTGCTTGTTGCTGTCCCCCACTATAATTTTTTGGACAGTTTGAAGCTTCTTCAAGTATGGAAAGTTGATATTTAGACTGAAACCTTTGAATTTACCATTTGCTGGAACACTCAGATCTCCACTTGGATATGGTCTTCAAATATTAGACTATGGGCAAAATTTACTAAACAGGGCAAATAAGCGTGAGATTGCAATCCCATAAAATGCAGCAGATCTACTGACAGTGCACACATTAAAAAACACGAATGCAACTGGATAATTTCCTGTTTTAAGACATGCTTTTATTCTGCTGTAAATAATGGCGCAAATACCAGTAAATTGACTACCGCAAACCTTAGTAAATTATGTTGCGTGATTCATTTAAATACCCTCCTCCCATAAATGTTGTGCCCGAAAGGGAAATACTTACAAATGCATATGCAATATGGTCAGCCACAAAAAATGAATGTGTCCATGCCATTTTCAGCTCTAATTTTTCAATGCGTGACTTAGTTGAATAAATCCTGACAGCAGTTTTTAATACCAACTTTTTTTTGTTTTGTGGTGACGTAAGCTGTTAGTAAATCTGGCCTTACATTTATAGAATAAATTACTTCGAAATAAGCCAAATATACTGTAACTTTCAAAAGAAATAAATATATAAATACTGATATTGCATTTAACTGTTACTGGTTACAGGATGGATTCTGCATTGCACTGACCTAATTTAATTTTTAAAGCAAAGATAAATGCCTTAGGCTGCAGCATCACTTCTTACTGTTTTTCAGCTTCTTGCACTATAAGTTTAAAAATGCAGCCTGACTTTCTTGTATTCTGATCCATTCCGAAACTGCCTCCACAGTTCAGCGCTGGGTCAGAGGAGACTGTCTCATGTCCTTCTCTCTTCAGAAAAACACAGCTGGGCAGCCTGTGCTGATGTCAGATGGAGACACAAGGAGAGAGATGTTAATTAAATAACTCTTCCTGCACTGGCTGACTAATGTGGAATTAAATGGTGGGGGGAAGATGACATTCTACTCACCATTTCTAATGAAGAGCATCAAGTGGAACCAAATGTGGTTTTATGGAGAGAAAAAAAGCATCTTAAGCTTGAAATATATTAGTTTGTCCCGTTTCACTGACTATTCTGCTAATCTTATTATAAAGAAGAGTAGAAATTAATAAACAGTGCTGGACAGTCACTGATAACATGTAATCTAGATTACGCAATATAATATAATTAGGTTATATTACATTTTAAAAAGCTAATGCTTACTTTTTTATACATTACAAATTCACACAGTGTGAGTAAATTATTCATAATTTAATTTGCCCTAATTCTGTTTTCTCTCCTAAATTTTTATTTCTAAAATTCTACCACTTTTATAGACCTTATGCAGCCCCGGCCCTTTTTATTGCTGCACTCATTGTTGTTTGTCTTCCAATTGTATTTCCACAGTGCGAAGGTACGGTTGTACAAACACATGAATGAACTGCAAATTTTAGCAGGCTACTGACTACTGACATTTGTAATGAAATCTGTGTCAAACATTGCAATGCACATAAATGTCGTTAACTTTACAATAAGTAAACCCACCACACTGGCTAATTACTCTTCAACAGCGACGTTATAGAGCTACAATAAACCAATAAGTTCAAAGACAGCTTCCAGCTTTTCATTATGCCAGTTTGGGAAACCCTGGCATAATGTAAAGTTTAATACACTTCATGATGCTGATAACAAAGAATGGAATTATATTCCTAGTCAAGAGTGAGGAGAATGATATCCAACAGTTTCCCCTCATGATATAGTGAGGATCTCTGTTTAGACCACATCCTGGCAAGAGAAATCAGGAGCAGCCAGTACAGACCTGTTTCACAGAAATATACCTTCATCTTATGTCACGTAAGTGTAACACAGTGCTGGAATGTCTGCTGGGGTCCTGGGGGCTACGCTCCCATTCAGCAAACAATCACTGCCAGCTAATAAAGGAGGTATTTGTGTGATACGTCAGCGGTTCGTGTGAGGCTTAGATGGCATGAGATGGTGCGGGGAGATAGCATTCACAGCCTCTCCAGGAGGGGAAACATATACTATTATTACCAGAAGCCATTGTCACAGCGAGCTCTTTGAAATAAAATGTGGCATGGCACTGTCAGACGATACTTGTGCTATCAAAACCCATAATAATATACAGCTTCTCAGGATCATTGATCTTCAGTTACTGGAGGAACAGCTATAAAACTGTTAGCTATTCACAATGACCCTGTTTGCACTGTGTTGCCAATTAAGCAATGTTGTTGTTAGATCTAGCAACTTTTTTAAAGGAACTATAGCAACAAATTTAGCTATTTTTTGGCAACTTTTGAACATTGACTCAAACTGTTAAAAGGCATATATTTTCTCTCTAAATTTCACAAAAAGAGGAAACCATCTTAATTCACATCATACAGTATGTGAAATAAGTTGCTAATTGCAATTTGTTTAATAGTAACTGTTCATTTATGCTACACATTATTATTTGTTTCTGCCTGTAATTGTTGATCAGTTAGGTAGAATAATAACCTGTGGTGTAGCGTCTGGGCATGCAGGCTATGCACGTGCAAATCATAGACAGTAAAAGAAATGGACACAGCGACCCCATTGGAACTCAACTGAGACAATTGAAGCCCATTTTTAGCGTTTTTTAGCACTTCCGTTTCTGACGCGCAGACTTGATGACGTCAGCAACCTGTCTGACATATGTACATGTTCTAGTAGCTGTGCGTGCAAACTGCCATCGTTAATCTTGCAGAGATGGCGAGCTTGAGCGGGGAGTTCTTTGGCGTGAGTGAGCAGAAGTATTCTGATTAATTATTTTGTATAGTATTTTAAAATGTAACGCCAGTACGCCATATTAAGTTTATTGCCTGCGAGCTTCTCCTCCTGTCTGTACGGTAATGCGACAAAGAGACGAGTGGTTATGATGCAATCGTTAGCCTATTTTTTACAAAAACTGTTTCTATGGGGACATAATGTACAAACCTGCTTTGCGATGCCTCTAAAATGGCCGCCGTTACCCACAATGCACCATTCCATGACGTCTACGCCCGAGCTCTATTCGCTTGTTAAGTCTGACGTCACATAGCAGCGCTTCCGTGTCCAAAGGCTCTATCAGTTAGCACGAGAAAACAACAAACGGTGCTAATATAAACTCATAATGTGATAGAATACTGGCGAAAATGTTATAATAACCTTTAACTCCATACCGAAGTCTCAGATAGGCAGACAATGAAAATCTAAATATAAAAAAATATATATAAAAATGATTTGTGTTTGGGACAATGTGAGCACGGAGACTGTAGTGTATACCGTAAGTTGAAAGCATTTAGCTTAAATGATTAATATGAATAAACAGTGCTCATAAACGGCTGCTGAGGTCATATTCTCAAGTGAAGCGAGTTGAGGCTTGGACCCGGAAACAGCGCTTCTTACGTCATCACTTAACAACCGAATAGGGGGCCGCCCCAGCTTTTAATACAATTGTTTTTTTTTTCAATTAAATTTTAATTTGTGGCCGCAATAAATATATATTTTTATGCATATCACATGTAGTAATTTCTTATTTCTCCTTAATGTTCAATTTCTCCGTAATTTCTTGTTTGGTTTTATAATTTTTTTTTGCACTCCACGGCTGCCGTAGACTACTAACGTTACGCCATCATTTATTTACATGACGCATCGCGCCAAAACACAATGTGAGAGGTTACTATATAGGCTATCTACGTGAACATTAAGGATGGACAAATATAAACATAAAAGTGGGGCCTTAAGGAGAAAATGAAACGTGGAGAAGTTAGTCACGACACAAAATAGACCGTTTTTCTTGCCGACCTAACGTTAGTGTGAAGTACAACAACGACGTCGAAGGTGAGAGGGAAGTTTTGTCAAACAGCAGTTGCACGTCTTTGTATGAGAATAACAATGCAGCTGACCGCTTGATGAGGTGCAGAGAGTCGGGGAGCGAAGAAGCAGTCACAGACGAGCCAAAAGCTGGATATTCGGTGGGAAATATGTAAAAAAATATATTATTTGCGGAGCACAATGTCGCAAAACAGGACTGGTAATTCTTTCCATCGAGAATGCACGAAACCTTAAACACCACGTTCATCTTGGATGAATTTGCCGACAGAAAGGCCCGGAGAATGCAACTAAAATGAGTGAGTAGTTTTGTGTTTTTACATTTTTGGCCGCCGTGCTAAAATGACTGATTAGTTTTATGTTTTTACATTTTGGGCCACCGTGGCAAGATCAGTTTAAAAGTGTTTAAAAAGTGTGTTTTTTTTTGTGTGTGTTTTTTTTGCACACCTGGCATTCCTCTCGAAGGTTTTTTTTTTTAACATGGGCCCGGGACTGACTTGCTACGCCACTGATAATAACTAACTATCAATACAATAATTAAAAACTATATTTGTTCATAATGTGTAGTTTTACCTAATAATAAAACACATCAAGTGTAATTGTTCAAAATGTGTAAATGTTAAGTTATTTTATGTTGTATTTAAAAAGAAAAAATCTGATCATAAAAAAATTGTTATATTACTTTCACGAAAAAATCTAAATATACACATTTCAAATATTTTTGGTGTGATGTCCATCAAAAATATATTTGTATTAAATGCTTAGAAAGCAAGAGATGGCTAGTCAGTTTAAGTAAACTTATTGTGTATTCTATGGTTACAGTTACATAATGATGAACCTTTAGCAACTTCATTTAAGAGTTATTTTTTCTTCATTTTTTCATGAGAAACTGTTCAAAAAATTATAATAATAATAATAACAATTCCCTTGCTAAAAGGTTAGACAATCATAACAAAGTTTATTTACATATAAAAGTAAAAGTACAGTAACTAAATTACTTGTTTAATTTAAGGGCTTAAAGAGAATAGAAAATGGTCATGTACTGTAAGTGGACTTAAGAAAAGAAAATGCTACAAAAGTGCAGAATATGTCCAGAGGCATACAGATTGAAGCAATTAATAGAATAAATATTAGAGAGGACACTAATGGGATTTATAAGTTCCATGGAACCTTGTGTCGTTTTATGCACATGACTTTAGTGACAAACATTTACGAGAAGAAATGCTTTCCTCTGTATATCTGTCACTAAGACTTTGGACTAGTCTACACATGATAAGAAACATTATTTGTAAATCTCCAAAACATGGACAGACAAAAAACTCTTTCACTTTCATTTCCTTGTAGTTTATCCTGAAGCTACAGACTTATTAAAGCCATTTATCATCCCAAACAGCCGGAGATGGTAAGGGTGGTAGTCGCTTTAGGATTGCCCTAAATATGATGTGGTTTCGAACATCATTTTTATTCCTCAAGTCTCCAGCACAGAGTTTTGTTTTGATTATTGTCTGATGAATTATGTTGGGCTGTGTGGTTTGCTGTGACAACCGGTTATGGTATACGTTTCTTCTTATCACAAACATCTTGACGAGTCAGTATAAAAGTTAAAAAGCCTTATCTAGTGTCTTCAAAGAGCTTAACCACCAACTGGATTAGCAAATGCATAACCTATATTTCAATTAAAACATAAAAGTTAATTTTAAAATAACTATAGTATTTCTATGTGTCATTTCTATTGGATGTTTTCATAATTGTTTGCTAACTGAATCTGGACACCTCAGTATTCATGATAGAGCTGTACAAACACATAAAATGGAAAGTTCCAGAATTCAAAAAGAAATAAAGAAAGTACATGTAATATGGTACATTGCACTTCTTTCAAAGCAGATAAGATTCTGTCTCCAAGACCACAATGTGTGCTCCAAAAGGGACATGGTGTTATTTGTCTGACCAATTCAACTACTGAACATTCACATCTGCAGCTCAACAAAGTGTAAATGAACTCATGATCTCATCACTCTGCTGATACAATTACGCCTTTTGGCAGACACATCAACATATTTCCAAATTAAGCAATGCTTTCCTTGGTAACTACTGTACAGATACCCTTTATTGTTTGTACTGCATGTCTGTCTATGGAAAAATGTGTGACTGCGTTTACTGATATTACATTTAATGGAAATGAAATTAAATCTACTGAAGCACATTATTTTCAGAAGAAATTCATGTTTATGAACAAACTTCCAGAATTATACAGTCACGCCAAAATACTTGGTCTGTTGTCCTATGGGATGGGCCATCCACTCCAAAACACTGACATAGTCAGTTTGAAACCTCGCTTACATTTGTCACTGGCCACTTTGAGTTCATCATCTTCCCAAAAGCAACATTAAAGTAGTCCAACCAAGTCCCAAAACCATCAAGATGCTGAACAGCAAAGCAGTGTCTGAATGTCTATCCGTGTACGTTGGGTCAGGCCCCTTTAAATGTATGTAAAGGAGGCAATCATTTTCTAATGGTCAGTCTTACTAAGCGTGATAAAACTGCCTGTCACTTTTTTGTCCCTAATTACAACAGCTCCCATTCAGGCCTGCGTCAAGCTTCTCCAAAAGTGGCACACAGTCACCTCTTCCCGGCCCTCTCTGCATTCAAATGTGATCAAATCAAAAGGTGACTTTCCCTCACAGCTGGGCGGAAAAGTGGATTAGGTCACAGTGACCGAGTTCCCCCTGAATCCTGACACTGAGACGGGTGAGAGGAAGCGTGTGAGTGAGAGTGTGTGTCCGTTTGTCTATGTGGGTGTGGGAGAGAGAGAGAAATAAAGAATGAGAGTCAGAGAGACAGAGAGAGAGAGACTGAGAGAGAAGAAACGTGTTTGCAGCCAAACAGCAAAGGCTTGCTGCATTTGTCTGACTCCCATCGTTCCCAGTGGCAGGAGGCCAATGATGGTGACCTGTTGTCTAAAGACTCGTCGTCAGTCCAGAATCTATAATGAAGTTAATCCTATTTATCCAATCCTACTCACTTACCCTTGTTCCTCTTCACAGTTCACATTCTGGTTTAAATGTTCTGAATATCATTTGCACTTTATGAATAAACTAATTGTAAGTACTGCCTTACAATATATCTCCAATTACAATTTATTTATTTTATTTTATTTATTTATTTAATTTTATTTATTTATTTTTATTACAATGTATCTCCAGGCTTGTTTTGGGAAAATAACTGGATCTTGGTTTTCTTAAAATCAGGCACTTGAAAGTAACTGGCAGATGGCATGTTCCACCATTAATGGTGTTTTTATGAGGCAAAAGAGGTGTGAATCTGTTGTGGTGAATTGTACTTGTTGAACACTGTTACGTCTATCCAAATCTTCCTGTGTTCTAATCTGCCCTGGAGAAAAGAAAGCAAGCCAGATACAAGTAGAAAGGTGAGAAAATAATTATTTGAATCAATATTAGTTGAAACTTAAACCACTGTACCTACTTTGAGAATTATTTCCTAGTTCTGCCAATGATTTGATTGTGGGGAAGTTAGTCAAGCATTATCTGTGATGTGGAGAGCGGAGGAACATTTCAAGTGTAACAGATCAATATTAGTGCACCCAGCATTCTGTGTCGGTTGGAAAATTAGGCTGTCACATCTAAATGTCTTAATGTCCGACTGATCTGCTTTCCCATGTCCCCAAGAGCCAAGGTCCAGGGACAAGTGTGCCATCTGCAGGCTGTGTTTCTAAAAACTTCAACCTCCCCAGACACCATTACGCTCTTCCTGAAACTCCCTGCACAACCGTGAGAGTCTGTTCATTTCATACAGTCTGACAGCAGTCATAAATAAATGATCAATTCATTTTTTTGATGTCAATTTCAAACAATCTGAACAGTTCTCAATAAATTATGCATTAACTTTTGATATGTTAGGAACAGATGATTTTATAACTGCTTCTGTTTTAATCAGGCGGATGCGTGCTGTCAGAAAAGCAATCAAGACAGGAACTGAAAGACATGTTGGGACATCAAAAGCTATCAGCTAAAATTTAATACGATCCATATAGGAAGATCTTTGGAGGTGTAAACATGATAATTAATGTACATGGAATGTCTCCGTCGTTAGTGCTGACAGATATAGTGTCCTTCAAAGGGTATACGCATCATTAATTATGAGAAGCACTAGCATTTACAAAATCAAAACATAACAGCACGCACATCACTGGACAAACAGGGTGCTCAACAAAAAATATTAATAATGAAAACGGAACTTGTGTGATAGATTTCTGTTATTCAATTTGAAACCAAGCAACAGCATTTAAAAAAAGACATAAATCACAGGACAACTGTTAAAAAGAAACACCTAAAAGTAGATGTTATATGTTACACTGCATCCCTTTCAGAATGAATTAGAGTAAAGCTACAGCTTCCCTTCCACAGGCAGCACATGTGGATCATGAACTACTGATTCAGCAGCTGGACTTTCACATCTGTAACTCAGAAGTGTGCATTAACTAATGATCTCATGACTCTGCTGATACAATTACAGGTTTTGGCAAACACCCAGAGATACTTCCAAATGTATTATGCTTTCTCTGGTTACTATTGTACCACTTCCCAGTCACTTCCAGACTGACAGAATCAATTTGATGGCTTGTTTGAATTTGCCATTTGTCACGTTGAATTAATCTGCTTAGGAAAAAAAGCAATTTTACATTTTATTTTACAAAAACACTAAGTCAAATGTTTGGGGTCGGTAAGAGTAAAAAAAGTAATATTGTGAACTATTATCACTATTTAATTTGTTTTTAAATAGTTTAGATTTTTATGTATATTAATAATAATTTATAATGATGGCAAAAGCTGAATTTTCAGCAGCATTACTCCAGTCTTCAGTGTTGCACGATCCTTCAGAAAGCATTCTAATATGCTGATTTGGTTATTATTATTAATGTTGAAAACAGTTAATTTATAAGGTAACACTTTAGTTTAGGGTCCAATTCACACTAATAAGTACTTGCTTATTAGCATGTCTATTATTAACATATTGGCTGTTTATTAGTGCTTATAAAGTACATATAATGCATGACATCCATAATCCTACCCAATACCTTAAACTTAACACCTTATAAACTATTAATAAGCAGCAAATAAGGAGTTAATTGAGGCAAAAGTCATAGTTAATGGTTAGTTAATAGTGAGAATTGGACCCTACAATAAAGTGTGACCATTTATAATTTATTGTTAGTAAACTAGTTTGTAAACAGTTAATGCAATTTTTTTTTTTTTTTGTTGTTGTGGAAAGTCATGCTTTTTTCAGGATTTTTTGTAGAATAGTGTTTCCTTTTTTTTATTATTTTATTTTTTTTTACTTACTGACCCTACATTTTTGTATAGTTGTGTATATCTAGTAAAGCAGCCTGTCACAGATTAAATTGACAGCACAAAAACAGAACTTTGAAGTCTTTGAAGTGTTCAGCTTGGTGGACTGCGGTTGTTGTTTACTGAATCCAAATCAAAGCTTTCCGCCTGGTACAGTGTCCAATGCCCACCTGTCACAGCTGTGTATACACCTGTCATCACTCCACTGTCACCTGGCTGCTCTGTAAACACACACACATACACACACACACACACACAATCACAGCAACATAACTACTGTATACTCCTCAGAGGAGCAATTATATCGCTTTGGAGTGCATGAAAGGTTATTCAGCACTACATAAACATTATATTATGCAAGTTGGACACAGTACAAGAGCAGCATAAATTATCATATCTAAGTTTCTGAATAGTTTTACATTCCATAATGAAGGTGTGATAACAGCACAGTTTCAAGTGTTCAAATCAATAATAATAAATGTTATTTTGAACTTACCAATATCATTTGCAATAATGATTGATTCATATTTCTTTAGATTAAAACTGTATTTATTTACATTGCTTAACTTGTCAGGTGAAATAAGCAGGATAAATAAAGCAGTAAATAACCAAATGCAATAACACTGCACCAACTTTAGTCATTAAAACAACAAACTCGAGTTCAACGATTTGCGCGAGTAGATTACATACAAAGTCAATGCAAAGACGCGATCAGAGTATGGATCAGACGCGTCCTCACGTGGGTGTAGAAACAAGATTCCCCGCGTTTGGCGTGTATGCCCCATAATACTAATCTTGTTGATCGTTATAATAGCATACGTGGGAGCTGTCCTTGTCGACAGAACCAGCGGCGGATGGTAAACAGTAATTATGTTCCATAAATAAATAACACGATCCACCATAAAACGTGCAAGAAGAAATAAATAAGGAAACGCTTGAAGCAAGCTAGTGGATTGCTGGACGCTAGACACTACTACCGCATTTGTCCGTGACACTGTTGTCATGTGGTTTCTACGTAAGTAAAGGCGGTAACAAAGGGCAACTAACGTCATTGACAGGTGACTGCACTGCCCCGTGTCACTGTTTAGAATGGGAATTTTCTCATGATTTACAAGTAGTTGAAAACATTAGAGATATTGTTAGTAATCAGCTAGACAAAATATATAACACTAGCCTAGTGGTTTTTGGATATTTTACTGCAAATATCTTACAAATTGTACCTTTAACATCTGAAAATCTCTAGGATATTTTTAAAACTTTTAAGACTTCAAAATGCTTCCGAAATTTACAAGGAAAAGCACTCTCACATTAGGGCAATTCGTCATCAGTTATACAGCAGACATTTGTGAGCAGACTAGAGTTATAGTGTTCTATTGGTCTGATGGTTTACATATGTTTGCGCCGACAGTGGAAATATTTCTGCCTTGTGGACATGTGTGTGACTTGAGCTTGCTATTCAGTTAGTTTTGACATTTTGTGTTGTAGTGAGATGTGGAAAGCTTGAAGCCCAGGAAATGTGAATTACAGGCCTGAAACTAGACATCAGTAAAATCTCTTCTTAACATCCTGTGCAGTAATTAGTCACCCAGATTTATGGTCGAAGATAACATTTAGGAGGTGCATGCATGTCGATAGTGTTGTAGAGAGTGACAGAAAGGTTTCTCAGACAATGGAATGTTTGCTAACAGACAAGAATATCTTAATTAAGCATGGCAGTCAACATGAAGCACTACAGGAGCAGCATTCAGCTAGGCTGCACTGAAGCACTCCTAAAGGCACTAGCTTGAACTTCCAAGCAGGTAGGCTTTGTCCATCAACAGCGGAGGTAAAAGCCTGAGAACTGGATACCTGAGTGCTACACTCTATCTACTACTGCAGCAAGACATTAAAGATCTGGGTGTCTGGGTTCAGTGGGGATAATAGCAGTGACAAAGCACAGTTCTGCATCAAGTGTGAATTATCCATGTGACTGGATGATTCACATTTTCGGTCTGGCTGTATATTTTATGAGGTACCTAAGGCTACTGCAAACCTGCAAGGAGTTTTAATATGTCATTAAACCATATATCAAACTTTGGTATTTTTTTATGTCCCTATTAAGGCAGAGCTGATTAGTCATCAAACTAAATTTCTCCATAGACTTGATCTTGATCTCTTTAAATATCAAATGTCTCAATCAAAACATATTTATGTACTGCTAAAAAAAGACATGTGAAGTCATGGAACGAACAATTATCTCTAGATGCGCCCTTTGAAAAAAAAGGCATGGGGGAAAATGGGAGGTTAGGTGTTGTTTTGATGTTAGCTTAACACACCTTGAAGAAAAATATTTAGCCTCTACATTTTCCACCAGGATTTTGTTGGCTGCATATAAATAGTCGTGTAATTTTATTTTCCACCCTCATCACAGATAAGTCAAGCCTTTGCACTGACATAAGTCTCACATTTCAGACCATTTATCAGATTTAAGAGTACTGTGAACAGTGAAGTACCACCCATGAATATTAGAAAATAAATACCCGTATTGTGCACAGTCCTCCAATATCAAAGGTTGTGATCAAAGATCATTTTTGACAGTACCTCTGGCTTAACAGTCTTTCTAGCTTACATAGGGTAGAATGGTTTCTGTTGAAGAAAAACCCCACCAGGGTTCCTTTGATTTCGATACCTGTGCCCAGGCCACATCATGCTCTAGTTCGCATTCATATTTGGTAGCTTCAGATCAGAGTGAGACTGGAATTTGGGGGAATTCAAGGGAATTTGAAGAGACAAGCGCATCCAGCAAACAGGTACCTTAACCACAAATATTGACCCGAAGGTAGAAACTTTAAACTTGTGGAAACTGCAGGTAATCTCAGTGTGAGGCTAATTATCCCTTCACAAGCGTGAAGGGGCCAGACAACAGGAAAATTACTGAGTAGTCTTAACCCATCACAACGGCAGGTATGCTACGCTGGATCAGTAGCTCATCACACAGCTGTTAGGCACAGGACGGCACTCATTTCCTGCAGGGAGTGATGAAAGAACTATCACTTTCTGAAGCCTATGATCACGGAGGATGAGAAATCATGAAAGAAACAGGTGAAATTATGCAAAATGGACACGAGCAAAAACGTCATCACCTAATGTTTCAACCAGAGTTCTATGGAGACGTATAAAACATTATTTAAATTTAATAATTTAGCAGATACTTTTATCCAAAGTGATTTACAAATGAGGACGATAGAAGCAAACAAACCAACAAAACAGCAATATGTAAGTGCTTTGACAAATCCGAGTAAGTCTAACACAGTAAAGGTCTTTATAAATAAAAAGAAAACGAGTAGGCCTAGATAGAATGGAAATAGAATGGAGAGTTTTAGTGTTAGAAGGTTTTTTTTTTTTTTTTTTACAAAAAAAACAAACAAACAAGTAGACAGAATAGAAATACAGTAGAGAGTGCAATTGTTAGAGGGTCCATGTAGATGGAAGAGATGTATCTTTAGCCATTTATATTACATTACATTTTCATTATTTGATTGAGACACTTAAAAAATATTTAAAGCTAATCATATCTTGATAAATAGTTCCTTACAGTACATTATTTTGCATTGAATATCAGAAATACATCACATTATGGACCTTTAATACATTGCAACTGGTGTTTAATGTTGTCTAACAAGATATTGAATGTTTTTGAATGTGTGACGGCAGTAAGTATTTGAGTGTAATGAGTGGGGGGATGACAGGCCTGCTTAACATCTATATTCAGGAAGTTCAACACCTGGTTTTTGTCATTCATTTTCAGCATGCTGTCCACATTGGCTCTGCCCATCTTTGTGTTTGTGCGCGTATGTGTGCATATCTTCCAATTACCATGTCTTCATCTCACAGGTTCTTGTGACTAATCTCACATCGACATGCCATTATGCCATCAACTTTCCATCTTTTCAGAGAGATTCTAATTGATTTAATTTCTTTAATTATAGATCATAACCTCTTATCTAATGACAGGGCAGTCAGCGTCTCTTTGAAACGAGATCACTATCACCTGACAGATGGATAGTGTCTATATTCCTTGGCCCTAGGGATGCACTGCTACACGACGTTCATTCATACTCTCTTATCAGATGGCTACCCATTTACATCCTGGATTTAGTAATTACTCTTAGTGCAAAGTCGATGTGCATCTACAGGTATATAATTATACATTGGGGAAAAGCAGTATAAACAATAATTTTAAATCATTTTTAAACCGGCATGTTGGGTTAGTCAGCATTATGTCTTAAAATGAACCAACTGATTAATCGAGTGCTTGTCAGTCTCAGTCTCTAGTGCCTTGTTCAGACAGGCAGTTTTTTGGGCAAATCCAACTGAAATTCTTCTTGATTGTAGCCTGAAAAGCATAAAAAACCACCTGAAATCCCATGGTTAGAAACACAAGGCAAAACCACATCAATATGTGGGCTAAAACAATATTAAATTCAGATTTTTGGGGGGAGTACGTCTCAGTATAAATATTCGGATTGGATTTCAAGAATTTTTTTATCATTATTTGGAAAGCTACAAATATTGTATAAGTGATCGAGTTAGCAGTTCTGCATATAAAATAGTTTCTCACATCGCTTATATTCTTTTATGCCCCATCATGAGTTTACTGTATCTCTACACCAAGATGTCATCATAAACATGAGTAGAGGCAAATTTTCTAGATTTCCGTTATCTCTTGGCATCATAACTAGAGCAACTGATGATACGCATGATATCAACTACACTTTCTATAATTGACACAGACAGTCAAATATAGATACCAATGTATTAACATAGATATGTGTAAAACAGCAGTGTCCTCATCAACGTACATAATTACGAAAATATTCCTGGGGAAAAAAAACAGCCAAAGGTTTCCATCTCTCACACACCAAAGGGATTTTCCTTTCTCCAGCACTGTTCAGCCAATGCCAAGTACACTCCCACCAGCCATGATACTGATCTAGAGCTTACCCAGATTAAGACCAGCCCCTTCCGTAAAACAATGTTGCCTTTATCTTTTCCATAGTGCCTGGGATATCTAAGTGTCTGTCAACAGATTCCCTTCCCCAGCCCTGACTGCAGTCAGAGTCAGACAGGCCTACAGGTCACTCGCTTTTTCAGGTGAGTGTCACCTGTTATTGAACCCCTCCCCCCCACCCTTCTCTTTTTCTTTCTGTCTTCACAAAGCAAACAGTAAATTATACCTCTCCATCCTCAGACAGTCATACTTCCACTGCTAATATGTTTTTACATGAAGCTTTTAACCAAGGTGGGAGATTGTTCTGTTCTTGTGCTATATGTAGAGACTTATCTCTGCAGCAGCTGTGGTATTGGATGGGGAAATCATGATCTGGAATGGATTAATGGGTTTCATTCCAGTAGACTAGAATTTAAAAAGAAGAAGAAGAAAAAAAGGTCCCCTTAATCTTTAGACCACAATTATGTACATGCAGTTTTGATAGTATGTCAAAAACTTAAACCAATCACATTCATCTCTATGAAACTATTTCACTTGATGGCTGCCAGTTCTCAAACATGCTCTGACTCAGGCTTTGGATTTGCCTTCAGGTGATGAACCATGACTTCTGCCTCTCTCACTCAGCTTTGATGCAGATTAATCAATGGAAAACCCCCTGTGAGGAAGGAAAATATGTACAGCCTATTAAATAGGGATGTGCAAAACTGATTTTTTTTTTTTTATATAATATAACTACGTGCCTTCAATAAATTACACACATTCTTGAAAAACTAAATGCAGTATGATCGTTATGAATTTTCTTTTTGGTGTGGGTTTAACAGTGCAAACTGTGATAACACAGCTCACTAATTAAAACACCTCTATTAAAACACATATATTTTAAAACGCAAACATGCATATTAAAATTATTAATTGAACCGAAGCATTGCCTATTGTCTATTATGGCACACTTTCTGAGGAACACAAGATAAATTGTTTTATATAATGTTGGTAACCAAAGAGTTTCACTTCCCATTTCTGTTCACAGTACTGCTTGTCTATAACCTGTCCACAAGGGATGTCAATGGGAACCAAAACAGTTTGGCTACCAACATTCAAACAAAAATATATTCTTTTATCTTCCTCACAAGACAGAATGTGTGAGTAAACGATGACCAAATTTTCATTGTTGTGTTGACTGTTGTTGTGTCGTTCCCATTTAAGAAGGAATATGGCCTAAGCAATTGGGTAAAGAGGTCATTATGTCCCACAGATTGGCTTCATATCCCTTACGTCAGGCTAGAGAAGTCATATTTCTTTTATTCACTCTGCCAAAGCAAGATGCATCAAAGGATATTTGCAATCATTGTGAACACACATCAGTCACATCAAATTAGTCTCCAGTCAGACATCTTCAAATGATGTTCCCACAAAACGTCATTACCTATAGGAGCCAACCTGATGTGAAGCATGAAAAGGCTAATAGTTTTTGATAACTGAACACCTTTACATTCTCTGCCTCTGCACAAGATGAAAGAATGCACCTGAGTGCACTTTATTGGTCACAGGACAGGAATGAAGGCTGGAGATGAGCTAATGTGAAAACAAATTATTTCACCTCAGAGCAATTCCTAACCCTTAACTTTAAATATGGGCATTCCTATTTGATATCTCACTCCTGAAGACCATTTGAAATAGTGATCTAAAGGAATACTGGCCCACCTCCATGATCAAGTAACTTGTTGTGCTTAATAATGAGGTATAAACACAAACGTGTGGAGAGAATGCACCACAGCTCACATTATAACATCAAATAGGGTATGTTACTTAGAGTGAACATTTGGGAGCTGCTTTTTACCACTGGACACTGGTGGAATTCCTTAGGAACATTGTGCAGGAGTCTCTAGTTAAAAACCCAGTGTGTGTGCGTGTGACCCACACATGCATACACACACAGTGCATGGTGTAAGGTGGTCATGCATCCTGACAGATCTTTCACCAGCTGCTTAGAGTGTTGCTCAGTCGATGATGGCTACCACCACTGCGCTTTGTGTTCCACCCTGCAGCCACACAGACAAGCCTGATGTTTTACAGTTACTCTCTGCACAGAAAACTCTTTGTTTACACCTACCGCAGTCTCATCATTGCCATCAATGGATGTATCAATGGCATGCTGTAGGCATTAAAACTGGTCTTAATGCTCAATACATTTATTTAACATTCATCACCTGGGCCGCAGTACTCTGCAGTGTTGATTTAACAGAGCAGTATTCAGCATTTTTCCTGGTTGGTGCACAAGGCGTAAATTACCCAGAAGACACAGCTTCCTCCTATAATTGGCCGCAAGTTGTGCCTATATGACGGGACGTGTTGCAGCACAAGCTGTAACCTGAGGAAGATTCCATCTTAAAGGAGAAAAATGCCTTTTACAATAACAAATGCTCGGAATCGGCTCAGTTTGTTACATTGTTTTGCAGTTTAATCTTGTAATCACAAAATAACCTTCATTTAAAAGGGACTTTTTGTCACTCTTTTACTTCATATTGTTGTGTATATTAAATACAAAAAAAAGCTATTTTAGATTGCAATATTTCACAATATTACAGTTTTGACGGCATTTTTCATTATATAAATGCAGCATTGGTGAGCATGAGACTTTTCAAAAACATGTACAAAAAAGGACCAATCCCAAACTTTTGAACAGTATTGTATATAAAATATACACTTTAAAAAAACGATATAAAGTTTAAATCAAAAATATATGAAATACTAATCATTATTTTAAAAATTAAACATAAAATGTATAACAGATATGCAAAAGATTCGATTTAATGCATTTTCAAGTTTAGATAATTATCATTTTCTTGTATGATGAAACCGTAGTTAAAACTTAAATTCCATTATACTGTAATTTACACTTTTTGAAGTGTCAAAGAAAACCATTAGTCTGACACCTGTAATCATAACTCTATGTATCCACTGGTATGACCGACTCATTTTTCAGACCACTACAAACACATGAAACACACTCCTGTGTTTGCTCGGGGTCTGACAGTGGGCTTTGATTGAGAGTTGGGGGTAATGTAGCAGCCAGTCTGAGCCTCTGAGAACCGTGACACTAAAACAGGCGCAGACTGTGTGCCACACAGAGAGACAGCAGCAGCGTCCGTCATCACCACCATTACCCTTTGTTGTAGCCAGTCAGGTGCTGAAAGTCTGGGTTAAAGAGCATTCACCAGAGGTAGCTCTCTTCCCTTCTCCGATTTCCTTAATCCCCAAATTAATTCCCTTTTATAGAGGCTCTGTAAAGTGAAGGATATTTTTGTATCAATTACAAAGCAGCCTGTTTTACTTAAACAATCACAGAGCATTGACCTTGAGATGGGAACAACTTTACAGCAAAGTCAGTCTTCAAGGAGATGGATTTCATGAAAGCCACGAAAAAAAAAAAAATGCTAAATATACTCTTAGCCTCTGCTATAGTCTTAAGAATCATGAAGCTACGCTGTGTTGCTTAATATTTTTGTCGAAACTGCAATACATTTTTTTTTCTAAATACATTAATGAAATAGTATGTTCAAAAGAACAGAAATTTTCTGTGACAGTGTATATGTTTTTACCGTCACTTTAATGCATCCTTGCTAAACTATTACATATTATAAATATTAATGACCCCAACATTTAAAAAGGCAGTGTAAAGAACAGTGATGTCCCATGTGCTAACAAACATTTTAAAATCACATATAGAGATCTTTTTTTTGTTTTAGGGGTAAAACTCTAAAAAGAATCTGAACATTTTGAAAAGAGCCATCTGAATGAACCAATTCGCAAAAAAAGTATCAGACTTCCCAACACTGGTTCAGAATATTTACATCGATGACAATCACAAAATGTTATCGCTGAACAACTTTTGAAATACATGTATTCTTTGTACACGGACACAGTTTGCTGAACATAAAGGCTTAAGTTGTCTGCAAAAGGCATGCAAAAGGCCACCCACAAATATGTTTCATAACACAGTTCCCATCTCTGCTGATAAGCTCAGAGCCAAAGTAAATAAGAACTCACTTTTCCACCTGACCAAGAACTCGAGTAAATAGTGCAAGTGTGCTCAAAGCAGTTGATCAACTGCTGTGCTATTCTACTTGCAACTTAAATCTGGTTGTAACTAATAACGGCAAAGACAAGTATGTAGTCATTTGTCGGGGAATAAAATTGACGCTGTAAATATAAAGATCTATATCTTCCAGCCACATTCCAGAAGGACAATGATAATATTTATGGGGTACACTTAAGATTGCACCCTAACTTTTTTGGTTTTTAAATCATGCTGAAGGTAGGTCCATGACCTTTCATTCACTGAGAGTTTTATGATCTGTAAGGTTCAGCTCCCAGGAATGTTTTGATTTAGCACTTGTAATTTCATTATCAAAGGTCACATCAAAAAACTGAAGCTTTATTAGTTCTACCTAAAATCCCTTCATCATTCAAACCTCCCTAATTATACCTGCTCTGACTAGCTCTCGGTTTCCCTCTGAGAAAGATGAGTCATCTCACACCAGCCAAAAAGTATCTTCCCCTGATGTGATGATGACTATTACATGAAATGGATTCTTGAGCTCCCGTGGCTTATTTAGTAAACAGAGGAGTGCAGATGCCTGCCACTCAGGTTAAAAGAGGGAAAAATCCTCAAGCTTATTTTCAAGGGGAGCAGAGGCGGAGTGTCTTAGGGCTGTGTCGAAAGACATCTGATGGAACGGAAGCATTGGCAGGCTTTGTTGGCTGGTCAGGTGGCACCCCATCATTCCACTCTGCAATGACCCCTAATGCAATAACCTTGACTTAGACTTGGACTACTCGTTTTTATTTTTTTTTGGTTTTGACACACAAGAGTAACTTTATGCAGTGGCTGCAAAAAGTATTTCAGTGCTTAAACTATAGAAATGTTATTTGCATTTAGATTAGAAAAAAAAAACAAGTGGCATCAGCAAATAAATGAGCTTCTCTCAGAACTAATATTTTTAGTTTTTACGAACTTTTAACAAACTGGTTCCCAGGTCATTTTAGTGAAAATATTAAGTCAGGTTCACAGAGATGCCCTAGTAGAGTAATCACAAGTGCAGTTCATCACATTAACTAAGTGTGAAATGCCTTAAGTCTGACAACCAAAAAGGTTTGTTTGAATAGTATATCTACAATATATCAGATTTTGAAAAGTATATCTATTACTTTATCTTTTAAAACCTAACAAACTTCTTTTGACTGTGAATGTTTTGCTCATAAAGAATATTTGTGCTATCTTTTATTAAAACAAATGGCAATGTTATTTGATATGCTGTTATCTAATGCAATGACATTCGTATGTTTTAAGTGTAAAGATACTTTAAGTGGCCACTTATAATCTGACAACTTGCACAGATAGGTTGCACAGATTTTTTTCATTGTAGATGTAAAAATAATCACTAGTAAATAAGACTGATTCCTAGAAATGTGGAATAACTATGCAACAATGAAACACTGGTGCAATTCCTTGTCAAAGTGTGAAGTGTGCACTGAAAGAAACCACTTTCCTCTGAACAAAACACTGTTTTTGGAGAGAAGAAATCAGAGGATTGATGATCCTTAGCTGAAATTCATCTCCCACATTTGGCTGGGGTTCAAAAGCACAAATAACCATGCAAACTGCTGGCTCAATGATCAACATGTTGATTTCGGACACACCAGCTGTGCAGTATGTGGATGGTACAGTACTTCACGCATTGTAAACAGACTGAGGAGTTACATCCTGGGAGGCAAGATAAACCCCAATCAAAATATCCAGAATTTCTTACAAGAATACTGAAAAAAAAAAAACTCAGACTATGTGTATTTGAAATACCAGGTTAAAAAGATATTGTCATAAAGTACTGCCATAGATTATATATACACCCACATATGTGTGTGTGTGAGTGTGTGTGTGTGTGTTTGTGAGTGTGTGAGTGCGCTCTTGTTTTTGTGACATATCAGGACACAACTCTGTATAATGACATGGGTATGACACAGGTATTACAAGGAGAGGGTGACTTATGAGGACATAACCCATGTCCCCATTTTTCAAAACGCTTATAAATCATACAGAATGAGTTTTTTTGAGAAAGTAAAAATGCACAACGTTTCCTGTGAGGGTTAGGGTTAGGGAGCAGAAGGAGGGGGAGGAGTAGCAAAGTGGGCCAGGATGTGAAAGCAGCGTTTTCTCAGGATTGTAGAGGTAGAAGACATGAGCAAAGTATAATGAACGTAGATGAGAGATATTTAAATTAAAATATCGATTCAATTACAATTGTATCGATCCGATACAAATACCAGTGTTGGCATCGATACTATAAATATTTAGATCGATCTGCCCACCCCTAATTGATAATAATAACAAATTAATAATGTTTATTTAAAAATATATTTATAAATAATTGATTTAATAGTGCATAAATCTATTAAAAAGGCTATAATCTGACACTTTAGTGCAAAATAAGTTCAATGATAATGGTAAAATTAACTTAACTCATTTCAAATTTACATTAATGCATCTTTAAGTCGAGACTACCTCAAGCAAGTCTACTGAAGGCCTGTCCTGCTGTCTGTCACCCTGGTATTTTTTACACACACAATGCTGTCTTTCAGACACAGCCAACTTAGTCATTTCGAGGTGGGCAGCAACTGAGTAGTCTAAGGTTTAAACTGCTACCATTACTTTTTTTCTGGGCCAGACCTGTATTGGAGAGAGAGAAACCCAATCTGAACCATTAGCCTGAGAGAATGCCTTCAAAATACATTCCAATCCATGCACAATGAGCGCACAACACTGTGATACATTCACATCTTTGAGGTTTCATTAAACAATTTACTTGCAATTGGCTGTGTTACTTGAGCTCACAGAAGCTGAATGATCAACCTCAATGGTTTGTGTGCAGGGTGTAAATGCATTCGGATGTGATGTTGAATAAAATCATGTAAGGATTTGACTGAATGACTTGTCTTTAAAGAGATACAGAGCTGAGCGGAGTAAGCCATGCACATCAAGAGATAAATGAAATTAGCCAAACGACAATCTCAGAGAAAACAGGAATTGAGTAACAACCATTAACTTCCACTCGACATGTATCTCAACAATCAATTTTATGTACATCTGGCAGGTTCTCTTTAAAAAGAACATTTGTCTGTTCAGTAGCCTCAAACTTTCTTGGTGAATTAGCTTATGTAAGCAGGGTAATGGATTATGATGTTTTGAAACTGACAAGGCCATGAACTTCAGCTTGAAGACTTTTAAACCTTTCATAGTCATACTCATAGTATATTACACGTTGTTCCACATCCTCTTCACAAATAATTGTGTTATGATTTCACTATTATTACCATAGGTTCAGTAAACATTATGCACTGTCTAATGGAAGGTGTGTGGAGTCTTTTAGCACAAAAGGTGAAGTTTGTCTTCAGAGCATATAACATGCCTTGGGCAAGCATTTCGCAAAAACCTCGGCGGAACAATAAACAAGACACTGGATCAGACAGAGTTAAAAATGCGAAACACAGATGAGTGTATCAGTGAGGTTTTGCAGTTGGAAATTCCCGTAGTGGCTTGGTGAACTCTTGTTAATGTATCACCTGCAAATAAAGGCACACTAATCAGGGTATTTAAAAAAATTAAAACGTCTTAGGGGTTTTCACACAAAGATGAATAAAGACATCGCACTAAACCACTTTCATCAGTCATCATCATTAAGGAAAATTTAAGATGTTACAACCTTACAATCCTTGGCCTGAATAATAAATCAAGGGTTAACTATAGGGTTAGTTTTTATCCCTAAAAAAAAAAAAAAGTCATCAAACATGTTCTTTTGGAACAAAAATAAAAAAGAAAGACATTTTGAAAACTGACTCGATGTGATTCAGTTAGTTATGTCCAATTATGTTCGTACTATTTTAGTAATATTTTATTTTATGTTCTGCAGGAGAAAGAGAGGCATTGATACATGTTTGGATCAACATGAGAGTCTGTTTTAAGTTTTAATTTTGAATGCTTACTATCATGATAAAACATGTTCTTTTGTGACTTTAAAATAACTTTAATGACATTAATTTAAAATAAAATCCAGATGAGTTTCACTTAATTGCTATATACAAAAATTAAACACATACACACAATATACAGTACATAAGATAAAGCCCTATAGAATGTAATGTATGTTATGCTTTGATGCGACTGTGCATGTTAGGAATGCTTTTGACATTGCATGTCAAAACACAAAGCACAGTTTGTTAGCAAACCTAGATTTCATCTTTAAAACATTTCGATTTTGATTAATTTTTTATTTTTAAATCCCACTTGCTTTCTCAATAGTTTGCAAATGATTTTTCTTACTCGGATCTGATCTCCACACCTCATGTACACGTCACAACATGAATGTGTGTCTCGCTACTGTAATGCATCAGTGAAGTTTTGCCATCTTTCTGAAAAAATGCCTGAGAGAGAACTGCTTGTTTTGGTATTGCTCACCTGACAAAAGCAACTCTAAAAGGTGTGATGGGATCTTGCACGACTGCGGTGGATGAATGAGCTTGCAGACTGACGGACTGCGTAAGCCAGAATTCTGTCGGCTCGCATCATTATCCACAGATTGCCGCTTCTCTAAACATCACGGAAGAGCAATTTTTCTCCAGCCTCTGGGGAATAGCAAAAACAACAAGGGTTAATCAAAAGCTCATTGCTAATTAATACAATTCAGCACATTTCAACAATGGAGTTTCTCAAAGAACAAACTAAAAATCCTGTTCTAATGCAGGCCATGTCTTGCCTTTCTTATGTAGTGACATTTTCACTCCTGACATTTGCCTCATAATACAGTGTGCGCTGACATATGACATCAACACATTACATCAGTACTATACAACTGAATACAATGATAACTCAAAGACGCAAAACCAAATTGTCCTACACATCCAACAAAGAACACAGTCCCGGTGTCTCACAACATCTCAGGCCTTTTAAGTGGAGATAAGAGAGCATGAATGAAAGTGTTTGTACTCAGGCAGTGCAGGTCATTGACTGGATGAGATGAGAATCACCCTTTTCCTTATCAGAGCCCTCAAAGCGAGCAGATCAGGCTGATAGGGAGGGTGCACAGCTCCACAATGCCAGAGATTGCAAAAGACATGAGGGCAGTTGCAAAGACCAAATGTAAGGCACGATCTCATGTAGCCACATTCCCTGTGTTTTCTGAGGTGAGACAGCAGCGCAGCTGAAACAATGCAACTCCAGTCATTCAGGTAGTGTGATTCACTTATGCGTAATATACTTTGGTACAAGCAACAAAATTCCACAGAACAGGAAGACGTGTGAAATATCATTATGATGTAAAAAAAATAAATCTCAATTATTCCTGTGATGCAAAGTTGAATTCAGCATCATTTACTCCAGTCTTCAGTGTCACACGATCCTTCAGAAATCAGTCTGATATGCAGATTCTGATATGAAGATACTGAGTTATTATCAGTTCTGGAAACTGTTGTGCTGCTTAATATTTATTTGGAAACAGTGATAATTTTTCAGGTTTCTTTGGTGAATAAAAAGTTCAAAAGAAGAGCATTTATTTAAAATAAAAAAAATTATGAATAAAAAGTTTAAAAGAAGAGCATTTATATAAAATAAAAATGGTTTCTAACAATATACACTACCGTTCAAAAGTTTGGGGTCAGTAAATTTTTATTCTTTCTTTTTTTTGAAAGAAATGAAAAACTAAAACCACCGTTATAGAGTGGCACTTCCGCAAGGAAGTGTTAAATTAAGTGCTAGCAAAGATTTATATGATTAGACAATTTATATTTTGAATAAATTCTGTACTTTTTAACTTTTTATTCATCAAAAAAATCCAGAAAAAAAGTATTGCAGTTTCCAAAAAATATATTTGCCAGCTATTGCGAACACTGATATTTCTAAAAATAGATCAGCATAACAGAATGATTTCTTAAGGATCATGCGACACTTTATACTGGAGTAATGGCTGATGGAAATTCAGCTTTGCATCATATACATATATATATATATATATATATATATATATATATATATATATATACACATATATATATATATATACACATATACAGTGGGTACAGAAAATATTCAGACCCCCTTAAATTTTACCCTCTTTGTTATATTGCAGCCATTTGCTGAAATCATTTAAGTTCATTTTTTTCCCCTCATTAATGTACACACAGCAAAACAGAAAAACACAGAATTGAGGACATTTTTGCAAATTTATTAAAAAAGAAAAACTGCAATATCACATGGTCCTAAGTATTCAGACCCTTTGCTGTGACGCTAATATATTTAACTCAGGTGCTGTCCATTTCTTCTGATCATCCTTGAGATGGTTCTACACCTTCATTTGAGTCCATCTGTGTTTGATTATACTGATTGGACTTGATTAGGAAAGCCACACACCTGTCTATATAAGACCTTACAGCTCACAGTGCATGTCAGAGCAAATGAGAATCATGAGGTCAAAGGAACTGCCAGAAGAGCTCAAAGACAGAATTGTGGCAAGGCACAGATCTGGCCAGGGTTACAAAAACAAAATTCTGCTGCACTTAAGGTTCCTAAGAGCACAGTGGCCTCCATAATCCTTAAATTGAAGACATTTGGGATGACCAGAACCCTTCCTAGAGCTGGCCGTCCAACCAAACTGAGCTATCGGGAGAAGAGCCTTGGTGAGAGAGGTAAAGAAGAACCCAAAGATCACTGTGGCTGAGCACCAGCGATGCAGTCGGGAGATGGGAGAAAGTTGTAGACAGTCAACCATCATTGCAGCCCTCCACCAGTCGGGCTTTATGGCAGAGTGGCCCGACGGAAGACACTCTTCAGTGCAAGACACATGAAAGCCACCATGGAGCTTGCTAAAAATCACCTGAAGGACTCTGGTCTGATGAGATCAAGATAGAACTTTTTGGCCTTAATTCTAAGCGGTATGTGTGGAGAAAACCAGGCACTGCTCATCACCTGTCCAATACAGTCCCAACAGTGAAGCATTGTGGTGGCAACATCATGCTGTGGGGGTGATTTTCAGCTGCAGGGACAGGACGACTGCTTTCAGTTGAGGGAAAGATGAATGCGGCCAAGAACAGGGATATCCTGGATGAAAACCTTCTCCAGAGTGCTCAGGACCTCAGACTGGGCTGAAGGTTCACCATCCAACAAGACAATGACCCTAAGCACACAGCAAAAATAACGACAGAGTGGCTTCACAACAACTCTGTGACTGTTCTTGAATGGCCCAGCCAGAGCCCTGACTTAAACCCAATTGAGCATCTCTGGAGAGACCTGAAAATGGCTGTCCACCAACGTTTACCAACCAACCTGACAGAACTGGAGAGGATCTGCAAGAAGAAATGGCAGAGGATCCCCAAATCCAGCTGTGGAAAACTTGTTGCATCTTTCCCAAAAAGACTCATGGCTGTATTAGATCAAAAGGGTGCTTCTACTAAATAGAGAGCAAAGGCTCTGAATACTTAAGACCATATGATATTTCAGTTTTTCTTTTTTAATAAATGTGCAAAAATGTCAACAAATCTGTGTTTTGTCAATTTGCGGTGCTGTGTGTACATTAATGAGGGACAAAAATGAACTTAAATGATTTTAGCATATGGCTGCAATGTATCAAAGAGCTAAAAATTTAAGGTGGTCTGAATACTTTCCTTACCCGTACCCACTGTTTATATATATATATATATATATATATATATATATATATATATATATATATATATATATATATATATATATATATATAAATCTTTACCTCAGTAGTGTCCATGACGTCCAAAAATAGGCAATTGGCAGGTCAGTGTCTGGACATCATCCTATGTGCTTTCAGTACCACTCCTAACAGGTGGTGTATTTTCCATGGCCTGCTTTGGAACACCACTTCCTGGGAACAACCAAATTTAGAGAAAATAACAAAACCACAGCTCTCAGGGGACATCCTCCAACTTCCAACCTTTTCCACACAGGTCTGAAAGGATGAGTCCAAACGTCACACACTACTTTGCTCATGCATTTACAAGAAAAGGAGGTGTTAGTGTTTCTTCTACTTTTGACACTTTTATGTTGCGGTTTTTATATAAAAATGAACACATATCGGCTTTATTTTCATTTCTGATCATACAGCAAAGAGTGAAAAAAAAAAAATGCACATAATTTCTGTATTTACGGTTTGACTATACAAATTTTCCACAAAGATCAACAATTTCGCCCTAGTACAAAAAAAGTAAAACTAATTAAAGATTAGTTTTTCTTTTGTATCTCAAGCCAAATACATGTAGAATGTGTGGAAATTTTGTTTATTTATAGTTAAAAATTATATTGAATAATAACAGTAAATACTAATAAAATAATTTGAAAATAAATATTTAAAAAATTATTTAAAAATAATGATAATAATAGTAAACACAACACACATGAGATGTGGTGGAAATTTGACTTTTCCAGAACATTACTGTGTGGTTCGTCTGCTTAAACCACTGACTACTTGAGATTGCAGGGAATCTGTATTATGCTTACCATAATGAGCAGGAAATTTGAGTGGCCTCACCTGCTTTAATTTGAGGTGATGCAGTGATCTCGAAGCGCACACACACACTCTCACTCACTCTGATGCCTTTGTATCTCTTGGTACTTTTGGTATTGGTGGAGCTCCCTCTAGTGGCCATGGTTTTTTAGAAGCTCGTGGTACAAACAAACAAACGTACATACATTCATGACATTGAGAGCAGAAAAAAACACTTAAGTAAGAGTAAGTAAAATAATAATAATCATAATAATAATAATAATGTGGTATACATCTGGAACAGATGATTTATGTACAGATTTGTGCATTATTTACTGCATATAGAGTTTTATAATAAAAAAATATGTATATGCATTTACAGCAAGTATTTTAGAGGCAATACTTTCTGTGTAAGCTGTTTAAAGCTAGAGATGATATGGGGGAGAAAAGTGCACAGAGATCTGTCTTCCTAAGGGGAGAAGTGCAAACAGGTTGTGTCCGGGGTGAGAGGGGTCTCTGATGATGTTACCTGCCTGTTTCTTCACTCTAGAGTGGTAAAAGTCTTGAAGATTGGGCAAGCGTACACATAAATTATCTTTTCAGCTGTCCTAACAGTCCGTTGCATCTTCTTATATCTGATTTGCTGGCTGACCCAAACCAGACAGTTAGAGAAGAATACAGAACCGACTTCCTAACCTGTGGAGGGTTGAACTTTTTCAAGTTGAAGGAAGTAGGCTACCTCTTTCACAGTGGAGTCGATGTGATTGTCCCACTTCAGGTCCTGTGAGATGGTGGTGCCCAGGAATATGAATGACTCAGTTTTGAGCGTGTTTAGCTTCAGGTTGTTGTGACTGCATCAGCCAGCCAGCTGCTCAACCTCTTGTCTGTAAGCAGACTCGTCGCCATCCTGGATGAGACTGATGACTGTGGTGTGTCTTCTGCAGACTTCAGGAGCTTGCTTGACAGAGGAGTCTTTAGAGTTGCAGTCATTCGTGTAGAGGGAGAAGAGCAGTGGGGAGAGCACACACCCCTGAGGAGCTCCAGTGATGATGGGGAAGGTTGTTGGATGTGAGCTTTCCCAGTCTCACTAGCTGTTGTCTGTCTGTCAGGAAGCTGGTGATCCACTGACAGTTGGGTACAGAGAGCTGTGTCAGTTTACAAACAGGATCCTTGCAAAAGTCCCTGATTTGTCCAGAAGTTGGAAGATGTTGAGCAGTGCCATGTTGACTGCATACAGGTTCAGCAAGGGTCCAGTAATGTCCTTCAGCTAGGCCAACACAAGCCTATCAAATGACTTTATGACCACAGACGTTAAAGCAACAGGTCTGTAGTCATTTAGCCCTGTGGTTTTTGGTTTCTTGGGCACAGGGATGATGGTGAAGCATTTGAAGCAGGAGGGGACTTCACACAGCTCCAGTGATCTGTTGAAGATCAGTGTGAAGATGGATGCCAGCTGGACAGTACAGGCTTTGAGGCAGGCTGGAGAGACTGGGCCTTTGGCTTCCCTTATCTTCTGTTTCCTGAAGACTTTGCGTACATCATCTTCACAGATCTTAAGTGCAGGCTGAGAAGCAGTAGGTGGGTTTGAAGGGGAGGGGGTTGATGGCTGTGTTGTGAGACAGTCAGAGGAGGTGTGGGGGGTGAGACCAGGCTTTTCAAACCATAAATGTATGCAGTTCGCTGGTGAAGATTAGCTTTATCAAGATCAGCGAGTCTGGGTTACACTGCTCTGTGTGTGTGATCTGATCAGCCAGCTGTTCTAGTGCCACATTCACAAACGAATAAAACGAATAAGAAGGCTTACAGTTAATACAGAAAGATTCCTTATATGTGCCGGACAAGCTGCAGCACACACAATGAATCCCTTTATTATCCAGGAATGTACTGTTTTACTGTAGACCACATTTTTTTTAATAGATCATTTTAATTTCCTATAGGCCTACATAATTTTTTTTAATTATCTACATTTATTTTATTTTATTTTATTTGAATTGATTATATTTTGAGAACTAAAGCAATGTGTGATTACTGGGCAATATGAAGTCCATGGAACATTCCAATCATAGACAGTCACAGTGTGTTTTCTAGTCATCAGTTTAACAAACACACATCTTATCACACAGATGTGTGTGTGGGGAAGCATTTTCAATATAGTATGGAAAACACAAGCAAGCATACCACTGTTTGTCCACAAGTTCTACCACAGCTGTGTTTGTCCATAAATCAGTGCCTGTCTCACAAACAGATATGCAGAAGCATGGATGCGCTGTTTACAGATATGATAATAAAATATTTAATGAGCAATTCCAAGTGTAGGGATCAGTCACATGTCTTATATAAAAAAAAAAAACGCTCCTTTATAGTTCATGTTTCATACTTAAAATCATTACACTGCATAGGGATCAAAGGAAGCCATGCTGAAGCTGTTTGCATCACTTCTACAATATGAAAGCCCTTCTTAGTTATTCTTGGGTATTCTGCTTTAGCACTAGCTCAATAATAAAACTGCATTTAGTGCACAGAGAATGCAATCAAGCCAAACATATTAAAAAGTAAAACCCGAAGGGCTTTGTTTTTGTTTTTTTCTCTCCATATTTTCTACCTCCAGATAAAGAAACAGGTTCCAAATACATGAGCATTTCTTTGAGTTGAGCCAATAGCACAGTGTTCTGTATTATGAATTGAACATAAGTAAATTGCAATTATTGAACCTAACAAAGGATATTTTTATTTGTCTAATGAGGCCCCTAATGTTAAATGATACTCATTTCCTAAAGTGGTAAAGATATATTAGGCCTTGCTTTAAAAAGAGATCTCTGAAGCCAGTGAAGTGCTCTCAGTCATTATCAGTTGGGTGTGTTGTGACATTTAGGAGGAAATAAAATGTTTTATGTCTTAAAAGTTCAGTGACATTTTAAAACAGAGTAATATGGAGATTTTTTTTTCCACACAATTCACTGCAATTTACTATTATTTCACCCCAACAGTTCAGACTAAATAAATTATATTATGTGCTATAAGTGGTGATGCATTTACTCATGGATGCTTTCACCTTTATGGTTTGAGTGAGAAACTATTTTTCTCCATTAATTAAAGATGGAATAGTTGAGAGAACAGGAATGGAATGTAGGTATAATGATGATCCATGAAACATGGAAAAAGCTAATAATTATTCACAAGAAGTATTTGTGCTTAGAAAAACATTAGATATGAAAGGAAAATTGTTAAGATGATTTGCTGTTGGAAAACTTTTTGAGATGCATTCCATGAAGCTAAAAAAAAATTAAATGACAGTAGTAACAGTAGTAACAGTTTACATAATTCAAATATTAATAATAATAATAATCTTCCACAGTCTCTATTTAGACCTGTATGCATTCAAAAAGACAACTGTGATGTTATAATTTTTCCCTCATTTTGGTTTTTAAAAAGTTATAAATATTATTCATAGAAAATACATAAAAAGAGAGAAAGGATAAGAGCGTATATGTGCATGGAAGTCAAAGTAACCTATCAGAAGATATTAAAAGATGATGTGATAAAAGACAAAAAAGCTTTAATAAATGTTTGCTCTCACAGATTCAGTGATGATGAATCAAAGCCCACCCAATGACTGATTGAATAACAAGCCTTCAGTACACCAGCAGAATGTTAAGTTATATTGGGCCATATATATATATATATATATATATATATATATATATATATATATATATATATATATATATATATATACTTAAATGAATATATATATATATATATATATATATATATATATATATATATATATATATATATACTTAAATATATATATACTAAATACTGATAAAATCACATTTAAGGTCGTCCAAATTAAGTCCTTAGCAACAAATATTACTAATGATAATATATTTTTGATACAGTAGGGAATGCACTTAATATCTTCATGGAATATGATCTTTACTTAATATCCTAATGATTTTAGGCATAAAAGAAAAATTGACAATTTCGAACCATACAATGTATTGTTGGCAAAAAATATACTCGTGTGACTTAATGCTGGTTTTGTGGTTGTCCCGGGTCTCACACACACACACACACACACACACACACATATCTATATGGATATGTTTTTGTGACATATCAGGACACAACTCTGTATAATGACGTGGGTATGACACAGGTATTACAAGGAGAGGGTGACTTATGAGGACATAACCCATGTCCCCATTTTTCAAAATGCTTATAAACCATAAAGAATGAGTTTTTTTTTTTTTTAGAAAGTAAAAATGCACAAAGTTTCCTGTGGGGGTTAGGGTTAGTTGTAGGGTTGGTGTAGGGCCATAGAATATACAGTTTGTACAGTATAAAAACCATTACGCCTATGGGATGTCCCCACTTTTCACAAAAACAAATGTGTGTTTGTGTGTGTGTGTGTGTATGTATAAAGTGGATATAGAAAAGAATTACCCCCCTTTAAAATAATAAAATTTTGTTGCTTTGCAGCCTAAAATGAAGATGCACACAGTTTTTGTTTTATCAAGCTATAACACACTTTTTTTTTTTTTTTTTAATTAGTATGGCACGCTCCAAATGGTTTTGATAGCAGATAAATGGTTTCCATTGTGTAATAGTATTTTCTAGTCATAATACCATCTTGTATCTCTTAAAAAAAAAGAAAAAAAAGAAAGAAAAAAAAACAGGCTTGTAAAAATTAGGGGATTTTTTCTTTTTTGCTCCGCTATGGCCCTCTCCAAGAATAATATTTCACTACCTCCACTGAAATTGATTGAAAGAGATACAAATCAAATAGGAGCCCTGACTCACTGTTTAAATCGGACACAATTTGACTTTACTCTAGCTGTATTTCAGATGAATTATGGATTATTGCAAAACACAAAGGTATGCTTGAAAGTAATATTGTGTAATAAATAAATGCATTGTGAGGAAGATAAAACAGATAATCCCTGTTTAATTAAAACAACAACAAACAAATGGATTATTCTCACGCATAGGGTTTACTATGAATAACCATATATCAAAACTCTCTAGACAAAAAACAAGATAGCCAAAATGACTACCCTTAATCAAGAGCTGAATCTTTATCTTTGTTTTATTACAGTTGTTGGTCCTAGAAGATACTGACACCCTACAGTAGGTCAGAGATTTGATCTCTGTGCTTTCTGATGTTCTTATACAAGCACTATATTTTTGCTCATGCTGGAATGGAAAATGTGAGCGTATAGTATTTGATGGGCTGACACTGAAACAGGTTACGCAAGTGTGTTGTGCAAGTGAACATTCCTTCAACCGCCACAGGATAGTAATTAAATAAACATACTACCCTTTACAGCAAATCCCTCTCTCTTTATGATCCGAGCATTATTATAATTCTGTCTCAGTGGATTTAGAAAAGTCAACATCCAAGATAAGTGTAAGGCATCTTGCCATTTTCAAACTTTCCTTCAAAACAAAGAAAACATTTGTTTTAAATCATTTAATTATGGCTGTCTATAGGACAATAATGGACTCAAATATACAAAGAGTTTAAAGAGTTTATCTGTATGTTTTTGGTGTATTTTCTGGACACATGCTTTTTTTTTCTTTTTCTTTTTTGCATTTATATTTTGATTGGTAATAAAGTGTAACATAAAACAGCAAAACTGACAATTATTGGCAGTGATTTTTGATTGAGTCTTTTTGTACGTTACATCAATACACCAGTAGGTGGTGACAAATGAGTAATGTTAGATAAGTGAATCAGTGAATCATTTACTCAAACGATTCGATCACAATCCTCATTCATTCAGGAACGAAATAAGTGTATTAATGAATGACTCACTGAATATTCATACAAGATTATTTTAGCCATGAAAAATAAGCAAGTACTATCACTATGTAACTCTGAATTTAGCCACTGATACATCTATATAGTCTAAGTTATGTATGACTGGATGAGTCCTTGATTCACTCACTTAACTGATTCATTCAAAAAAAAAAAAAAATTAGGAATTAAGAAATCTCTGTCTCTAATATGGCATTTTGAAATCACAAAGTTCACAAATGTCGGGTTTGTACATTTGTTTGTCTCGGATTCCAACATTCTGCATGTTTCTGTCATCACTACCATGCAGACTGATTGATGAAAGCTGACATAAACGGATAGTGATGCCTATGTTCTGACGTAAATCGGCCAGACGTCCTGTCAATGTCAGTGCCAGTGCCAACAGCCAAAGCAATTAAGAATCATGCCTTTATGCTGACCTGAGGAGCATTGGAAGGTAATTTGGGTGGAACCGTTGTCTAACTCCAAGGCGGTTGAAGTAAAAAAAAAAAAAAAGGATGAAAGCCTTCGATTTGATCCAGCTCACCATGCACAGGTCATGATCCTGCCTTTAATCTTTAGTCAGATACCAGTTTTGGATTAAAGGGTGGCCGGGTGCTAGTAGGCCTACCAGCTTCCTAAACTCTTTCACACAGAAACCGCCTTTGTGCAATTCAGTTTCATTTAATTACTAACTCTTTAAGTTCACACTGACCGAGCTCAGATGGTTTACTAGTTTCACTGATTGGAGGCAAAGATGGTTCAAGCTTTCAAGGGTGAAAAGAACTAAATTGTGAAGCTGAAGGCACGCAGATTAAAGATGTACATTTCGGTTGATTGGCATCAAAGAATCAAAGCAGGTGCTGCTGAAGGGCATTGGAATAGCACAGTGAATGATCCACTTCAGTAATTAACTTGCATTTTTGCCACAAGCATGACAGTACGTGCAGATCTCAGTTATGCATTTTATGAACCAAATCTTGGGGCTGACAGTTCTACAATTTCAGAGAAGCAAGGCATTCAAGTAAAAGTTTCACTTTTATAATATTGTGCAGCACTATAGGACTATTCATTGTTTGCATAATTTGTCTTATCTATGTTTATGCGTTCCTGAACAGACTGTCAATCTTTTCATATTGAATTTAGATCAGTATTAAAATGTAATATAAAAAGAGAAAGGACAGAGTGTTAGTTTGCTTTAGTTGTGTGGTGGGGATGTATGACTCTTTTTACATTGTTATAGTAGGTGATGCAACAACTTTATGATTCTTACGAGACAATTTAATCTGATTCGTTCAAAATTCTGTTATATTTTGATATGTTATACTGCTATATAAATATATGCCAGAAATAGTAAATAACGACAGTATGCTATTCTGAATTCAGTCTCGGGTTTATTTTGTGAAATAAATTAATTACTGTCTATTAAATAAATAAATACTGTCAATCAACTTATTCATTTAAAAACAATTATACAGTATATTTAGAAACAAAATAAGGGACTATTTATGAGTGAATCTTTGATTCATTCAGTCAAATAATTTGTTTGAAAATGCTGAAACGAGAAGCCTATGTCTAGGCTAGGTTCTAGCTCTAGGCTATTCAGAACCTTTTCATTCAAAACATTTCAGTAAAATAAATTAGCCGGGTTTCAAAATATAAAACAATGGATACTTATTTTAAACTGTAATGAACTACACATATGTACTTGGGGAAAATACTGTACATCCACTAAATTTACATCGGGGTCAATTTTTTTAAGCTTTTACAAAAATAAATAAATCAAAGAAAATAAATAAATAAATACAATTTTAAAAAAAATTCATATGCTTACACATTTATTATATAGTTAAATAAAACTAAAACATTTTGTTAATTGAAATAAAGCTGAATTAAAGTATAACATTGGATGAAAAACTTAAAGTAAACAAAAATGTTTTCTACAATAAAAATAAACCTAGAGAGAGAGAGATACTTATTATGCCCACTGCATAATGCCCAAAATTAAATCAGTGACAAAGTAAGAGAATCATCAAGAATTTGTGTGAATATTGTCACAAGGTTCATAACTTCCTTTGAGCATCTTTATCATAGGAATAGCCAATGTTTCTCTCAGTGGCTTCCCCTCCTCGAGCTGAACACTGGCTTCCCAGGAACACAACAATGTATTTTTAGTCTGACTGATAAGGATGAAGAGGGAAGACCATTATCTGTAAGAAGCAGCACACTCCTACTGTAAGTGTGTAGGATGGACAGAAGTGTTTGAGCCTCGACTGTTGACAGCCAGGACAGGGGCCACCCATGCAACACTATCACACAAAACTTATTGCAACTGCTCCATAAGTGATCTATGGCCATATTACAGAGTGATATATGAATCTTATTGTAATTGTTTTGATAGTCACTTTTATTAAAGACATTCTGTTTAATAAGACATATCAGTGTATATTAGGTGTAAATATTCTCTCAACAGCAATTGCGACACGCTTACTTCCTGGACATAGTGTTTTTTTTTGTGTGTGTTTGTTTGTTTAAACCAGGCTAGTTTCAGTGTGATTTACAGTGTGCTGTTGAGCTGACGAATCGTATCATTCCTCCTACTTGCCGATAGCATGCAGAGGTTATCTGTAGGGATGTACTACATACACGACCATACTGCCAGCTTTGAACAATGTACGCCCTTTTCTGATACCTACACAATGAAAGGCAGGGTTGAGCGGCCTCCAGGGTGTGACAGAAAATGATAGCGCTAAGGTCTGATGAGAATTTGTGATGGAAAGCACAATGAGAGGGGTAAAGAGCGAAGCTCCTTGACTCTGCAGGCTGTTCCAAAAGCTGAAAACAGCCCACCTTTCTAATATAAATGGCAACACATAATACAGAGTTTTTGTTTTTTGTCTTTAGGCTACTTCTTGACAGTCAAATGTTGTTCGCAACTCGTTTTACTATTATAATATGTAGTTTTGAGTGGAACAGGACATGTAATATGCAGAAGCTTTTTTATTCATTGGTATTTAGATTGATCGTGTTTTTACTCAAATAAATAGATAGCATTCAGAATTGTGATTGTCTCAGAATTCAAGTTTTACATCTTACAATTTTGATTTTGTTTCATTCACAAAATAAGAAATGAAAAAGGTAATTGTGACTTTTCTCACAGTGGACTTTTTTCCCCTCATGATTGCAAGTTTATCCTTTTCAATTCTGTGTTTATATCTTTCAATTCTGATTTTATATAACACAACTCTGAGAATTGTGAGATATAAACTCGCAGTTGAGAGAAATAAGAAGTCAGAATTATGAGATAAAATTTCACAATTTACATAATTTACTAATTGACCAAAATTGTGAGATATACACAATTGACCTTTTTATTGTGTTAATCAATTGATTAACGTTTTCAAAATCCCACAAAGAAAAGTCCTTTCAGAGAAAGAGCAAGATATTGCTTTTTTTATTAAAGATTACAAGCATTTTTTCTTTTTAATAACAAGCGCTGATAAATCGTTTACAAAAAGACCAGGGGGGACATCGATTGAACAAAAATAATGTTGACTTTAAATGCATTTGATAGTACAATAAAATGCATCATTACTTGTGCAATTATATCATCATAAAATTTGATGGTGGTTTATTGCTAATGCAACATGCCGAAATCACAGTGAGCCTCAGGCCACAAGCTATACTTCATCTTTCCACCACTAGGAGGTGGTCTTTTATTTTTTATAAAAACGGAACAAACAAATGAAGTGACAAACATCTGAAGTAATCTCTAAGATCATAATAAAAGTATTGATGTTGCTTTTATTGAAGAACTGAATCCACTAAGACAGATATGTACTACATTATTACACTGATACATTTGGTTGTTGCATGAATTTAATGAAAATGAAGCTCTTTTATGTTGATATTCAATATGATTTCCGATATGATGTGCATTACAGAGTATATCGAGATTATTTTATGCTTTACCCTGAGACGGATTTTCAAGACAGTAATTCAATAAAATAGGTCCAGTATTACAAAATAACAATGAAAACATTCTCAGTGCTGCTTTGGAGCTCACACACTCTTCATGTATGCGTGTCAAATGTTTCCAAAATGGTATATTAGCACCAAGAGCTACATAGGAAGCGCAACTGAAACAAACATCAGAATCTATAATAACAATCATACACCTTTTTAATTGCAAGTGTTCAATGCAATGATTACAGATGTTCTCTTTGGCGGGCTGGTTTGCTCCGAACTGAGGCACTCATGTGAATTATACATTTTCAAATACAGTTATCAGTTATTTCGAATGAGCTGTGAAATTAATAGATGTTTAAATGGCACAGTACTTCAACGGCTTATGTTTGAAACGTGACAGCCATTACAAATATGTAACTCTACCTCAGCTCTATTCTGCTAACCCCCCCGAGGAGTAACATAGTGATGTTAGAAAAATAATGAAGTGCTATAAAAAGCAGTTTCAGGCAATCAGGATAAATTGGTACAGTATAAATAGCAGCTGGTGTAAAGTACTTTCAAAACTTTGAAGAGGAAAAGCCAGGACTTTTTAAAGCCAAATGTTTCTGTCAGTCTCTGTACTCCATCCTGTTTGTTCTCACTCTACTCAAAAAATATAAAAATAAAATAAAATACAAAAAGCGGTTGGATCCCACTGGGAGAGTCCCATCAAAGTCTCTCTGAGCAAAATCGGTTAGGCAAACAGAAGCCTAAAGATCTAAGATGACCACTTCAAGGCAAAAGCTTGAAGAGTTTAGCACCATGTGGAATCAAAGGCATTATTAAAGACGAGTGTAACATCACATGGAGTTTGCAGTGATGAACACGTAGATGCGGGCCAGGAAAGTTGTGAAAGTTCCTTGACGCAGCAGCTTCATTTCCACATCGATGAGGAAGTCCCGCGGCTCCCGCACCTGCCGGTGCAGGTACACCGCGCCCGTGAAGCTGTTAAGCTTCCGTGTGCTGAAGTAGCCTTCCTCATTTCCTCGCGGGATGCTGATGATGATGTTGTCACCCGAGTAGGCGGGCGAGGGTCCGATGCGGAAGATCTGAGCTGGGATGATGATGTTGGTCTGGAAGCTCAGCTGGTAGTACGTGATGCGTAATGGCATGGTCTGGCATTGCTGGAAGTTGGGGCAACTTATTCGCTCGCAGCGTCTAAAAGCAGGGGAGAGGTCAGGGTTTTGGCATACAGAATGTGTAAGGTTTGTCCTGCAAAGACCCTGGCCAAATTTATGTTTTAATGTCAAACATCTAAAATTGCTCTTAGGACAGGCTATCTTAAAGTGATAGCTCAATATGTCATTCCAAAGATGTTTGTCTTTCTGCCGTGGAACATACAAGGTGATATTTTGAAAGAAATGTCTCACTGTTGTTCTTTCCATACAATAAAAATAATTGGAGTTTGGTGTCGTTTCAGTTTTCTGTTGTTGTAGCATTTATCAAAATGTTTAAACTGTATTGAAAAATGCTTCACTGCCCTGTTTATAAACTGAAATTTGTTATTTATTCATTTATTAGTTTTATTCAAAAGAATTTAAGCAAAACGAAACATTCTCCAAAATATCTTCTTTTGTGTTCAACAGAAAAAAAAACACTGGAATAACAAATCGATAAATAAACAAATAGAACATTAAAGCACAGTACAAAACAACAACAGAACACATGAGGTGTGCTGTTCGGTGATAATATGAAGGAGCCATATAGATACTTAGGGGTGGGCTCTTTTGATGTGGATTAATAAGGACCACCCATTTGAAAACACCCTGACTTGATTGTCTTGATCCGCTGTTTAACTAAATCTTCTACAGCATGACATACAGTACATGGGCAACATTAGAGTAATACAGTGATACGGTCTCCTTAAATGACCACAACGTAGTCAGCGCAGGTGTTTCGGGACCTGCTGACTCCTAGCTGCTGTTAAATCTCTGACAAAGCTACGAATCTCAGGGGGGCTGATGGTGAGCAGTGGGAGTTCCCACCAGTCAGAGTCCATGCTGACACTGGCCAGACGTGTGTGTTTGAACTACTGCCTAATCAACACAATCTGCCTCCATTCCCTTTGCTTAGCAGGAACCATGCTCTGTAAGGAGCCGGCGTCAATACAGAAGACACAAGGATGCTGTAATGAATGTATTTATGCTCTAAGCAATGCGGATGTACAGAGCTAGTACAGCAGGTGTGCATGTGCATCTGGATAATTTCCAGTTTCACCATTATGTAATAATACTTTAAATCAGACAGATCATTTAATTCTTGTATTAAAAGGGCAGTTAATCAAAACTTAAAAGCTCCAAAAAGGTTATAAATGTTATAAAGTTTTATTGATGGATGCACTTTATTTTGCTTTAAAATCTCAACCACCATTCACTGCCATTATAAAGCTTGGAACAGCCAAGACATTTTTTTTTTTATATATAACACCCATTTGTATTTGTCTGAAAGAAGAAAGTCATATACACCTAGGATGGTTTGAGGGTGAGTAAATCATGGGGTAATTTTCATTTTTGGGTGAACTATCCCTTTAAGTTTGTTGTGGTTCTTGGTTTGATTGGGATCCTGGGTGAACTATCCCTTTAAGAGTTATGAAACTTTTTGATCACGGTGGTGAGTTGGACAGGCTCCATCCACGCTGGCAGGTTCACTGTTGGAGCCCACATGTGTTCTGCATGATAAATGTGATTGGGGAAAACCCCGCAGGCCATACTTACATGTCTGACACTCTCCTGTAGTTGTCTGGACAAGCAAATGACAAGCAACGGAAGCCTCCTTGGATGTTGAAACAAGTCTGGGAAGCAGAGCAATTGTGCGATCCAGTGGCACATTCATCAATATCTGAGAACAAAAGGGAAGACAACAGCTAAATAGATGTCATATATCCATTCGATTAACTGCTTAAATCTTTCAGGTCAACAATTCCTTTCCTAAGTATTCTTTTTAGTTCTCATTTCTTACATAAAAAAAGTAAATGGAAATTCAATGGGGAATAAAAAAGTAAACTATTAGATTTTGTAAGGCTTTATTACATAAATAAATAGCTAAATGGCAGCGCATGTAACATTTTATCTGGCCCCAATCAATGCTAGCAGGGTTGTCAGGGGCTTCATTCTGGTAGGAGTCGATTTTGGCCCCTCCAGAAGTAATTTATTATTCATCTCATTTTACAAAAGCAAAGTCCTCGTTACAGCTCGCCGGCTCCAATCCGCAGACTAATTTGTTTGGTGCAGGCTAGCGCTACCCTTCGGGAGCAAGTATAGGCTCTTCTTCACCTCTCATCGACTTTCCTATCTTGAGAGCCTGAGGGAGTTTCGTCAATTTCGTGATCTTTTGGTGAGCGATGGAGGACACCGAGCAGCTCTGTGTTGAACCTGAGGTTAGCTCTTCACAACACAATGTGCCAATTAGAGAAATTAAGGCTCAGGATTAGGTTTGTAGCATTTGGCTTTAGAAAGGAGTTGGCAAGAATATGAACCACAGTCTAAAAGAACTGTTCACCCAAAAACTGCACTTACTTCTTTGTGCTAAATAAGACTGAGATACTTAGCAGAATGTCCGAACTGCTTTTTGTGAAAGGAGAGCAGCGACATCAATGGGGGAAATATAATATAATATAATATAATATAATATAATATAATATAATATAATATAATATAATATAATATAATAGCCACTGAAACACAATCAGCAGTGAAAGAGGAATCAATTTGCTACATGTGCGCCCTGTCTGAGAGACTGTCAGAGCAGTGTTGCCAGCTTGGATGGATGATTCCCAGCCTAAAACCTAATCAATACCCAACCACTCCAACAACAAGAAAAAAAAAACACCCAAAACGATAACTGTCAAAATAATGTTACAGAATGTTATTGCCATGTCAATCAAGGCATTGATAAGGACCATTTGAACTCCTTAAAATAAAATAATGATGACAAAATAATATGAAAATAGATACATTTCCCAGGAAAATGGATAAAATCTGTGCAAATACATTAAAGAAAATGACCAGATATAACTAAAATATGCAGACAGACACTATGACACAACAGCAATCATGAATTTAACCAATGCCCTAGAAAAAAACATGCATCATTTTCAGTGTTAACAGTCAGAATAAGCCAATTTAAATGCAAAAAGAGGCCAATATAAGTAACTGAAAAAATCAAAGTAAATAACAGGTATTTCATGGTGTTGCATTTTACTATTAGACACTCCACATGCCCAAACCAATTTTAAAGCTAAATTATTTAAAGCAAATATAACTATTCTGTGATATATATTGTTACCATGAAATAAAATTACTCGTGATATAAGATTTTGGTCATATTCCCCACCCCTACATACAGGTTTGTAACAGTTAATGATGACAGAATTTTAATTTTGAGAAGACTATCATTTTAATAGGACAGTCAGAACATAAATCCTAAACATTTGGTCTTATGAAATGTTATTTTATTCATACAGAAGATGAAGCAAAGACTTATATGTAATAAGATGAAGTAAAATATGACTTTAGTGTTACCTTGACAAGTGCGTCCATTAGGTGACATAGAGTAACCATGGGGAGGACAGGCACATGTGTAGCTGCCTGGGACGTTCACACACTGGAATTCACAGAGGTTTCCAATGCTCTGTGAACACTCGTCGATATCTAGAAATCAAATAAGAGCATTTCATCTGTATCACTGAGAAAACTAGCTATTTATAAAGAACATCACAACAAACCTCTGTGAGATGGATTTGGCCATTAACCAGAAAGATTTGTGTTTAAGAAAATGTGCCAACAGCACACTAATTGTTACACTGTGCTGAAAAAAAAATCCATTCTTATTCAAATATTCAAGACATTATCGATCTCATATCCCCATCATCTTTTTAATCAACATACAGTATAATGTGAATGTGTCCTTGCTCTTTCATCCTTAATGGGTACAAATGAAATGATGAAAACTAATTTTTATATATTTCCTGGCTTAAGGACATCAATAGCACCTCACCTTCACACGAGTGCCCATCCTCTTTCAGGTAGTAGCCCATTCGGCAATAACACTGGTAAGAGCCGTAAATGTTTGCACACTCCTGACTGCAGGGATTGCCGTCACATTCATTAATATCTATGAGAGAACACAGAAAACATCAAGTTTCTGGACTAAAAACCGTTTGTTTGTACAAATTTGCATAAATCATTACAGTCTTGGCGGGTGTCATATATCAGTGCATATATAAACGGGGTCCAAAAGTCTGATACCACACAGAAATTTGGGGATTGAAAATCTAATTAAAACCTGGGGAAAAGGTTAGACAGCTGCCAAATAAAATAAAATAAATATAATAAAAAAAGAGTTAATATTTATGATTCTGCACTATTTATGTATGACTAATGGATTATTCTCGGATCATAATGGAGAACATGAATAGCTGTTTCTTATATTCAACTATCATGTTCATGAATAAAAAAAAATTGTATTATTAAACTACTAACTCTGCAAATGGCACATGGAGTATATTTTTGTTTACTGTTTATTTTACTCCCTCCCTCACCTCATAAAAAGTTCCTCAGGCTATATCACCCGCCAAGTCCTTGAAACAAACTCTGAATAAATTAATGGATCTGGCCATAATAGAACTAGTAAAAAAAAGGGTGCTTCAGTCCTCTAGAAAACTCTTCAGCTGACAGTTTGCTCGTCTATTTTTGTTTTTCACTCTATTCGTGTCTCACTCTAATTGGAAAGAAAGAAGATTCATACTGCCAAAACGCAACACATTCTTCGCAGGCAGACAGATCCCTGTTCAATTCCGCTAGTGCAAATGGATGTACCTTCACAGTTCTTGCCATCAAAGGCCAGGGAGAAGCCAGTGGTACAGGAGCACTGGTAGGAGCCCGGCGTGTTATCACAGGTCTGGGCGCACAGGCGGCCCGTGTACCGCCAACACTCATTTACATCTGCCAGCAGAAAAGATGCAGAGAACTGCATTAGTTAAAAAACATACTATAGTCTGGGGAGCATCTCTCTCTCTCTTCCTGCCTTGCTGTCTTCTTTCACTCTGCTATAGGAATAAAAGAGATAAGACATTAGGATAATCTGCATGCTCTATGGCGCATGAGCTGCTGTCAGCTTCTTTTATCCGCACACTGTTAGTCTGGCTAATCACAGAGAAGATGATATCCTTCAGGTGATTCAGTCACGGTATCCAAACTCTTTTTAAACCCTTCAAGTGCTTTATTTTGTAGGTGTGGTTTCAGGTACTTCTTTTTTTTTTTTTAGGTTTAAGGTCAGAAGTCAGTTTTCCTGTGATACAGATGCTAATGCTAATGTAAACAAAACACACAAACAAACTTCCTCCTGTATTGCATAGTATTCTGTAAGATCATATTTGTAGTGAAGTTCTGGTCAGCATGCCTACTGTGTGAACTTGCTATTCTGACTAAAGATGTGTTGTGGCTGTGTATTTGTTGTGTGTGTCATTGTGTGTGTTGATACGCACCCACACAGAGCTGGCGAACGGCGTCGTACTGGTAGCCGGTTTGGCAGTCACAGCGGTAGCTGCCGGGCAGGTTGTGACAGATTTGGCCCTCTCCACAGCGGTGGGTGCCCGTCTGACATTCATCTACATCTGTACATATTAAACAGTCTTACTAGTTATTGCAGACTTTACAAGTCCAGTTAGCATATGCTTACAGAAATGGCAACAAAAATGTCCATGCTAATAAAGTGGTTTTTCAAAATTGTAATGCACCATGATACAAACAGCATGATTTTTTTGTACATGCGTCATAGTAGTAGCTTGGTATTTTTCAGGTTCCTTGGTATATGAATGAGGTTATCGTTCAGTATCATGGTATTATCATGTCATACCATAGTTTACTATAGTACAGACACAGTACTTCTTAGGTATGTTGTTTAAACAAGTGGAACTGGCTTTTGTCAAGCCTTGCTTCAAAAAAACAAAAACAAAAAAAGTAATCATAATATGTATAATTAATATGTATCTATAAACAATATTTTATCTAATATTGTACACTACCAGTTTGGGGTCAGTATGATTTTTGAATGTTTTTAAAAGAAGGATCATGCTTACCATTTATTTAATCAAAAATAAAGTTAAAATAGTAATATTGTGAAATATGATTACAATCTAAAATTCCTGTTTTTTCTGTAATATATTTGTCATAAATGTCATTTATTCCTGTGATGGCAAAGCTGAATTTGGACAGTCTTCAGTGTCACATGATCCTTCACAAATTATTCTATGCTGATTTGGTCCTCAAGAAACATTTTTTTTTTCATCAATGTTGAAAACAGTTATGCTGCTTATATTTTTGTGGAACCATGATACAAGGATTCAGGATTCTAATAAAAATAATTGAAATAAAAATCTTTTGTAATCCTCACTAAATAACAGTATTGGTTTCTTAAAAAATACATCTTGCTGACCCCAAACTTTTCAATATTAATGTATGTCTATTTTTATATATTAAATTTAAATTAAATTAAATGTATGCATTTAGCAGATGCTTGTATCCAAAGCGACTTACAGTGCATTCAGGCTAACATTTTTTACAGAATGTATATATACTGTATATATAATAAAAAATATCTAAAACCATTGAAAGGTTTGAAAGAGTTTGTTCTTAGAAGTTGTAGGATTAAGGTATAGGTGTTTATATTCATGTGCATCATTACCGATACATCGTGCTCCATCAGGACTGGAATGGTAACCCCGACTGCACATGATAATCTTGCGCTGACAGGTGTAAGAGCCCACAGTATTTATGCAGTTAAAGCCGGATGTACATGGGTCTTTCACACTACTGCATTCATCGATGTCTAAAATACAATTAGAGAGAGCATAAAAATCACAAAAGTGTAGGCAAAAGAAACAAAAAGCAACTTTCTTGTAACAAAAAAAACAAAAAAAAAACGTGTTTGTCATGTAAGTGTTTTTGCTTGATGGGACATTAAATTAAATTAAAATTTTCAGATTTTGGTATTCTTCATGCATATGTCCACTAGGGGGCACTGAGTGACTCTCCTGTCTTACCGATGCAGTTGCCATGTGAGTCCTGAGTGAAGCCTGTGAGGCAGCCTTGCTTTGGGATACACGTGAATGAGCCGTCAGTGTTCTGACACTGGAAGCCCATCCCACAGTTATGGGTTCGAGTAACACACTCATCGATGTCTAGAAATGAAAGAGTACATCAGATGTCAAAACAGGCCAGTGGAACAGACAGCAGGACACCACAGTCGGGTTCCTGCTCTGATAGATTTGTTTAGCTTACGAGACTGATGCTGTTATAATGTCCAAACAGTTTACGTTTTTCTCTCTTAAAACCTTCAGGAAAATCTGTAAATCTCACCAAATTTGGCAAGCATAGCAGCATAATGAATAGACAGAGCTCATCTGAGATATCTGATGGAGGAGATGGTTTTGGACAGAGATCACAACACTACTCAATTACAAGTTAGAACTTCACATTAGGTGGCACTGTGGCTCAATAACAGGCCAGGAAAGCATGCTTCCACTTCAAGGCAGATGATCTCACAGGATCAAACCCTGGTTTCTTTACAGTCATCCACAATTGCATGCTATTAAAGTAAAAAAAAAAAGGATTTTTTATTTCACAAGTTGTTGACATAAAACTTTCTTCATCATTACAGTGATTAAACTTTCTTCATCATTACACCATTAAAAGCAATAATAACCTGCATTTCAAGTAACTGCGTCAAATGTTGATTCAATATCCGTTCTGATGGAATAAGTTCAGAGAAGGATTCAAACTGGTATCTTGTCTTTTTGAACTCATAATCATTAAAATAACCATAAGAATCAGTGATTGACTTGGGAACTGAATTTCCACCGTCTGAACCATCCATCATTTGATTCATTAAAAAATTAATAAATATATAACATCAGCTTATAAGACTCATTTGTTCATGAATCACATTGCACTGGTCATGCTGTGTGTTTCTGATTCACTAAAAATAATTGGCTTATAATGAGTCATTTGTTTATGAATTGGACAGGGGCGGATTTAGTGATTTGTTGGGGGCCACAGGCAAAATATATGAATGGGCCCCAATGTATTTGCACACATTTATAAATTTAGCCTTAAGGTTCCTTTTTTTGTAGTGATGCTTGCTGCTGCATAGTGGTGCCCCACAGTTGTGTCCAGTGTTTCTACATTTTCCATGTACGTTATAATTGCTTTTTTTTTTTTACCTTGTAGACCATGAAATAGCAATTGATTTACAGTTTTTTACAAAAACAAATAAAATTATAAAACCTCACAGCTGAGCCTTTAAAAAGTTTTTTAAGATAAGAAATGAGTCGGAAATATAAATTATGATATTAATTTAAAACGGGGTTATCTGGGTGGATTTTCACATTGGTCTGAACAAAAACTGCAAATGTGTTTATAAAAAAATGCACATTGATTCTCTGCCAGCAGTAATCTCTTTTGGAACATCAGAAATACAGCGGTTTCCCCGGTAACAAATGTAAACAAAGCAGCACTGCGCTCATAAACGCTACTTTATCAGATAAAATGAAAATGCCATGGAATGTTTTCTGAAGACGATTCTTTTCATTCATTGAATAAGTGTGAGCAGCATAAGCCTGCCAAAGGCTGTCTAATTATAAACTTTAAAATACACTTATTTTAGTTATTTCAATTACAAATTTGAATGAAAAAAAAAAAAATATATATATATATATATATATATATATATATATATATATATATATATATATATATATATATATATATATATATATATATATATATATATATATACATAAAAAATAAATTATACATTTACAAACCTAAGGATCATATCAACCAAACACACTGTGTATGTGTCCTCTACTTGGGTTGTTATGAACAAGTAAGCCGCATTTAAACCAATAAACATATAATACGCACTGTTGCTCAATATAAAATCACAGCTTCAGATTCATGATATTTTCAAGTGTGTTCAACTCCGACACGCAGATGGTTGTCGTGGTGATAAACAAAGTAAAAAGCACCCGTGGGGGCCCTTGACTTTTGGGGTCCCATGGTGGTTGCCTACCTTTGGCTAATGGGTAAGTCCACCTCTGGAATTGGACTACACTGGTCACACTGTATGTTGTTGTTTCACTAAAAAATAACCAGCTTAAAAAAGAGATTCGTTTGGAATCAGATTACCATGATCATGCAGTTTTTAATTCACAAAAAAAGAATCCTCTAAAAATTAATACATTTTTCATGAATCATACTGTATGGTCATGCTGTATATTTATTAAAAAGAACAAGCTCATTAATGTCATTTGTTTTTTAACTGGAGTGCACTGCTCATGTTTGAATGTTGTTTTAGCATGTAGCCCGAAGACAAGTCAACAGAAAAAAATTCATGATATTGTCTGGTACACCATTTTCATTGCATTATATTCAACATTCAGAAATCAGGTAAAATATAATTTCTTAGAACCATTACATAAACATGCAACATGAAGCCTACTTTCCCACCCCCTCAATTTCAGATATCCAAAGCCTGCAATTAGTTAAAATCCACTATTTCCATTCTGACACTTATTCTGATTATTATTCTTCCACATTTACAGTATTAGAATGCTTCAGGCCAATCCTGACAAGAGTCAGAGACTCTTGCAAAGTTTTCTCTGTTCAAAGGCAATGGTTAGATGTGTCTAGGCATCTGCTTTGTGTAAAAACAGACTGCGAGAATCTTTAGATGTTAGCAAGCAAGAGCCGGAGGCAATCAGCTGTGGCCTCTTTCGAACTGCGAAGGCCTGCAAAATTCACATTTTACTGCACAGATTAATGAATGGTTTCTGGTTCTTCTCTGAAGCGGTGACGGTGGTGTGTTTAGATGATGAAGACACTGGTCCATGATCTGTGGAATAGTATGTGCTAGAGGACTCTGACAAGGATGGAAGACCGTTTGTTATTGATTTTGTCCATATGCATCACCACAAGATGACTCTTATAGCAGGGCGAGAGTTGGGTCGCTGTCATGTTTCTGCTGATCTGTTTTCCTGATCACTTCTCCGTTTCTCACTGGTGACACAAACTGACAGTCCCACCCCCAAATTCACACTGTTGCTTGAACAAATATTGCTAAATGCAATGGACCACAAAACCAGTCACTGAGGTATATTTGTAGGTAAGATACACATTAAATTAAACACAGTTTAAGTATTTTAATTAAATATAGTTGAATTTGTTTAACTGAATACAAATACTTGCATTATATTTATGCTTTCCCTAAAACATTTTAATTTTAAAAATTATTTCAGATTTATTTATCTGTTGTGCACTGATTTATTTGGTAACAGACTGAATGTTATTTTTATTTTTCGAAAATATCTATTCCTTAAAAGTACTAAGAGACTCATTAATGGAAATTAAGAAATTAGGAAAAGGTGAATTAGGTAAATTAGGAAAACAAAATTGCATGTGTGTTGTGTGTGTGTATATGTGTGAGCATTTGTTGATATTTTGCCCACCTTCACACACTCCATTCCTCAGCTGGTAACCGCTCGAACATGAGATCTGCCTCTCACACACAAACCCTCCTATCGTGTTCACGCAGCGTTCCTCAGCCTGGCAGGTATGTGTGTTTGTCACACACTCGTTCATATCTGCAAAGCAAAAGCACAGCATAATTTTACAGAGCTCAAAAGTATAACATCCTCACACAGAGCCAGGGAAACAAATGGAGAGTTGCATCCACAAAAACCTATAATGGAGAAGCTGATGCTGATGGAGACGCAAGCAGGTGAGAAAGCAGTGTAAAAAACAAAGACCGGCAGAACCTGCAGCATAATTTCATTAGACATGGCACACATAAGGCATTTTATTTCAAGTTCTTTATAGTTCTGGCACTGTGGTGAACTGTCAAGATATTTGGTTAGCCAGATTCATTCAATAACTCTAGACTATATTGAAGAAAGTAAAAAAAAAATCTAAACAAGATTGGAAAACAATCATGGCCCAGGGAGAGGAGAAAATAATTACTTGAAGCCTAGGCAATGGCTTATTGGTGGGCCAATAAAGGGATTCAATCTGTCATGTTATAGCCAGAGTAAATAATTTCAGGGGACTGGGTGGAAATGTTTGAGCTTTCTTCTGGCCACATTAGGAGAAAAAAACAACAACAACACATGATACCTTAAATGTTCCACACAACAACTGGTAACATCAAAAACATTTTCATGAAAGTTTTATTGGGCACCCATATTTGGACTTTCCACCACGAAAGCTTTTAGGTAAAACAGAGTCACTTCACTATTGTAATGACAGTGACCACACATTGTGAACCTTGTTTTCAGGAAGCACACATTAATAGTCAATGCCATTGAATGTGTGTTAATATGTGAATATGTGAAAGTCTATTGAGTTGTTTTGAGAGAAAAAGGGAGAAGTTTGAAAAAAAAGAGATTACTCTAAATAAAAATATCTATAAACAATTTTTTATACAGTTTACAAATCAGGACATACGTCAGGCACACCAGCTATTAAAGGGTCTTTTTATGTTCCACAGAGAATGACATGAACTCAAGTAAACGATGACAGGTTTTTTTTTTTTATGTGGACGAACCCTTTAATGATCCACACTTGTGGCTCCAGGCAAGTGAGATCACTGTAAGATCTTTTTTTAAAGCTTCCTGCATTCATGTGCATGTTATTTAGCACCAAAAGGCAGACAGAAAGCAGCTTTGACACCCTCTTGCACTCTGTTGCAGATCCAGCACAGAAGTGTCATAAGCTGCCTCATCAGCGTACACGAACAGTGGCACTTATTCAAAAAATTTGCTTTATCATAACAATATGGTCTATTCTCTTTTAAAACGTGGTGCTCTTTAATGCATTAGAGGAAATGCATGGGATGAATAATACATTTCTGTAGACCAGAGGCAAAGGGCAGTGGGTTAGTGCTATTGCAAGGGGATGTGACTTCAGTGCAAGATATCACGATTATGGTATATCAACATTATTTCTACATCAGTGGTGTTGCCGTGATCGATCAAGGTTAGGATGAAAGGGTGATGATGACCTGCAAAGATGGCTTCATGCTTGGGTTCACATGTTTGTCAGTGTTGTTTTTTAACTAAAACTAAAACTAAATAAAACATTATTGTCACAACCCTGGACTTTCTTTGTGTGTGTTTTGCTCCCTGTGTGTTCCCCTTGACCCAGTTTCTCCCTCGTTTGATTTTCTTTCATTTGGTTCAGGTGTGTCTTGTCTATTCCCCTCATTTACCCCTGTATTTATAGTGTTGTCTGTCCCGTGTTGTCTGTCCTGCATTGTTCGTCTCCTGATGGTGCTATGTGTGTCTCCTGCCTACCCTGTGTAACCTTTGGTTTGTCTATTAAAGACTGTTATTCCTGCAACCTCCTACGTCCCCTTGTTCCTCGTTCCTACACAGTAGATAACCATGACAATTGTAATGTATTACAAATATTATTGTCTCTTTGACAAATTGCTTTTGTTCCTCTTTTTACTTTGCCACTTTGGATAAAAGCGTACAAATGTAAAATGAAAAACTTTATTTTTTAAACTTAAAAATTAGAAATGTTGCCTGTTAACTGAAATAAATAAGATTAAGTCTAGGTACTAAAACTGAAATAAAAATGTAAGCTAAATATAAATATATTTTGCACGTAAAAATGCATGCAAAAGTACAAAAGCTTAATTTCAAATTAAAACTGAAAATTAAAAAAATAAGAGATAATTCTAATAAATACTACTGTAGCTGATAAAGTTAGTTAATAAATAACATAATAGTATATAAATAATACTAAAATAACATTATTATGAACACGCATACAAACACATTTCAATTCTTCATTTTGTAGATACTTATGAAAGTACTAAGAAGTCATATATAAATCAATTCATTACAAATGTATTAAAGTATTAAACCATAAACTGTATGATAAAATTATTTAGAATAAGATATAAATAATATAAATATGAGGGCAAATTTTGTCAACAAAAATGAACAACAATTAGTAAATAGTAAAAGAAATTTCATTTTTGGTGCACTGGTCCTTTAACCAAGAGCATTTTTGAAAAAAGTTGCCAGCCACTGCCAGCGATTTTGATGATTTTCATTAAAATGTTATGGCCTACAGTATATTTTGCTGTATGAATATTTGAATATGCAATACACCAAAATAAAGATCAAAGCCTCTACTTTTTTTTTTTATTATTTTTTTTTTTTAAGCATTTTATTCTAGCTTAAAGCATTCTTTTTTTTTTTTAATCCACACTTGAATATAGGTAGGTTTCATAAAAATGTATAATTTAGAGCAAAAAGGTAAGAAAATCACATTTTTATGAAAAACTACATCTGGACAATATTCAGTATGATTATCAAACTATAAATCCAGTAAATCACTTCCACCAACACCTCCAAAGCTTGCACAGACATATACCACTTCCTGTTTCATCAAACTTTATGCAGTTTTCACTTATATGCTGTCCATTGCTGACAATCACATTATTTTTCATATGCATCTGTTTCCATAAGAGATCGCTAGTTTTTCCATCCTGTTCATGCGTGCTTTTGTTCAAGAGGTTTTGTACTCGTTCATTATACCCCTGAGTATATAATAGTGAAAACACAAAAAGCAGTAAAGATTCGTCAATGGCTGGAAAACGTTGTCTTCTAAATGACGAGATAACTCGTCAATGTCAGGGAAATTGTTGACATGCATGATCATTATTTGCTTCATCATTCGTTTTTCAAAACCATTAAAAAACTGTCCAAATGTAAAAACTGAACTATAATTTTCAAAGCCTACACCCATTTTCCGTCTGTACTACGGCATTTCTTCTATTTGGTTTAGAGGCCATTCTAAGACTCCCATTAACTTTCTCAAGAATCAAACTGTTTTGTAATTAATTGAGACATTCGTGTATGCTAACCACCAATGCCTGCTATGTTTTGGTTATGTCTGGAGCAAGGCAACACAAATTCAGTGGGGCCCCTCAGCTTCTGGTGAGAATTCTGAGCAAACATAATACCCATAATGCAAACATATGTATGTGAGCTAGTTGTAAGAGCATGCTGATGAGTTTTGTATTTCCTCCTTGTGTGTTAGTGAGTGTTTATCTGGGCAAGAAATGGACAAACATGCCCCAACAGTGAGCTAAAATGGTCCCACAGTGCCAGTTGAAACCTCTTATCCACACAATCTCTATTCTGGTTGAGAATAAAGCCCTCATAGCACATCTCATTCAGCCGCACACACTGGTAGGACCCCTCCTGGTTCACACACACCATGTCCCGAGAGCACTTGTGTCTGCCGCTTGTGCACTCATTCACATCTAAGGTGCACAACAGTTTAGTGGAAGAAAACAACACATGCACACATGCAAAAACACATGTAATATATAAACGCCACCTCCACCATCATGAATTCATACTAGCATTTTACGAGGTACAAAACCAGACCAGGTTTTGTTTCTAATAATGCGGTTTGCTCTCAGTTAATCAACCATTTTATTGTTGTTCAAAATGGGGCAAAATCAAATGCATGCATGGCTTTATGAATCTATAACTCTTAATGTTTACCATGTGAATATGACTTACAAAGAGAAACAGATGCTAGAGAAACTCCAGGAAGGATTTAAATATGTAGTCTTCTATTTTGCATTTGGAAGTGTAAATTGATCTGATATGTTGAATGATAGCTAATACTAAAACATTTTATAAAAAAAAATCCATCCAGTTTCTGTAAGTTTTTGGCTTGTTACTTCCAAAAACGAAATCAAGGTCTCTGCCCACCCACATTCAGCATATGGGAACGCTTTGACGGAGAGACACAGAAAGAGAGAGAAATAAACTCTTGAAATACTGAGATAATTCAACAGTAAAAACTGCTCTCTCAGCTGAAGCCATTTCAATTTTATCATCCCTTAAATTGTCCTCACATGCAAAAATTACACTGATTTACAGTTTAGGTCTCCTGAATCAAGTATATAGTAAAATTTGACATTCATGTTGTGCCTCATGTAGGCAATTCAAGTTTCAGTCAGATACAAAATATTAATTGTTGTTGAATGTCACCGTACGTAATTCAAAACAAGCTTAAGTCAATCAGAGAATGTGAAATGACTATTTGTTACTTCTACATTTGCTGTAGAAGTTAAAAGCTGATGTACACTGTGCAATTTGTTCTGTCCTTTACGACCATTGCTGGTCAGATTGTAGAATATGATCCCAGTGAGATCTTGGGTGAAGGCCAAGCAGATACATAAACAGTATTTTATGCCAGACTGTATGATATAAAGCTAATATTAGTCACAACTGACAGAACTGACAGGCCATTTAATGTTATTAATCCACATCACGTTTTGAAATCCTCATTGCAATTTAAAATGGTACAACATAAACCCAAATCCTTTGAATGTTGAAAAAAATCATTGAAAAATTAGCAAAAATGTAGAAATAAAGGAGTCTAAGAATGTTTTTAATTGCATTTATGTATTTTAGTATATTTAATACATTACATAAACGTTTTTCTTACTGTATCGCATTTTTCACCTGTCACAGTCGTTTATAGTCAGGTGTCATACCGTAAATTAAAAAAAGAAATCTGTATCAACAAAATATTGTGTTTCTGATCCGGTTTATAGTAACAGCGGTGTATGGCAATTTTATTAGCCCCCTCCATGACAAGTTCAGGATATGGATTGGAAAGACCTTGAAATATATTGTCTGCAATACTATCAGTCCATTAAATAAACATGCGGTAAAAGTGTCGGATCGGACAGGAAGATGTATTGTGAGAGAGCGGAGCTGTCGAACCCGAGGCTGAGGTCACTGTTTATTATTGTAGTCAGGGCTGAAGGAGAGTAATTGGTCATGGATCAGGGAAGATGAAGGAAGCAGATCCTCAGGTAAGACTGTGATGTTCAGGTCATGAAAAATCTCTTGTCTTAATCCTTTGGGCATAACTGTTATACATGAGTGATTCAGTCCAATAAAGGATTGATTCGTGGGGTAGTTTTCCCAGCAAACCGGGAACTTTCCCATAACTTTCACTGACGTTCTTTCAAAGAAATGTAAATGTTAGGACAAAACATTCTGAAGATAATGTTTATCGGACGTTCTTATAACGTTATTGATATTCAATTATGTTCTCGTAACGTAGAGAGAAAATGTTCTTAGAAGTTCTTAAGACATCCTTATGATATTATTTGTACTTAATGAATGTTCTTATAATGTTGAGAGAAAACATTCCATGACTAATATTCTCAAAGCATCCTTATAATATTTTTATATGCTGAATGTTTTCATTATCATCACATCCATGGAACATCCATAAACTGTTATTTTTACTCTGTGTACATTCTCATATCATTGAGATAAAACATTCTTGGAACAACATACTTATGATGTTATTTTTACTTGAAGAATGTTTGAATGAATGTTTGTTCAAAGTTATCATGGTCTTTAAAAATTAGAAACAAAAATGTTATATATACATCATACATGGAACATATTTTTTGGAATGGTTTAGTTGGACGTTCATCAAATCTTTTTTTAAACATTAATTCTTATTTGATCATTAAAGAGAACTGAAGACAACATGTAGTCACAAGACATGCATAAGGAATAAACAAAGACTGCATGTTGTATATACCCTAACTTCATCCCAGCTAACAAAAAATGATCCTCTAAAGTTGAGTTAACATTCCCATTAACTTTTAGTGAACTAATACAGTAAAATAACAGTAGTACAATACTACTACAGTAAAATGTCAATTTTAAAGTGAAGTCTTATTTATTATTTTTGTAATTTAGACATTTAATGCACTCTGGAAAAATGCAAACACTCTTAAAAATGTGTCTAAACTTTTTATTACTTACAATTTCTGTTCATTTTAAAATCTATACCTGTGGCTTTAAGAAATTAATTAATTTTCATAATTTAAATAATATCAACATTACTATAAGCAGGGCAGCACAGTGGCTCAGTGGGGAGCTCTGTTACCTCACAAACTGTTTTCATAACTTAATGGGAATGCTAGCAAAACTTTCGAAGAACATATTTTTTGTTACCAAAGTTATCAGGGTTTTCTGACAGCTGGGCTGAGAAGTGATTGTGTGTGTAGTTTTAGACCAATTTAGAGTACTTTACCTTCACAGGTGTGTCCATCAGCCATCAGAGAGAATCCTGGGAAACAGGAACATTGGGCCAGTCCTCTAACAACCGAGCACTTCTGAGAGCAAGGCCCATTACCTGCAGACCATAGCAAAACCCAGTTAATGAATCTTTCACACTTCGTTTTTAGACATTACATTATACCTACTACAGCAAGGATCACTATCGTTATTGTTCATACTTGAGGTTATAAGGATTTGAACTACCCCCTAAATATTAAAAGTTGCAAAATTTGTGCTATAGACATGAATGATACCTCAAACCTGAAAAGACTTTCCAGGATGTGTGAGAGAATGATCAAATGTCATGAAAAAAAACAACAACATAAAAATAATAAAATAATAAAAAATTTAATATAATGTTTAAAACACTAGTGTGAACACATAGAAGTTGTTTAAATTTGTGTTATTTTTAGTATCATTAATGTAATGTTATAGTGTATAATAATAGTTTAAATTTGGTTTTATTTTTACATTTTAAATTAATTGATAAGTTTTAGTAGTCATTTGTCATTTTTCTTATTATTTTCTCTTAAATATGTCTATAGTTCTAAATAATTTTATTTCAGTTTTTGTTCTTTTAGTACTTAAAGTTAAATTAAAAGTAAATGAGAATGGATGCTTTGGCAGCTAGTTTTTAGATACAGTATATTTCATTTTATTTCCTCTTCCGTTTATTTCAAGTGATGAAACAATTTTTTATGGTTTTAATTTTTCATTTTAGAAGCAAGAGCCCAGATATAAAAGCACCTTGCTGAGTGCGGGCCTTCTGTATGGCCCTAACAGATTTACTTGAAAATTAAACTGTAATCAGCATGACTTAATGAGTCACCCAGATACTTCCAGATCATTTCCGTACTGATTGATACTCCAGAAACACGACAGTGCCCCAGACAACACAGACTTCCAGTAAATGCTTAAGTCCTTAAACGCCTACCATCAGTCCCAAACCAGATATACATTAAACCTTGTGGCGTACTACAGACTATATCTTGTAAAGTGCTATATCTTCTGGATGGCCAGCTGGATGAGGAGGGAAAAAGAGTCAGTGATGATTTTCCTTCTCTGTTCAGCATGTTTCTATTAAGATAACATATGTAGTGCAGAATACTGGAATGACCTTACAGTACCTGTGAGAGGCTACACGATTTGGAATTTAGTTCTCTGTCACAGTGCCAGAATGTTACAGATCATTGAAATAGTATATCCATCTCATGACAATTGAAAGAACAATGTTATATGCACATCAAAACAACCCAATATGTCAAGACATGACTAATAGGCCGGCTACTGATCAAAATAATAAAAAAATGTAAAAAGTATTTTGTGATATGTGATCATATGTGATGCTGTAATAGGTACAAAAACTAATAAAATGAGGTTAATAGTCAATATAAATAAAAAAATTTATGTATGATAAATAGATAAATATTATAAAACTATATAATTATTAATATATTACATAACTATAATGTAATAATAAAATATGCTACCATGTTTATTGTTATAGTGAAAATCAATGAGATCGATGGCATCGTATACCACATACCTGAACATGGGTTACGTAAGTCTAGGGTTTGAGTTGCAGTTTCTTGTCTTGCTGGAGCTACAGTAAGCAGCCTGTCTTCCTCACCTACTCTGTTGTCTTCTTCCTGGTTCTCTGTGGAAAAAACAGAGAGAAAACAGTGAGTCATTCTTTTTCATTCTGCATCTGTTAGATGGCCTTAGAATAACTGCATATGATGGAGAGTTTTTCTCCAACATTTAATCATGACCAGATGATAAATTATGGAAAGTGCTTTGATTTGTGACATTTGCCAACATATATCTTGTCATCAGAATTCCTTCCATTCCTAAAGTAGGCTGAAGATTGCTGGAGAGAAGTTTGTACTGTATCATTAGTTCATTCCAGACATGAGATCATGAGTCAAGTGTCACACTGGAGCAGAACAACACTTTCTCTATCAACACGTCCAATATTGACACATGATTGTAATCCCATCATGCAGTGGCATTGCTAGGGTTTGGCCATATAACTAGGGAAGCAAGATAAATAATTACAAACTGCAGTGAATCAGGCAACACAAAGGTAGAATCTTTAGGAATAGTTCCATATCAGTTAGTAACGTTCAGTGTTACATCAGTGACTGAATAATTGGGATCTTGCCTGAAAGCTCCAATCACCTTCAAGTGGTACAAAACAAACCAATGAATAATGGAGATTGAGATTTGCATCTCAATCCACAACCATTTACTAAGAGTATGTAAGGAAGCATCGCATCTCACTTATTCATCTTTTGCTTCGGAGCCAAGCATTCAATACTTCTCTGCTCTTCTTTCATCTTTAAGCAAGCTCTTCTGTGTGTTGGTGTTACGCGGTGGTCGTTGAGACAGTGGTGCAGAGTGCCTGTTGTTTTTAGCTATTCCCAGAGCATTTCAGCATTAAAAGATTTATTAAAAGACTTCTTAAAAGAGCAAGCATGGGTGTGACGCTGCTAGTGCCTCCTCCACCCTCGCTACCCTCAGAGGCGAGGTAGCCAAGGGATAATTGGAGATTCCTCAGGTTAAACCTGCAGTTGCGATGCAGCTTTGCAACCAAATTCACTATAGCACCCAATGCTTACAATGCCAAGGCACTCAAGGAATTGCACAAGGGTAGTGCTGACCCAGAGTTGATGCAGGATCTGCACACAGTTACGGATCTCACCCTCCAGGCAATGAAAGTCACCGTCTGCCCAAGGGAGCACACAATGTCCTCACTTCTGGTCCAGGAACCTTACTCTGGCATATATGAGGGATGCTGACAAAACTCATTTTCTTGACTCCCTGATCTCTCAGGGCGGCCTCTTCAGTGATGCTGTCAAGAACTTTGCTCAGCAATTTTCTGCAATACAGAAGCAGACGATAGCGATTAAACACATCCTTCTGCTGCCACCCAGCCACCTGCGGCAGTCCCCCAACCTGCTCATTGCAGAGGGCATCCTAATCCACCTCCGCTCCAGGACAGCACAAGCAGCAGCCTCCACCTAGGGAGGAGCGAGATGCAGGAAGCTGACGCTACCCATCCCAGCCTCCACTGCACCTTCTAAGTGTCCAGCGAAGCATAGTACCTGAGACGGGCAACCTGGAGATGGAGGAAGTTGCACTTCATGAGTCGGTGACCGCACTGCTCCTTTCTCCAGAGGAACACAGTGTGGACAGTGTTTTACTTATTTTTCCTTCTGTTGACACCAATGACCCCTCTTTCATGAGTACTTAATCACTCAAAGAAAGAGCAGTTTCCTCAATCTCAGGGTCACAAGAGGGTCCAGATGATAGTGAGCGACACTGGGCCTTGCCACTCTCATCCCCTCCTATTGCCAGTAGTCAAGAGTTCACAATTTGAGGACACAATGGATTCTCACATTACTTCTGTCATTCCCTCAGTGGAACTTTGGAGTCTGGCGAGTGCTACACAGCTGCAGGTACATCTGTGGTCCCATTAGTCCTGCTTGCATGGTCTTTGGCTCTTTCCAATCTCTGGCTCATTCAGACAGTAAGACTCTGCTATGCGATTCAGTTCGCCCAGCGCCCAGGTTCAATGGCATTTGGTTCACCTAATTGGCGGGCAAGAATGCTTATGTCCTGTGTGTGGAAAATTGCAGTCTTACTGGCATAGAACGCGATAGAGCAAGACCCTCCAGCTGACATGAAGTTGAGCTTTACAGCCCAAACTTTATAGTACCAAAGAAAGGCAGTGGGCTACAACCAATCTTGGAATGGCATGTCTTGAATCAGGCATTTCACAAGCTCCCATTCAAGATCTTCGAGTGCATTTGGCCCCAAAATTGGTTTGCAGTTGTCGACCTGAAGGACACAAAATTTCATGTCTCTATCCTCCCTTGAAACAGAATATTCTATGCTTTATGTTAGATGGGCGAGTATATCAGTACAAGGTCCTACCCTTTGGGATTTCCCTGTCACCCCATGTCTTTATGAAGATCGTGGAGGCCGCCCTTGTTCTGTTCATGATCTCGGTGACTGGCTCATTTTGGCCCACTCGCGAGGTATGTTGTGTTTGCGTTCGCGAGTGTGCCAAAATGAGCCACTCACCGAGACACAGGCCAAACACAGGGACCTGGTGCTCATCACCTCACCCATCTGGCACGTCTGGTCAACTGGGAAAAAGAACTCTCCCCTCTGCAGAAGATCTCTTTTCTCATTATTTAAAATGACAGCATGTCTCACAGAGGAGCTGCAGAACGTTCAGCCCATAGTCTTGACTTTTTTTTCTTTGTGTGTTATATTTTTCACTTGGATGTTTTAAAATTGTGTAAATACAGCTGGATGAAACAAAAACTGTCCATCTTCATTTCAGGTTGCAAAGCAACAAAAAGTGATTATTTTTTAAGGGTGATTGGGGCTTTCAAGCAAGATCCCAATTCGTCAGTCACTGACTTCTCCTTTCCCTCCTTCAAGAAACAAAGGTTACATACTGTATGTAACCGAGATGTTCACCCAGAAATGAACTACTTTTATGTTGCTTTTTAAACATTTTCCTCCAAGTTCTCCATGATTTTATAATACTGAAAAGATATTCTTCAAAAATGTGTTTTATGTTTTAAGATGAATCTTATAGAGGTTTAAAATAACATACAGTGTTGTTACTGTTAGCAAAAAAACAAAAAACAACTAAAACTAATTTTAGATAATTGAAATAAAGAATTGTTAATGTTGAGAGAGAGCTGTTTTGTGCTGTATTTTATAATTAAAGTTTGATTTAAATGTCTGCCAGTTCCCACCTCCTTCTTTCCAACTTACAAACAGTGTCACAAAAATATAAATATTAGATAAAAAAAAAAAAAAATTCAAATAAAGCTAGAAATGCTGATCAGACAACTAACTACATATATACTATAATTCAGCGATATTTATATGGCAATTTTACTGTATTTCATCTTTATGTAAAATCACATATGTTTTATAATGAATTAATATTATTCAAGTGGTTCCTTGGAGTTCCAAGTTTTGAAAAATAATATATCAGGACGTCAAATTCACTGATTCATCATAAAAATCTTACTGTATACACAAGCACGTATCTAAAGGCACTCACAGCACAGAGTTAATTTAGAAGTAATTTTGAATCCAAATAAGATCTAAGTAACACACACACAGTGCAGGCAGGATGTTGAGCAGGTACTAAGATTAATACCTATATTTAATGCAGGGCAGATAATGTGTGTTTTGAGTGCATAAAGGCTAGACTTAAATAATCTATGTTGTATACAAAAGCAGATCTCTGCTGTGAAAGTTTATAAATAACAAACCCTGCTGGTTTTCAATCTTTATGCATATTCAAATAGTATATTTTATTGAACTACACCAGTTACATCTAAAAACTGTTGACATATATGAAACTGACTCTGTATGAAACAAGTATATGGGTTTTTCTTAGTATGCAAAGTCACCAGAACTCAAAGAGGGGCTGATCTTACCTGGCACACAGGTGCGGGCATCCTGCAGGAGTGTGTATCCAGGGTAGCAGGCGCACAGGTAGGATTCACGAACGTTGATGCAGGTGTGATCGCAGTGCGGTGCAAATCTCTGGCACTTGTCATCATGCTTCAAATCCTCCAGTGAATTTGCTGCAGGATCCACATCCCCAACCGACAATGCCTGCTTCGGAAACTGACTGCCTGATACTGAGGAAGGGAAGAGATAGTAAGATTAAAGTCATCAAACAGAGTTAGATATGACTGTATACCTCTTGCATATGACTCTATTTACTTTATTTACTGTACATTACTTGCCTACCAGTGAATCATCTGCTATGAATGGGTGCCGTCAGAATGACCCTTCAAGCAGCTGATAAAAACATCATAATCCACAAGCAATCCATGCAAATTCAGTCCAACAAAACATCTTGTGAAGTGAATAGCTGTGTGTTTGGATTACATGTGGACTATTATGAAGTTTTTCTCAGCTGTTTGAACTCATTCTGACGGCACCCACTCACTGCAGACAATCCACTGGTGAGCAAGCCATGTGATGCTACATTTCTCCAAATCTGTTTTGATGAAGAAACAAACTCATCTACGTTTTGGATGGCCTAAGGATGAGAACATTTTTATGAAATTATCTTCACTATTTCTTTAAACATTATCTGAAAAAAATGTTTTCTTTTTAAAAAAAAATGAATTAAATAAATAAGAAAATCTCCTCTGTTAGCTGATAACTGTACTTTATATATATATTGTGTATCCCTAAATGTCATTGGAAATGATTTTCAAAATGAGGATTTAATGAAAAACTAATTTAAAAATCTGATTTAAAAAACAAAATTAGAAATGCAAAGTTAATTTCACAGTATATCTGTATTAATGTTGGTTTCATGGGTATTAGAAAATGTTTGTTTTTTTTAAACAAAGATTTCAATTTAATCAAATAACATAACACAAATACATTACTTAACCGAACATTTTAAGGTAAAAAAATGTTTTACACATTTTATCAGGGTAATACAATTTGATGTGAACCTGAAATAACCTTCCCATGTCATAAAAAGGATAAATTGACTGTTATTTTGAGAGACTTACAGACTTTGACTCATAGAAAGCGTTTGATTTGAAGGGCCCTTTGAAGAAGTTATTTCTGAGCACTTCTGTCTGGAACAGCTGCTGTGATTGTCTCCCTTCGAAATGCCCTGAATAGTTATCATTTATGCCATCTGAAATGGCATGACAGTCATAAGGGGCTACAGGGGTCCTCTCTTTGATAATATTTCCAATCTTTTTTTCTTTTCTTTTTTCACATAATGGCTTTCACACTAACTTTTGGGAAAGTGATTTGCAGGATTTGCAAGTTTTTTCAAATATCAGGAATGTTTTACAACCAATGACCTTCATTCCTTATTCTATTTAAATTATTAACAATATATACAGTAAATATATATTTTTTCCCTCCAAAACAATCCAAGGATCATTTCATGACATCTTGAACTTAATATCCAAAATTCACTTTTTTGTTTGTTTTTAAATCAGTGATATATGTATCATGGTGTCTTACTATGCTGATCAGTCGATACTGTTTCTCAACTGAACTTTTATCAATAATACATTAATGTAAAGAAATCAGCTGAATTCAGATTTGAAATCCCTTTCTTGCATTCTTGGAGAACTGTGAAGTCGAGGAAACTCTGGACACTTGAAGGCGATAAGTCCCTAACTGTTGATACCTCCTAAGCTGTGTATGATTATATAATGTCATTACCCAGTTTTTTGTTTTTGTTTTTTTTTTCTCTTTCTTTTGGGGTGTGGATACTTTTATAGTTTGGCTGTTATAGGTTTTTGTAAACTGTTACAACTCAATAAATACATGTTTATAAAAAAATTATAATACATGAATATAATTTAATAATACATAATGAAAATTGAGTCTCTGATGAAGGATAAACCAGATGTCAACCAGCATGACACGCCAATAAAGAACTATTCGTACATAAAAAAATACATATTAAAGCCACACGCCAGTCAACATCTGTCATTTCACTGCTGCCAGCTGTTCCTGTCACGCCCTGTGTGTCCTCCATCTGCCAATCACGTCCTGTCAATCCCAAATCACCATATTCTACACAACAACTGACCCAGGCTTTCCAGCATTGCGCATCAATTTGGCAAAGTGTTCGACTGACTTGGAAATGAACTTCTGTCTAAACATAATAAACAGGCTCAGCTTCACCTTACACGGCATGCTGGTGTAAAGTAAATATTTCTCATAGTCATTAACTGAATGTAAATGCAATGGAGCGAGAAAGAGATTAAACATTTCCGCTATAATTAATCACGTTATACGGGTGTGAGGTGACAGGGGTCCTGAGAAACCAGCCCTTATAGAAATAATTACCTCTCAACTGTTTTTATATCGCTTAAACCTCTGATGCAACTGAAACGCCTGACGTAGTTAGCAACAGACTCATTAAAAAGAGAAAGAACAGACATCTCTGTGGGTACCGGAATGGAGGCATTTTCACTGAACCTATTTTAGTGTTCCATCATCTGTGTGTGCACCACGAAAAGGAAATAAGTCAGTCCTAATGTACTGACACGGCTACAGCAAATCTCACCTTGCCTCGGGATATCAGGTAGGCTGTTTAGGGGAAGCAAGGCACTGGGCCAAAGGAATGTGCCACTTGAGACATACCAAGAGGTAAAGTCTGGGTTTTATGTCTCATTCAAAGGAATAGTGACCTGGGTCTATTGATTGGGGCTTTGCTGATAACTTTGGAAGTGCTAGTTGCACAATGAGTGTCTGCCGTTACATTGATATGGCACTTTGGGTCTCAGGGTGATAGAATAAAAGCCAGGACAGTGTTGTGCAACTTTATTCAGCTGTAAGCCACAAACAGATTTAATGCATTAATTAAACTGAGGGAAATTTCCAAGCAATTTTCCACCACCTAATTTATTAGACCATGTTCACAAATGTTCCATAATATAAAATAATTTTATTGAGCAGAGTACTAAATTAAATAAACTTCACAGGCTGGTTATTTTAGATAAAAAGTATGAAAAACTATTACAACTTATATTACAAATTTGAATGCATTTTTTTTTCTATTGCCTTTTTATCAAACATGGATTATTTTTTATATAAATATATTTTATATTAGATGCCATGTAACAAGTTAAAAACATATTTAAAAAAATAATAAAAATACATATTTTACTTTGAAGTTAAATAAACCATGCACAGGCAGGTAATTAATGAATCTTGACTCTTTGTCTTCTGTGTCTGTGCTGATCTGGATTTCTGATGGATTTTCTCCAAATGTATTCCCATATATGTATACAATTTTTTTTTTCAAAATTTAAATAGATTTCACGTAATGAGATCAGGTTAAGATGAAATAATTGTTTTGCATTAGCTCATTTGAACAAATCTGAATTAAAAAAAAAAATGTAATTGATTTCTGAAGTGTACACAGTCTGTTTCTAAAGCTAATACCAGGTCTCATCACAGGGTAAACACATAGCACATTTCACAGGATGAATAGAAATCCAAAAAGATAACAATGTTTCCATGCAAATCCTGTTAAAAATTAGTGAAATTTGTCAGCTGAAACATTTGAGACAGAAGGAAAGTTTGCTGGCACGGGCGGAAAAGCAACAGCCTGCTTTGCCATTTGCCACTGATTCAGCCCAGCTTGCCAGCATCTTTGTGTGTTATTCTGAACGGTAACGTGACACCTGACCAATCAGCTCTGGGCATCTTTCTTTCCTCTGATTCATCAATGTCAACCTCTCGGTCAGCAGTGTGATGAACTTGAATGTGAAACTGAAGGCCAAGACACATCAAGGCCTCAGACGCTTCCAAATATGAGCCAGGCTTCAAAAAACAAACAAGCAAAATCATGACTGAGGCTCTGATGTTAATATGAAGACATAAATTCAAAACATTTAGAGATAACTGGGACATTGTGTTAAAAACTGCAGCTCAAAACCGAGACCTTCCAGGTCCTCGTGTGGTGTCACATCATATGGTGTGTCTCCATGACAACGCTTTCTTGGCATGACATCCTGTCTAGATCTGTTCGTCAAAATAAAATATGAACTCTCCCTCACCCCAGACCCCAGCCACTGGAATTCAGCCATATGCTACAGGATACACATTGCAAACCATGGGTACATTCTGCTGTAAAAACAAAACACCTGGTTGTGTAAAAGAAAAGTATTTCACCTTTCTTAGGAAGAGCGGTCGGTTTAGGCATCTGTTTCTTCTTGATCATAGGTGGAGCAAGTCCTTCCTCACCCTCCTCGCAGCACGTGAGGAAGACGTGTCCACATGGGTAGCTCAGGTGCTGATGTGCTTCACAACCTTTACCTTCCCTCCGAAAAACCAGACCCAGCGCACAGCAGTTACAGCAATCCTACAGAACACATATTCATTAAAAACTGCATTTTGTTTTATATAAATCCTCATTATTTGTGATGTAACTGTCGACCAACAAGTGATTTCCACACAAAAGTGAAAATTATGTGTGCCAATCATGGCCAATCAGAATTTTTTTTAGGGTTTAAGCTGAAAACGTTTGGGGTCAAGTAAGATTTCATTTTTTACAAACACATTTAATAACGTTAAAACTATGTAAAATCAGTTCCATAAAATGAGAACTTTTATTCAGCTATGACCTGTTAAACTGATTAAAAGTGACAGTAAAGACATCTATAGTGTTACATCTATTTCAAATTAATGCTGTTCGTTTGAACAGACATTTTTTCTTTTTTTTATTAATCTTCTGTTCTTTCTATAGTTTCTATAATCAATAAATGAATCACAGTTTCCACATAAATAGTCAGCAGAACAATTATCAACAATGATACTAAGAAATGTTTCTTGAACACCAAAAGAACATATCAGAATGATTTCTGATGGATGATGCGACACAAAATACTGGAGTTATGCCTTCACAGGAATAAATTACATTTTACAAATATAAATACTAATTTATAAATTACAAATTACATATCATGTAAAAAAAAGTTTATTAAAATAGAAAACAATGTACAAATTAATTTTAATAAATTTTTACAATATTTTTGTCTTTATTTTTTTATTTCAAAAAATAAATAAATGAAAAAATAAATGCTGCCTTGGTGAGCATAAGACAATTCTCTTTAAACAGCAAAAATATCTGTAAAAAAATCTTACTGTCCCCAAACTTTTAAATAGTTTTATTTATTATTGGTAGTGTAGTTATGGAATTTCACTGTAGGTGGTCAAATAGAAATAAAAAGACAAAATGTCATGCTGCTTGTTGTGTTCACAACTGGTTAAGACAGAAATGTTTAGTTTTTGGCCTGGACATGTAATATTCAGCCATTCACAAGACCAGATAGTATTTAGTAAATAATTCTGAGTTGCCAAAATAATGAATGTTTCCAAACACGTGGAATCCCACAGAGATTATACATCATTAGTATTTTTCTGTCATTATTTTGTGGTCTCTATGGACTTTAAAAACAGTTATTATTGTGTAGTCGGTTTGATGCCACCATTTAAGATCTTACCGCTAGGGAATCTTCTCCACAGAGTGGGCTGTTTCCCTCACAGGCATGTCCGGCCCTAGCTGCATTCATGCCAGCCTGACACCTGCTCTCTCTCAGAGCACCTGAACAACACTGCTTCTGGACCACACTTCAACAAAGCACGAAAAAAGAGTTTCAGCATAATTTAATACCTGATTCTTAAACAAAGGATGTCAACGCCTTTCCCATGTTTATAGTTATTTATTATGTTAATTCTTGTGCATCAAATCATCATAACAGAATGGTTTCTGAAGGGTTTAGTAATGACTGAACAGAGAAATTACTTTAAATTGTAATATTATTTTACAGTATTCTTGTTTTATTACTGTATTGTTGATATTTCTGTATTTTCTGCTTTGGTGAGCAATCCTCTAAAAAAAATGTTTAAATCTTACCAACCCCCAAACCCCCAAATTTGAAACAGTATTCTATTCTATTCTATTCTATTCTATTCTATTCTATTATATTATATTATATTATATTATATTAAAGACTAATAAACTTTCCCTTCTACTGCTTGACTGAATATCAAAAGAAGCTCACAAGCCACAACTGGTCCTGTAGCTTTAAACATTATAAAAGGGATAGTTCACCCAAAAATACAAATTCTGTCATCATTTACTGACCTTTAAGTTGTTCCAAAACCATATGGGTTTCTTTCTTCTGTTGAGCACAAAAGAAGATAATTTTTTTGATGAATGTTAGTAATCAAACAGTTGACGGTAACCATTGATTTGCATAATATGGAAGTCAGTGGCTACCGTCAACTGTCTAGTTACCATCGTTCTTCAATATATCTTCTTTTGTGCTCAAAAGGGGAAATAACCTCATACAGTTTTGGACCAAACGGTGGGTAAGTAAATGATGACAGAATTTGCATTTTTGGGTGAACTACGCCTTTAATTTTTGTGGTTGGTGGTTTTTGGGTCACCAACATATACTGCTGGTCAGAGGACATATAAAAAGGATTCTGTGATGTGTTGAGGAGCATTACCAAGGCATTGAAATAGTCAGCCAGCTTACCCACATACAGAGTTGAGGTCTTCTGTTTTTACAGGCATACGGTTGCAGTGCTGCTTCTCCTCTGCCCATTTCTGCCCGGCCACACAACAGCTCTGGATCTCCACCAGTCCTGGAGGTAAAATCACCAAGATGACACCAATGTTTTAGCTAACATAAACCAGCCAAAAGCATATAGATAGATTACAGTCAATGCTTTTCTGACAAGAAAAGGGCAGACAGGCAGACAAGAAACTCAGCAATGATAGAGCCCCAGAGGTGAGCCAGACATCGGATCCATAGAAGCAGCATACAAAATGTAATTTGCAGCCTTTGTATAGAGGGAAACAGAGAGACTGACTCAAAGAGTTGATGGGACACTGTCAAGGCATGTGCATCATCATTAGCACAAACTAACTCAGCCTTCAAATAATTTAGTTTAAAAAGCACCGATTTTGATAAGCCGGCTATTGAATGTGATTTCGAGGAGCACATCTGCCTGATCTTTTCAATAAATTGTTACAAAGAAACAAGAATTTAATAATGACTCATTTCAACACTTGACATTTTGAATTATTCATCCCTCAGTGTGAACGAAGGTCTGAATTAAATTACGTGTACAAAATCAGCTTGCTAGAGTGATGGATGGAAATCATATAAAAATATTTTTTTTTTTTTTTTTTTTACATGCTGTGAATCAGCTAAATGAATTTTATATGATTAAATCCCATTACTTCTACCAGTGCAGAGAGTATGGAAATGTAGAGGGGACTTGAAAACCCTGAATTACAAGTCAAGGGTTACTTCCCATCAGATCATAAGAGGGTAATAAAAAATGCCTGCTTAGGTGTCAGTCTTAAAGCCCTTTCATACCAAATGCTAATATTCAGTGCAAACATTTGGACCGGATAATACTTGAAATAGAAACAATGGATTCCCATGGAGTTATCCAGCCCAGGAGTGAACATTCAGCTGCAGAAGAAGGGGGACAGGGCTAGTTGTCACAAGGACTTTATTTTCTGAAATAAAAGCTATTTTATGAATTGCTTTGTATTTCATAATTATATATTTAATTGTAATGCATATAAGCGAGGGATTTTGTGTTCAGTAAAATATGTAGTATACAGTATATATATTTTTAATTCCTGGGCAAAACTGTGAAAATGTTGAATATCTTGAATATCCAAAAGAAAAGGCTCTCAAATAGTTATGTTTAAGGACCCAGATTTTAAAAATCATAAAAATATATCTATATATAATTATTAAGGTTTGAGCTCAGAAATGAGCCCCATTTTGGGTCCTCTGCCCTCCTGCTTTAAGGTATGTGTTTCCACAAAAACTGACTAACTAACTTTTCATTTAAATAAATACATCCTGAAAAATATTCACTGAGGGAAAAATTGTGACAACTAGCCCCAATCTCCCCTAAAACCAGACACATTCATAATCTTTGAATTTACATGGAGAAGATCTGATTGAATAATCGCTGGAGCAGTGACATGAGGCCCAGAGCACTCTGGGATTCCGGGAATGCTCGACAAGGGTCACTAGCTGCTGTTCCAGGTGACTTTTTGAACTTTGTGATTAACTACCATCTGTACTAAATATTTCAGAAACAATAGTGCCTCTAAGCTATTTATATCTAGTCAGTGGACAGACATACAAGAGATAAACAGAGTGGAAGGTCTGATTGACTTCCATAGAACGAACAACAAATACATACTAATTCAGCCACATGCACAATTTGTGCCTGCAGAACTCACAGGAAAAAAATGCTAGCAGAACTGAAACAGTAGTTATTCACAGTTCTTTACACCCCTTGTATGTATGTTTTTTTTTTTTTTTTGATTTTTGCTAATTTGATTGTGTTTGTAGCTGCCAATAAAATACTCTCACCTCTGATCTTCCATTTACAAAAAAGTTAGACAAGTAATCATCAACAAAAAAGGTCACCATATAAAGCCTAACGGCCCCGATATACTTTAAACGAAGTTTGTTTTCGTTCATCATTTGGGGGCAAAAATATGTTCAAAAAGGCTGAGCGACGTTATGTTTTCCAAAATTTCAACACCCCGCGCAGCTGTAGGCAGGTCGTAGATTAATGTAAAAATGTGTCGCGATGCTCGCATGTATCCCCTAAACACAACAGTGATGAAATTAGGAAGTGTAGGCAATGTAGGTGTGAGACGGGCACCAAATTTCTTTCTAGGAATGTAATGCTTTCTCTGTATCTTTAAAGTGTAATCGCGAGCGGTCGTACAGGTGTGGATATATTTGTGCCAGATCAGCTAATCGACAATCCAGTGTATTCATGTTGCTAGTGACTAGGCCGGAGATATATAGTTCTACTGCATGACCTTCGTTGAATAATAAACAAATCAGGAAAAAAGAAAAATCGCAGGTCAAAGAGGGTGGAGTTTCAGAACACACCCACCGATTGCGCAACCACCACGGACCAATGGAAGCTCAAAGGTTTTTAGGAGCCAAAACGAACTTTCCCAGAAACAAACTCAAAACTAACTTCATTTCTGCATGATTTTGTTCGCAATGTCATAATATCAGTTCGTTCCTCAATTTCATTTTAGGTATATCCGGGCATTAACTGTTTCCAAATTCCAAAAATATAAAATTGCTTAAATTTTCTTGTTGTTTGATTTCCATTTTTGTCGCATTGTGCCAGATCGCAAAGAAAAGGCATTGGACCAAAATCCTGCTTAAACATCACAACATTATTAGCAAAACCATAAAAAGAATGGAGAAGCACCATGTGTTCTTAGTTTTCTTTGAGTTTCCAGTGCAGTAAGTCCTGTGGCACTTTCACTTTCAATGTGGACAAAAGAAAAAAAAATGTGTGCACTGGAATCTAGTCATTTCATCAACATTTATTAGGACATTGTGTAATGCTTAAAAAGTGTTTCATGTTTGTCTTTAAATTCCTCTAAATACAGCAGAGGTAACACTCTTTAACAAAGAGTCTCCAGAGACAGAGTGATAAGAGGTAAAAACTGACTTCAAGACAAAACAACTCAAGTCTTAGAGCAATCAGCTAAAAAACAACTTCTCTGCTTTTCCTGATTAACTTTCACAACCATAAAAAGTGTGTGATGCTATTTTTTGAGCCTTGAATTGCACTGGGGTTTGTTTATTTGTACAAGGGTATATATGTTGTGTTCCTCTTTTTGCAATGTATGCCAACACCATAAAAGCAGGAGGGCTTAAAGGTATAGTACACCCAAAAATAAAAACTCAATCATCATTTACTCACCCACATGCTGTTCCGGATCCCATTGACATCCATTGTACTTTGTCTATACAATGGAGGTCAATAAAAACTTAAACTGTTTATTTACCAGCATTCTTAGAAATATATTATTTTGTGCTCAGAAGAATACAATCACTTGGTTTGACATGAGGGTGAGTAAACATGATGGTAAGTAAATGAAAACAGACTTAATTTATGGGCTGACTATCTCTTTAATTGGTGATTCATAACAGTCGAATATGTAGCACCAAATGAATGGTAAAATCAGTAAATGCACTTTTCAAAAATAAAAGTCTAATAAAACAATGCATGTGTCTCTCATTAATTCCAGACTTTTTTTGAATGAAGGCCTTTTGCAGTAAGATAAACAAAGTTAATGTTTAGACTTTGACTTCATTAAAACATCATTCTGAAGGATTTTCTTCAAATAGTTACTAAAAGACTGTATATTAAGAGGCTGATGATTCTCAGTATTGATCAAGTTGTTCTTGAAGTTTATCTGTAACAAATCCCACGGATAAGACGTGGTGATAAATGTTCACATGAAGGGGTGGGTGCTAAAACGAGAGCCGTTGCCATTGCTCATCATTAGATCATCATTAGGTCATCTGTAAAGCAGATGGTTACAATACAAAGCGCTCTTCAAAACAGGTCCTCTCTGAGCTCGACAGAATTCACCTTTTATTTTGCAGATGATCACAAAACATCTGCAGGATCAAAACAAGAGAGATTTGTGAAAGCCTTGAAACAATTTCGACTTTCATCATTTCAGTATTTTCCTTAAAAAGTCATTGATCAATCAACATCTTTAAAAAATATAGCAGTTCAGTTTGTAAATCAAGAAGAAAAATATATATTTAAAATTTTTAGAACAATTTAACTTTTTAGAAAAACAGCTTTCACTTTGTTATTATAATTTTTTCTATTCAAATAAATAATCAGTATATAACAGGAATATAATTCATAAATAAAAATTTGTATTTGTAAATGTGTAAAACCATCGTTCTAAAAAAAACAACAACAATCAATTAACAATTCCCAAAGGAACTCAAAACAAATTAGCTTAGGTTGACCTACAAATTGATGTCAAGGCTGAACAGATCTTTTGGGTCGCACAGATGCCATAATTAGCCAAAAACTGCAGATTCAGTCACCTTAATTATCTCACTTTTAATCTTCTCAAAAGTGTTCATGGCTCACTGGCATTCAACGACATATCTGTGATGACAAACTTGAGGTCATAAGTTAACCATATGCCCCTTTAACTAGTGACAGAATCACATTTTGACCTCAAAGTAACAATTGTCTGGGCAACCATGTGGAAGAGATCTTGACATTGGTTATTTACTCCCAGATAATAATGAGAAATCCATTGTTCATGGGAAGCCGTGGCCTAATGGTTAGACAGTCGGACTTGTAACCGAAAGGGAGGGATTGTAGGATGAGGGAGTGAATGTACAGCGCTCTCTCCCACCTTCAGTACTATGAATGAGGTGCCCTTGAGCAAAGCACTGAACCCCCAACTGCTCCCTGGGTGCTGCAGCAAAAAAAATGGCTTCCCACTGCTCCTTGTGTGTGTACACTGGTGTGTGTGTCACGTCACTCTTCATTCCCACAGAAAAAACAGATGTTAAACAACCAATGCATTCTGTTTTGATTTAAACTTTTATCAAATGTCACAAATCTTTCCTTCCCTGTTTGAATCCGGAAGTTCAATGTTAATGTCTGTCTATACATTAGTCAGAAACATCAACATTGTGCATGCATCATGATACAGTATATTCCATATACAAACAAAGACAGTACATCATCAGAAAGCCAGTGTTTTAAGGAAATTGACATTTTTCCTGTTGTTTGGACTGAGGAGGAAACTGAGGAACTAAACACTTCTAACTAGACCCAGACACAATCTGCTGACACTTTTCTGCATTGGTTTGGAGGGAACAATCGGTGGAGGTCTGTGAAATGAATGTAAATAGGGTAAAATTAGTTACATAAATATATTTGCCAATATACTCAATAAGCAAACCAACAGGGTACTGGAGATACATATAAAATCTCCAAGACGTCCTAAAATCTAAATTATGGCTTTCCAAAACCATCACTGCATACACTGGGACTTATGACAAAATTGTCACTTCACAGGGGACACAATTTAAAATCCGAGCACTCTGATTTCTGGCTGCATTTCAACACAGGGCCCCAAATGTACATTTTCCCATGTACTTCTAAATATGCAGCATACTCTGTTTTATAATAAACAATATCTATGAACTCAGCGTTTTGAATAAGTGCCTGAAGCTTTTCAATGTTAAGCGAGCATGCCGAGCTGCTCTCCGCTCATGACTGAAAATTGATTTCTTCTAAATTAGTAGACTTATTCTCACATTCTCACATGAATGTGGTCTTCATTTTTTTTGTTTTTCTATATCAAGTAAATGGAAACGCACTGCACAAATAGGTTTGAGAAAAAAGAACATAAAATGGCTTGCCTTGGAAATTAGACATGGACATAATGCAAAACCAATACCATGACATCTTCTGGATGTCCCTTTCTATTCCATCATTATAATAACTGACGCACTCGTAATGGCAAATGACGCTTCATACTTGATCTTATACCTCTGAGCTATATACACATTCCTTATTATTTTACTCTAGCCTGTGAAAAGCAAAAAAGTCACCTCTAAATTCCCCTATAAGCAAAAATAAATGTAAAACAAGTAAGCCTTGAGTAAACCTTGTTATTTGAGTAATTATAGAGCTCTTTGTTCATGTTAACTCTTATGTGTAAATAATAGGTGTAAACTCATGTATATAACAGCAATCAGCTCTATTAAATTCAACATCTCCTCCTCCCATCATTGATCTGTAGAAGTCATCCTTTGATAACTGTACTAAAAGCCTTTAGATGCATAATGCATTTCCTGGAACAATGAACTCCCGGGCTTTGTTGGTAAAACTCTAGATAAAAAGTCTCTTTGTTTAACAAGTCTAATCTCTTGCAGTGACCTGCATCTCCATCCAGTTCTCCATACTCCATCCAGTTGTTCTTGTCTGGTAATCTATCACTCTCAGGAACACGTCAACATGCTTTTGCATACAAAGGAACATCCAGGAAAGAGGCTGAGGCATAGCTGGCATGTGTCAGAGAATTGTGCATTTCTGCTAATGTGAAGGAGCACAAAGAGGATTTAGACTGGAGTCCTGCATTCCAGCACTTGCATTCCAGGTCAAGTCATTTCCTATTCTGCTAACCGATATCATTGTAACATCACTCAAATGGTTTCTGCACACTGCGCAGTAATAAACTGAATTATTAAAAGAATGAACAAAATTTGAGATATAAAACCCTTAAACAGAACTGCTAGTGTTGTATGTGATTTTTGCAATTGTAGGTGGTCAAAGTATTACGTCTATAATAATATTATCTAAATAAATATTATTTAATACATTTAAAATAACAACGTTTTTACCTATTTTATCATCCAATGAAAAAAAGTATATTACAATATTTTAAATCAATATTGTATAATAAATGTTATTTAAAATATAAATAGTTTAATCTATACTAAAAAATGATAGATGTATAATTTAAAATATTATAATTATTGTGTAATTTGTTATAATAAAATAACAAATAAATATCATAGATATTACTTAAAAATAAATAACATATATACTTTTTTTTTTTAAAGTAAGCATATACTAATAACAAGTAGAGAAAATCAGTTCTATAATAAGGCAGATCATCTCATTTACACAAGCAGTGTTATGACTCACCAGATGGAATTACATTACTGTCATCATCTGAATCTTTAACCAATAATTTCTTCATTTCCTGGGAATGATTACTGTATAAAGCAGTGCTCCGCCTGCCAGAAACGCAACATCCAATAAAATGATTAGATCTGGACAAATCAATAGCCTAAATAATGTCATAACTATGAAACCTCCACAAAAAACCTGCACTATACAATATTTACTAGTTTGGATACATTTCTGCAAAGACATTGCAATGTGTCCATAACTTCACCCAAAAAATGACATTATTTATTCCCCATTGTCACGATGAGCTGTGTACAAAAACACACAAAGATGAAGGTGAGAGTTCATGAGTCTGTAATAATCCACACAGGGTTAATTCAACAAAGAAACTGGCAATCCAACACAACAGATTTAGTCACTGTTATGCTTTTGCAGGACAGATTAGCTACTTGTAAAGGAATAGTGACACACAATATAAATCAGATCCCCCCCCATACACCTTTATTTTTTTCATTGAGTCAACTGCACTTACTAGCTGAGTAAGAGATCTATAGACTAGGGTCAGCCAGAATCTTAGTTCTTTTTATTGAGAGCCTTTTATGAGCTAACACAATTATACTGCATCATTATCTTGAGATGCTGAGAGTATAATGTCAGCCGCTTTTATCTAAACTCTTATTTAATAATAATACAAAAAAACCTAGGTTATTGATTGTTAAAAAGATAAATGCTTGCTAAGAGCACCATTGTTCCACATTGAGATCCCTTTCTTAATTGCTATTCAAAATACAATCAACTCCCTATGTTGATTTCTTGAGGCATTTAAGCAGCCCATGAGTGATTTTCCAAAACAGACGTTTCACTTATGTCAAACTCAAAATAATTGCAAATGGCTATCCATGATGGCCTGCTTTTTAGAGAAAATATGCAGAACAGAAAAAAAATAAATAAGGTGAAATGAAAAACTAAACAAAAGGAGGAAAGCCCCGAGCATGGTTGTCCAACTGCATTTCCAGATAAGCTAAAAAATGTAAATAAAGCAGAAACGGCACTGACAAAAACAGGTAAAACTTTAGTGTGAATGTGCCTGAAATTGGCATAAAAAAATTGCTATTATTCACCACCCCAAATAAAAAAACCTCATATGGGGCTCGTATTTTAAATGCCCTGCTTCATAGGCTGTTTTGACATTTTTTGCTTTCGGAAGGAGTCATGGCAGCTTTTCTACTCTGTCAGCTCGGAAGAGAGAATTACTGCTCCAACTCGCATATATCAGGAGGAACAAAAAAACCAAAGGTGCAGTGAGAATAAAGGGCCATTTCTCAAGGACAGTAAAACCATCAGACACATTGGCAAAAACCCAAACACACCATCCTACTCATATTTCCTATAGAAAGGGCTACATGAGCAGAAGCACATGACTGGTCCGTTTCATCATGCTGGTGCATAAACATGCACTTGAAATGAAAATGTGTGATGGAGACCTTCGGTTAAGCAAGAACGGTTGTAAACGTATGGATGATTCTTGGTAATTGCAGTGTTTTCTGAGACATTGTGGGCCTATGGGATTTGAGAAATCACTTCTGCTGAGAGCAGCACCCAGTCGCCTGGCTCCTAAAAGCAATAACTGGACCTTTTCAACCATTCTGTGGAATGATGTATTCTCACGGTGACTTCAAATCATCCTGTCATGCTAGGCATAAGGAAAGGGTTTAATAGGACATCTCATATTTCTCCTAACTCCAAAGGCCCTGAACGTTTTTTTCTTCCTTTCATACCATACTGATATAGAAAACCCATGCCAATTACAAAAGACTATATAGCTTGTAATTTTCTGATAAAATCTCTGTGCTGTAATGTCAGATAGTTTTTCATTGGATTAAAGTGGAGTTTTAAGGCTTTTAGTTATTTTGTTTCTGTTGAGGCTATGCAGTTGTTTACTTGACAAAATTAACTTTTAGAAGATATACACTTTCAAGAACATGGACTGTGTTAGGGGATGTGACACACCTTTGATCAACTTGTATTTTCCAGCTCTTTCAGCATGACCGTCTGGTCCCAGACCTGTCCTAAAAAAAAACTAAGAAGCAATCTCACATTCAGTTCAATCTTTTATATACAGACCAAAAAGACTGAAGAGAAAAACCTACTCCACAACAGACTCTGACACTCCTGTAATATTAATCACAAACAAGAAACGTGATCACACTAAACCTGTGATTGACATCCACTGACTCTCACAGTGATTTCTTGTGTGATTTTGGGCTGTGCTGATGTTTCAGGTGATGCTGTTGGACATTTAATCTCCAAGCTCTCCTCCATCAGAGTTCCTCGGACAGACACACTACCTTGTGTGTGTCCTAGATGTCAGATGATTGATCTTTCATGTCTGTAGACATATTGTTTACCTCATCTCATCTACATTCCTCAACAGCCATTGAGCTATAAGCACAATAAGAGCATGCATTTCTATGGGTTTTCTATGCTACTTTCACTGTTTGTCCTACATTCACTGCTTGTTAGTCTAACTTTTACGTGACAAATAAAATATTGAATCTTGAATCTTGCTGCAAACATGAACCATTCATAAGGTGTCACAGTGATGATGTCACTACATTAGCATATGACCACAACCATATCAACATATGATTTAAATATTAATGCATTATTAGTATTCAAACGACCTGGTAGGGGCACTGATACCTATAATTTGGGGCCACTATCTTATATTTCCATATATTTGAAATGTAATTTATTCCTGTGATGCAAAGCTGAATTTTCAACAGCCATTACTCTAGTCTTTTGTGTCTCGTGATGCTAAACAATAATAAAATGTAACCTGTTTATTTTTCTATGAGTGTCTTCTCATTTTCAAAAAAACAAAATCACTGTAATCTCTAAAATATTAAGACATATAATATATTCTGAATCTGGATCAGCATGTATTATGGACAGAAGGAACCTAGTAGATATCTTATTCATAAATGAGTGTAAGAGCTAATCGTCGACAGACAAGATTCAAATTAATGTGCATTTTAACACCATATGCATGAGGATCACTGCCATTTATCTTAGCACAAACAAACTCATATTTTCAAGGATGCAGAAAGCATACATTAATAATCTGTTTGTTAGATTCCATATATTTTGGACTCTGACTAAATCACAGAGGCCATTCATCTCAGAAATCACCAAATCTATTGACGTCTCACACATACTCTGTTTCTCCACAAAATCTTTCTGGCATCAGACTCGAACCCACAACCTTAGAGTTAGGAGGCAAACTCTCTAACCATTAGGTCACGACTTTCCCACAGCTGTCCTTATGAGACTGTAGCCTATAACAAATCTGTGCAGAAACTTAAATGAAGGCCTGACTTCCTGCAGTAAGTTCCAGCCTTGAGGGTAAACATAAATCTCCTGAGTCCTGTCTTTATCATTATCTCTGTGTGGCTCTGAGTCTCCTTAATTCTTAAATGTGAGCAGAGCCTAGATGCATTTGAATGAGGAGAAGACAGGATCACAAATCACTGCATTACTGCTGGCAGGAAACAATAAGACGAAAAAAAGGATATCAGCAAAGAGCTCACTAAAGCAAAGCACCACATGCACATAAAGACATATTAGCACTAGCACCTTTTTATCCCAAGCAAATAAGAGAACACTTTCTTGTAGCTTGATTTTGACACATGTTCCTGATTTCCTCCACAAATTTCCTTTTCAATCATTTTCTGAAAGCTACAGTCTGTTTAATATAGTGCCTTCATGTGATTAGCATATGCTCGTATTGGATCACAATCTTAGAGCAAGAGAACACAAATCCTAAGACTTTCAAAATAAAAATGGTTTAGATATTATAGCTGGAATGACATCAAATACTCACCTTTAATAACTGCCTTGGTTCAAGGAGAAACTGAACAATAAAACTTGAAGGCAGACAGTCGATGAGCCCTCAGATATGCATTTTCATCTCCCCTCCCTGTACTGTGATTTCACTTTAAATGCCTATTTAGCCATATTTTGGATTCTTAATGTGGCTAAAGAAATCTTTTCAGGCTTTTTTTCTTTTTTTTGCCACAAACACACACAAAAAACATATCCACATTTGGTCTCACATGACAAGTTTCCCATTGGACGATGCTTATCTCGATGTCAGACATTCATGATGGGCAGGTGAGATGCATCATGCAATGCAAACAGTCAAGGCTGCTATCCCTGAACTTCTGACTTTAAATTTAGTGCTCATGTTGGTCACGCCTGTATGTGCAAAACGCTAAACTGCTTTCCTGCCAAACATAATATCAGTACAGTATGCATCCACTTTTCCTGATTATAATACTCATGCAATGCAGAAAGTCAAACTGTTGAGAGCTCCAAGTGTTTCTATCCTGTGAGAGCTGCTTATTTTGAGCAATGGCCAACTGGAATCTTGCAAGATAACTAATTCCTCTCCTTATCTAACTAATAGTGCAATGTTGACTTTTGGTTGAAGTAGCTTTATCACAACGATCTGGACTGACCATTCCAGTCGGAGATTTAACTCTTTACTATTATCAGGGAATCCACTTGACAGAGCTTTACCAGCTTTATTTTAGAGCATCTTGTCTTGGTCACAACAAAAATAGCACTTATCTTGCAGAGACAAGCTGTGACCTTGCCTAAACAATGAAATCTGCACAAGACAAAACAGTCTGATCTTGGCAGCCAAACAGTAACTAGACAATAAGAAACAATAACGGACTGAGTTATTCTGTGCTATTCAAAAGGTTACATCTATCAGTTTTACATTGAACAGTTCATCATTTCATAAAACCTTTTGAGCAAAATTGAAAACTCTATATGGGTGAATCTCGTAAAAACATGTTCAGGTCAATCCAACATTTAATTCTTCCGGATGTTTTACAATTCAGTGGTGATGCTCTTCATTATAATACAGAAACATAAGCATTTAAAGGTACTAAAAGAAATACCAAAATAAAACATGTATAAATACTTACTTACAATTTATATAATACATCTGTAATATATGTTACAATATTTAATAATATAACGGCTAAAAACGTCTCTTCCTTTTAATTTAGCAATGAAATATGACCTGGGCTTGTTCTTGACAGGTTTAGTCATATTCACCCCAAACACTGTAGTGGACTTATTTTCATAGTACAATATATTATTATTATCAGACTCGCCATCTGAACTTATAAAAAATCTGAAGTCAGCGATTTCGTCAGGCGATATTTTAGTAGGCACTGGGAACATATTAAGTTACCTTGGTGCCTCATTCGAAAGCCCAATTAAATATTTCTGTTCCAGTACAAGTCAAGATGAATTATGCAGACAAAACCTATAAACACCTTTTGGTTCAAAGTCACAAGCCATTTTCCAGTCAATGGTGTGTTTATAGTTAGCAATGTTTTCTGCTAATTGAATCTTAGAGCGAGCTAAACGACACACGGGTGTTAGGTGGTGTGTGAGCGAATATGATGACTGAGCCAGGAGGATGTTCCCAGCGGGTGCGGCGTTCGGCTTCACAATCCAGACGGACCCCCTGAGTTGAATATTTATGCTCCAGCTCACAATTCCTGAGACTAGCAAGAGTCCCTACATTTACACGTTGAAATCAAACATGACAGCAAACAGTTTTCCTAAGCACTGTGTGATACCAGAAATACTTTAATTGGTAACCTGCCATGTGATCTGTGAAAACAAGCCACCTTAAGCATCTCAAGAGGGGCCTGTTTGTTTTGTCTTGCCATACTACAGGGTGCAAGGCCCGGTGTATTCCCTGGCAATGTATTACAGTCGTCTTTACACAGCTGGGATTGTCTATGGCAAGTCGCCAAGCACTCAAAATAAGAGTTTATTGTACCAGGTGAATGTCAACTATTAATCACATTAGCATTAATTATGCAGTAAAACTCTTTGGTAAACAGTTCAGCACTTGAACACTGAATAAATGACAAGCAACTGCTTGTTAACTCACCCTCCTCCATCCTAGAATGAGATCTGAGGGTGTTGTCTGCCTCTTCCTCCTCCTCTCTGAAGTTAAACAGACTGTGCGACTGTTTGTTTGAAGGTGGGCTGGTTGGACTAAATTTAACTGGAGAGAACAACTGCCACTGATGTTTCCTTTCAAGCTCAGTGTTGTGTTTTCCTAAAATCTGCACATGTTCTGCTTCAGGTTTTTGTCGCTCAAGGTGTTTTATGTGTTCAGCAGGATGTTGTTTGTGGTCTACAGAAGGTTCTTTGTGGTCCACTGAATGTCTTTTGTGTTCCTCTTCAAGTTTTCCATGTTCTGTTAAAGTTTCGGTAGGGATGGTCACACTTTGCTTAAATGGACTTTGAATACTTAGGATATGCTGATACTGAATACCATCAATGCTAGTGGTAGAATTCAAAACAGCTAGTTTTTCCTTACTAGAACCTCTTGTGATTGTTTCTTCTTCTATGGAGCTGTCCGTTTCCACAGTGTGGGGGTGTATGTGATGTGAATGGATTTGACTCTCTGATACACCATCCCAAATGGTCTGCAATGAAGTTGTGGTTTCCCAAAGCGGAGATGTGGTTTGCTCAACAGTCACCGGAGAGCCAGTAACCGTTTCACTGTTTGTGTTGTCATCCTGTGAGGTATATGTATCCCCATCAGTAGTTTCTAAAGGAAATTCAAGCTGTTCATCATCTATTTGGGCCTCTTGATTGGAGTTGTCTTTATAAAGACTAAAGCTCTGTATCTCTGTGGTATCTCTGTCTGTTGAGAATCCCACTCTGTTTGTAGTTTCTACAGGACGGATGAATCGTTCACGATCTGTTTCATATTTCAGAGGGCTGAACAGCTCATTTTTTGCTTTGTCGTTGTGAATGCCGACTCTCATCCTGTCAGTACTTTCCTTATGGAAAGGAAGCTGCGGCCTGTCTGTTGTGGACTTATGAATACCAAACATCTCCCTCAGCTCTTGCTTGGCTCCCCTGTGCATGCCCTGGCGGGGGGTGAAATTATCTGAACGAGATACAGGGATGATGGATGACTCCGTGGGAGCATCAAAATCATGCAGAGATAGAGCTAAGGAATCAGTGGGTGGATAATCATAGTCTTCGTCATCCTCTTCCTTCTCATCTACGTTTCTCATACGTAGCTTAAAAGGAAGATTGCTATCACGGTGTAAAGGAAAGTGTTTGTTAAAATGACCTCTAGAGTCTTGATGGTTAACAATTTGTCGCATAGGGTCTCGGTTGCGTCTCTCTGATGTGCTTTCCACAGCTGTCATGGTCAGCATGGGTTCTGAAGTGCGATTTGGGTCACAGTTTGGAATCGGATAGCACATTAGGTTCCCTCCTTCATTTGGGCAGTGGCATACTTGGCAAGGGTCAATTTGGAATGAGTGTCCAGCATCGTACTTTTGCTCCTCGTGAACGCATCCAATTCGCTCGCACTGTATGCACCCATCTGACGGTTCAGACAATTCTATACAGTTGACTGGAAGCTCAGGGCATGGAATAAAATGGCAGCTGATCCGTCCACCTCCTTGTGGGCAGGAGCATTCAGTACTCCCAAAGTCCACATAGTACGACTCGCCTTCTGGAACCTTGCCGGTTCTAAAGCCAGCACTGATGCAGTCGTAATACTGGTAACCCTCGCACATGCAGCCCGTTTGCATGCAGGTAGCGCAACACGCTCCGGTGTCCAAAACCTCTTCGATGCAGTTATGCAATTCAGGGCAATTTACACCAGTGCAATCCCTTTGACAAAGGCAGCCAGTTACACTCAGCAAAAACACCAAGTTCAAGAGGCCACGGGCCATTTTGACTTGGTGCCTGGTGTGTCAATAGCCGATAAATGTCTCCAGTACACTCCAACCTCTCCAGATCCCAAACAGTCTGTTCTCCTCTTGTGAACTGCAAGCAGTCAGTGAAACCTTGAATGAAGAGAGAGAGGGATGGAAGTTAGAGAGCACTCTGAAAATTTCCTGTGGAGTTCTTCCAGCCAGCCCAAAGTAAGTATGTAAAAGCCAACATCTGGCTTCACAGTTGAGCTCACCCTTCTAAGACCATCCCACATTTTAAAATCACAGGGTAGTCCAAGCCTGATCTCATGAGCAAGTTTCCCCTTAATCATGAAGCACCAGCATTCAAGCTCATTTCCATTATGCGACCGCCACACGAACAGTGCATTCAGCGGCATTCAATTTGTAATATTCCATTTGATGGGACCTTAAAAGCTGTACCACACCATTCGACTTCTCTATTAATTTTGATTGCTTTTTCTGATTTGTTTGACATTTATGGGACAACTGTGATTTGCCTCTGTGCAGGTCTATGATGAAGGAAGTCATAATGAACTCTCATTTGCAAATAGCAAAGCCAACTGAAAGGACTCAATTTGAAGCATTCAGTGCAGACACAAAGCCATTTTTGTAGTTGATGGAGTGTTTTGTGGGTTAAACTTAGAGGGGATTTTAAATAATTTAGCTAAGCTGTGTTTTTCTGTAGTTGCGATGACTACAGCAGACTACAGCAGTACAAGACTTGTTTCTAGTACTGTAAAAGCCATTTGTATTGAATTGCTTTCCATTCAGCAGCTGAGAAACATATTCTATTTACTTTGGAAAACCATTGGAGTCCCGAGCCCCTGAACATGTAGATTTCACGGCAAATGACAGGAACTTCTTTAATTGTTTCCAAAAAACACCATTAACCTTAATATCTTAAAGTCTGGGCAAAACATTTGTCTCTTTTACATGCCAACATGCCATTTGCAAGGTCTAGTCTTGATTTATAAAAACTGGTCTGGCTAATTCTAGAACATGACAAGTTAAAGGGAGAGTTCATCACAAAAAAACAAACACAAAAAATGATTCTGTCCTTATTTATTCAAGCTTAGGTTGTTTTACTATTTGACTTCTTTGTTCTGCAGGACACAAAAAGTGAAATTTGAATGTTAATGTTAATGAGTGGTAACTAACTCAAATCGCAAATTCATCATAAGGCTACAGTAAGTGGTCTGAATGATTTGTTCATTAATCTAGTTCTCAACTCAAGCCATTACAATGTTATGGTTATTGAACAATTACATAAATCAGGCTCTATTTCTAACAAAGTTACCAAAGTTAATATTTATGGTGAATCTTTAGTTTTTAATTTTATTTATTTATTTTATTGTACATAACAAAGACAGTCTGGTTTGGAACAAGGGTTAGTAAAAGATCTATCTATCTATCTATCATATATATATATATATATATATATATATATATATATGTGTGTGTGTGTGTGTGTGTGTGTGTGTGTGTGTGTGTGTGTGTGTGTGTGTGTGTGTGTGTGTGTGTGTGTGTGTGTGTGTGTGTGTGTGTGTGTATGTATGTATATGTATGTATGTATGTATGTATATATATATATATATATATATATATATATATATATATATATATATATGTGTGTGTGTGTGTGTGTGTGTGTGTGTGTGTGTCCACAACATAAATAAATACCAAACTATTATTTTTCATTAAATTATTAAATCTACGTGTACTCCAAGCATATAAAATGATATCAAACTATATCAAAATTATGCTACCTCTTTATAAAAATTACTATAGTAACCAAAATTTTCGCCAAAACTCGGTAAAAAGTGGTTACTAGCCAACACTGTCATGTTGTTTTTAAAACTATTCGCGAAATAATACTTTATTGCTGTTTTAAAGTAGTAGCATAACTAAATAACGGTTATTTGCTGGTAAGCGCATATGAAAGACACCTCAAGCGCGCGCTCAAGTAGGCTACCAAACGCAGCACCAGTTCTATAAAAACAAATACAAAAGCACTAAAAACTATGTGCAACGTAGTCGGTCGTCCTACTTTATAAATCTGCCATTGAAGCATTAAACTTGTTTTTGGTTGCAGAGTATAAGATTCTTATGATACACGTGAGGAGCGCTCTTTTGCTGACTTTACAAAATGAAAAGCGTTAAAAAACTTTTTTTTTTTTACCTCGTTGGAGTCATGTTATTCCGTGCGTCCATAGGTTACAAGCAGATTACAAGGTGCAGACACCTAACCTGCCTTTCAAGCCTACACAGTGAAGCTTAGAGAGCGTTAAGAAAGGGGAGGGACAAAGTCGGAGACCTCCATACGTACGGTGCATACTTTCTGAAGCAGCCCATTCATTCAACCTTGACTTAAGAACATAAGAACCTTAACCATTAGACCATCAACGATTAATCATTTGAGACCATTAAACACAATAACATAATATTTACTGAAAACATGAAAATGCATCAGAAGCCTACCCATGTATTTAGACATTAATTAAATTATTTCATTAAAATACATATTAAACAGATGTAGTTGTGCATAAAAAGTGTACTTGGATGGACTCGCAAACTGCAATCAATCAATCAATCATGCTGCTGATGATGTAAACAAATACATTCATTACATTTTTTATAAATCAATTTAAATATCCCTTGTGTCATTTTATTCTTTTAAATATTAGTTACAAGCTTTTATTTTATTCTATGTCCAAGTAAATAGTACGGACAGCCACCTTAGCATTACTCTTTAATACTGTAAATATAGGCTGTGTCTCTTGTTAATCTTAGATAAAAGACATTCAACCACAAACAAACCAAACTCACTACATATAGGAGTTGGTTTTTGTTTGTCTTGTTAAATTATTGCTTTTCCGCTTCAAAGCCAAGCCTGTTTTGGGGCATTTAGAAATCGACATCTTGACGAGTTTGTCTTCTGTCTACAAAGTTTCAACGGAACTTGGATGTACCTCTTGGGATCAGAAGGGTCATACTCGTTCAGACAAATTCCCACCCAAGTTTGTCTGTCTTCCACCTGATCATTTGATTAATTTATATTTATAATACATATAAAAGCACACGTTGCCATGCATCATTCCCTAACCATGCCTGCCCTACTTCTCTGTGCAGTGTGTTTGATCAGTGTTGAGCTGCACAGCTTTTAATGAGCATTCAGTTTCAGCAACAAAGCGATCTGAAGTCATTCATTATCAATCAGAAGTGGGATTTCCAAGAAGATGCAATAAGCAGTGATGCAATGTTAAAACAACCAATGTAAGAGAAGATATTCAGAACCTGATTTTGTTAGATGAAACAACACAACCTGGCAACCTCCAATGATTTTATTCTATAACAGTTTATACTCCCATTAGTCGTCACCTCATCGGGTCACTCAGCTGGCTTTAGAAGTAGTACCGTGTTATACTCATATGAGACCTGTCCAAAACAATCTGATTGCATGACATCATCACAGGAATAATGTGAAATTATTCACATTGATTAAAAATTCCTCAGAACTTTATGATCTAATATGCGTATCTCTAGAGTCTCGACAAAGTCCTCTTAGAAATCCAGTAACATTCAATTTTAATTCCCAGCTTTACCATTAAATTCAGGCAGGAAGATGAAACTGTTCCAAGCAAATATAGCGCACATATGACTTCATATTTCCAATCTCAAGTGTTTACAGGTCGTGCACAATACCATATATCCAGAAACCATTTCAATCAGTTCATCTAACACAAAGCAAATATTATTTTTCTATATGGAAAAGTCTGGTATTAAAATATTTACCTGCATGTATTTAAACACTATGGATTTAAATGCGAAGAAAAAATAATTTAACCTGTGATTCCCAACACAGGATATACGTCAAATCATTTAGTTTTCAATTTTTGGTTAAACTAACATAAAATATTAGGAACTTAAATGAATTAAAATAACTAATCATAAATATCATGTTTTTTTTCCCCAGCTCCTTTTTAAAGAATAAACAAATCAATGGGGTTTATTCATGGAACATTGTTCTGAAAACCATTCTTACATAAGTTGTTACAATTTATTGTTTTGCTTTTTGCACTAAGGGCAAAAGGTTTGAAGGTGTACTTGAGCTTTACTGATGGGGCTGAGGGGTACATAACATTTTTTTAAACCATTATTTCCACTGTTCGAAGCCAAGCAAATCATTTTCCTCAACAGTATACTCAAACAGCCATGTCTTTTATCTGCAGGCTATCATAAATTCATCTCTTGGTAGGAATTTTAGTGGTGGAATTTTTGTCTTTGAATTGGTCTAAATGATGTTGCTCAGGCACTGACCTGATCAGGATTCTGACCCTGGGCTCCAATGAGGCCCCTCTAATGACCAGGCTTTAGGAGAGCAGTGCAGGCTGTCTGATGCAAAGACAGATGAGATTTACTCTGATCCTTGTAATTGATACTTCTCTTTCCAGGTCTACGCTCCTCCAGCAGATGAATGAGACAGGGAAATTAGCAGACTTTCAAATGCATTTAGATGCTCTGTTTTGATATGCTCAACTGGAGCAAAAAAAGGTCCACCGTTAAATGCGCATTAACGCAGGATTAATTCTTGAAGCAAATGTGCTGAAATGCAAAGCTGTAATCAACATCCAGTGCCAGTTAATTCAGGACATTCAGTGCAAAGACATTTACCAAGTTTGTTTTGTTGTCGAATAACACTGAACTCAGAATTGGTTTAGAAAATGGTTCAAAGAAGGGCACATGGCACTTTCATTAAAAGTTGGTCTAGAGTCATACTGTCTCCTTGACTTTTAGGTTGATTTAAAAAAAATAAAATACATTTCAGCACCACAAACTGCTCAAAATATGACGGGTCATTCCCATGTGTATTATGCGCATGAAAGCCAATTGTTCAGCATGGAGGACAGCATCTGGGACTGCTATTAGCTTCTACTGCTGAGCCTGGATTAATCCATTTATGCAATATTTTACAGATCATACAGATCACCTCTGGAAGAGAAGACAATAAATTAAAATAGTGTTCCCAAACCGTTATTTCTCAGCATTTGAGGACTACAAACAAAAGGTTTCTATTTTGCATTTTTCTACAGTATTAAAAATGTTTTCACTGCAAATTATACAATAAGCATAACATGAGTGAAAGCTTAAACTGGAAATAATCTTACAGAGTGCATTTGCAAGGTTTCCCTTTTGCTTTATCGTACAGCTAAAAAAAAAAATCTTAATTTTATAAGATCTTATAAACTTTATAAGGGAGACAACCAATGGATAAAGGTGACCCTGATGAATTCTTTGTAATCCCTGCACTCAGTGCAGAGAAATGTATATTGTACACTTATGATAAATGTTTAAAACATGGATCTCTTATTGACTACTTTATCTCTTCAATGAAAACCTGCAGGAAAAACAGGGTATCACCCGAAGGTCCCATAATACAGGGGGACCACCCAGTGGAGTGATGAACATGTTGGTGTGGCCTAGCAATAAGCAGGTTATCTTTGTGATGCAGTGGTGTTAAAGGGCTTGTAAATTGTGGGAAAAACCGAGAAAGCCCAGAGAGAAATGAAAAGGGAGAGAGAAAGGAAGTGGGTGTAGCAGGAGGTTCTGGAATCTCAATCAGCACCACCCTCCATCTGTATAGACTACTGTGTTTTGGAGTGCTTCTCTTAGCATTGTGACAGGTAACCGTGATCCTGACAAAAACAGCTGAATGTACTGCAACAGCAGGGAGGATAGGGTATAAATACCATAAAAACATATCCTGTGTTTGATGCGAACACATTGACAGGAACCGCTCAGATAACCATAACATTTTTTCCATTCTGTTAATGCACGTGCTTTGCCGATTATAACTGTGGAAGATATTCCGCAAGCTCTGGTGACATCCTGTGAAACCACACATTAGCAAGCATGGAAAGTTTGGAAAATTGTCCCATTTCATGGGATATTTAAACACTAATTCAACAGCACTGCAATCCAGGTGTATCGTTTCCATTTAACTTAAGGAAAATATCAAAATCTCTACATGAAGCTTCCATACAATAACTGTAAGATTGATTATATCAAATAATTACTAATCAGAAATGTTTGAGGCTAAACTTAAAAAAAAAAATTATAATAATAAACTTAACATTTACTATATACAATATATTTTGAAGCATTTACATTTGTTAATGTTAGTTGATTGAAAATAAAATTGTTTTTTGCTTATTCAGGTTAGTTTACAGTGCATTAACTAATGTTAACTGATAGAACTTTTGAGTTTTAAAATATATGTGAATGTAAAATGTAACATTCTTTAACCAAAACTTGTTATTCCTTCCATTTGATAAAAAGAAAAGTTTTCTAATTTTGAACATCGAATAATTCGTAACACAATACCACAGAATTGAATAGCTTCATACATAAGCAGCACATGTATAATAAGCAGTAAATTATTAACCTACTTCTGAGGATGTTTGAAGCCAGTTTTTTGTTCCAGCTACAGTAGGCATCTGTCAACACAGTGGTGGGGGAGACCTGGGTGGGCAGCACAGCTTGACAAAACATGATGAAAGAGGGAGAAAGAGACCTAAAAGAAAGGAGGAAAATGCAAAACACTCATTTGTCATGCCTACACTGGATTGCAGAGTTGAGTGTACATTATGTTCATGAGGTTGAGTGGACTTCATTGACCTCTGATCTGCTCACACTATTTGCCAGTTATGATGATTTGAACAAATGAGCTAATAAGTTTTGGATGTCTTTTTCAGAAACACAGAAAGCACAGGGCAGAAATCAGTAAAGATCTGACTGTTTGAGATCTATATAGATGGCCATGCAATGAGATGGGGATCATTCAAGCTTTTAGGGTCAGTATGAAATCTTACAGTTTTATTGAGGTGTATTGAATTGATCAAAAACTCAACACTGGAACTTCGTTAAACTATGTGTTCTGCTCTGCTTTGTTAATGGCATTACAAGCTGAGGGTCAGAATCTCAGGAAGGATGCTTCAAAAAGCTTCTGATATTTACTCTGTATCAGCAATGACTACACTTGAGTGCACAAAATGTGTTTCAGGGTCTTGACGTCTTCATAGGAACGTTCCTGCTAACATTGACCTTGATTGACAGGAATGTGCTCGAAATATAAAACGTAAACATTGTTGCCTCTAGCCAGTTTGAGGCGAAATTCTTCAACAAGCAAGAGTTTCTTATTTTGTCTGACAAAGAAACAACTTTACGTTCGTTTTTTAACATCAACGCATATGTGGTGTTGTTTTTTTCTTAAACTCATTCACTGAAGACAAACGAGGTTGAATAATTAAGTGACAAAAAGCAGCTACGCTGATCTAAGGTATCGATACGGTCAGATTCTATTTTGTAAATCTTGATGTTCATGGCAGTTGGGCCAAGATGACAGCTCATTCATTTCTTCCTGATGAAGTCGGTCACCTTATCACTGCAGTCTGCTAGCTTTTGTGACATGAGCAGCTATCAAACGTTCTTTCGTTATGTCACAATGACAGGCAGAGGTGGTTTAAGACTCATAATTAAAATAAGTGGAGATTTGAACACTAGCAAGCCATAGAAGGATCATCAAGCTGAAGGCCAGAGGCAAATGTCACATCTTGCGTTCATGTTTTGACTAATGCCTGTGGAGAGATTCCACTTGTGCTTGTGAGGAATGGTTCGTTGAGTAGGAATGTTGTGGCCCCTACTTAATCAACTCCTGATTTCATGAAATATTCATGTTCTACCTGTGGGCTCTCAGCATGTGAATAGTTTTGTTTTGGATATGTGCATGTCGAAATGCGGTGTGAGATGCAGACAGCATGTATAAATCATATAAGACTTGACATTTCTTTTGCTCCAGAACAGGGAGGAAATGATGTTGGATGACATTTTGGAATGTATGTTGTCCATGAATCTATATGGTGTCAGTAGTGCGTGTTTTCTGAATTTTTTTTTTGCATTTAGGCACTGCTGGTTACTGCTAGGTTCAAATCAGAGCAAGTTTTCATCGGATGACTACTTTGGGTTATAAGAGTGTGTCCAATGTTAAAGATCGCTTCATCTGGGAAGCATTTGCTGTGTACAAACATCCAATAGACGTCTTTAAGATGTCAGTTTTACATACATTTTACATACAAATAGACATCTTCATGAAGTGTGTGTGCTATCAAGGAGTAATATTGCATGTTAGGTATGTTACCATTGTTGAGATTTACAGTATAGTCAAAAAACTGTAATGTTGGTTTATTAGCTATTGTTAAACCTGAACTATTTGTCCAGTGATTGATTAGCATCACATGAAAGAAATTTAAGTAAAGTTATGTCCTGAAACTCTAGATGGTACAGACTGGTGGGTCCTTAACACAAATTGATGATATTCACAGCATTAAATTACTTGGCACAAGCTGATTGGTTTATGTTGCATACACAGCCAATGAGTTTGCCGCTTTACGTTTAAATGGCTGGTTAGCATTCACTAGAGCGTTTCACAGCATGTTCTCAGAGTTTGTCTGAAACCCTCCACCTTCCCCAGTTCCACCTGTATACAGGGCCAGATTAACCTCTCATCATGACATAGGCACATATAATACATTTTTGGGCCACACTTCCCTATTGAAATAAATATAATATCATCCCAGCAAACAAAAATAACAAACATATCTCATAATCAGTGGAAACCGTTACAGTGTTCTCTATCACAGTAGACATGAAGTCGTTCGGATTGTGCTCAGTCATTGAAGATCAAATGTTACCAATGTTACCACCTCGCCAAGGAGAAATGTCATGTAGTTTTTCAGCTGCAAAACTATTTATTGATGAAGTAACAGGTCAGCACTGACAAGAAGTTTCTGTGTGTGTGTGAGTGTGTGCCTGTACTGTACAGTATGTGTGCGTTTGTGATAGAGTGGATGAAGGAAAGCATGCATTCTGAAAATAAAAAAGGTGGAAAACATGCAAACAGTTTATCATTTTTATCCTTGTTTGTTATATTTATTTGCTCAGTGTCTTTTGGGGTTTTGGTTCTTTTGCTGTTGTAGGTAGCCTGTAAAAATGTTATATAGCAGCAATAATCTACAGCAACAGCAATAACCAACAGCAGCAGCAATTCAGCAGCGTAGCAGATCTATTTCGCCAAGACCAAATACATTGACATTGTCATATCAATTACCATGCTAAAATCTTCGGAGAGCTGTCATGATAGAACTGATAGAAACCAGAAACCTACAGTTCTCCCAAAAAGAAACTTCTGGTATGCGTGAGGTGTCAAAGAGGAACATAATGACATTGTTGTCAGTTAGTTGGTGACAGTCGGTGATCCTACTGACTTTCTAATGCAGATCTTTGATCTTGCTGACTCCACTGTGATTTCTTGGAAAGAAAATTGTCATTGTAGCTTGCAACAATGTCACTTGTCCCTATTGTTATAAAAGATATAAAAAAAATGCAGATTCATTGTCAGGATAGCCTGTCATCGCTACCCACTGTAACTGCTTGAGTTTGAACTTCAGATTAATTTAAAATACAAAGATTGTGCCTTTGTCAGAGTGTGATGTGACAGAACTTCACAGCCAGTGATCAACATGCACTTTAACTGATTTAAAATTATAATAAAATAAAAATATAAAAACATATCTTAAATATAAATACATACTATATACTGTAATACAAATGGTAATAAAATGTATAATAAATTTAAAGATCAAAACATTTGTATAGAAAAAAAATGACTTCCAAGGAGGCTTCTGGCTATGGTTTGTATAGTAGAATTATGAAACCTTATGAACGTGCAGTCATAAAGCAGCTATATGATCACCTCTTCTCACTCATCTCTCTTTGACAAAAGCTGCTTTCATCTCTTACATGCATTATCTGCTGTGACACTTCATCTTTAGGCCGCTCACTCTGCACCGAGGTAATTCTCTTTCCAGCTGCTCCATGCAATCTCATGCATGGATTCTTTCAGTCTAAACTGTGAGTGAAAAGATCCCTGTGCCAAAAGTTCCTTCCATTTCTCAAGCTGCTGCGAAAGGTTTAGTTTAGAAGGTATGGTTCAGAAAGACCTTTAAATGTCATGCTTATTTATTTCCATTAAAAGTTCAAGGTTTCTCCTCTAAAGCTGTGCTGTTTCGGCCGTATTGCACCAACTACATAATCATTCTGATCGAAGGAAGCGCCTGCTAAATAACAAAGAACATAACAGAAGAACTTTCCAAATAGTTTCAAAATGTCAGTAAAAGTCAAACCCAGAGGTCAGTGTCTTCTCCCGCACGAGATATTATCTATTACTGGCATCATAACAGGCATAAACATAAACTCTCTCATATTTAATAATACAGTCAACGTAAATGGTGTGACGTAAATGGGGCAACACACTGAAACTAATAATTAAAAAGGTATTTGTGGTCAAAATTACAAAGGAAGGCATAAAAGGCCTCAGGAAAATATTAGGATCAGTATTCATCTAAAGTCACAGAAGGGAAGATATGTTTGCTAGAAGAACAAGCAGATCTCTGGCCATATGGGCAGCAAAGGAAGCAAACATAGCCTGAGGCTGTTGCTCTGCCTGTCTCTTTCATTCTATCCCTCCTAATGTTGACACTCCACCGGAACTGAACGGAGGTTTTGTGCTAGGACGGTTTTTGCATCATTTTAGATGGCAAACCATTAAGGTTTCTTGTTTATTTAAATATTTGGTGCTTCAGAGAAAAGAATGGAAATTAAATCAAGAAGTTGGATGAGCTTCACAAAGCTTGTAGACATTAATCGTTTCATTGTGTGGCAAAACAGGGTAGGTAATCAAAAGTTTACCAAATCTGTTGACAGTAACTCCAGTACTTTAAGGTTTATTTGTGGTTATACTTTGCAATGATGTCAACCAGTGGGTCTGTTTAATAATTGCAGATGTGGGAATTGGTTTTAAGAGTTTTTTATTTCTAACTTTATTTGACTTTGGTATGTCATTCGTACACACTATACCTTTCAAAAATGTATTTGATAAAATATAAAGTAAAGCAATATGTTGTAAAAAAAAAAAAAACTGTTGTTTTCTATTTTGAGTTGTCTTTTTTAACATATTTAAAAAAAAATTAAATGTCATTTATGCTGCAATGGCAAAAGCGGAATTTTCAATAGTTGTTACTCCAGTCTTCAGTGTCACATGATCATTTAGATATCATTCTAATAAGCTGATGTACTCAAGAAATATTTTACAGTGAAAACTGAAAGTCGTGACATTTGCCAAGTATGGTAACCCATACTCTGAATTGGTGCTCTGTATTTAACACATTCAAGTGCATACACACAGTAGTGAGTAAGGAACACACAAACACACACACACACCCCCGGGGCAGTGGGCAGCTATTTGCTCGAGCACCTGGAAAGCAACTGGGGGTTCAGTGCCTTGCTTAAGAGAACTTCAGCCATGGGTATTTAGTGTGGAGGAGAGCACTGTTCATTCACTCCCCACATCCCCCACCTACAACTCCTGCCAGCTCTGAGACTCGAACCTGCGACCTTCGGGTTACAAGTCCGACTCTCTAAACATCAGGCTACAGTTGCCTCCTAAAAACATTATTATCAATGTAAAAATAATTGTAGTTCTTAATATTGTTGTGGAAATTGTGATACTTTAAATAGAAATTTCAAAAGAGTAGCATTTATTTGAAATATTTTTGTAACATTATAAATGTGTTTACATTTAATTAATGCAAAATTGCTGAATAAAAGTATTAATTTATCTTCCTTCTTTCTTTCTTTCTTTCTTTCTTTTTTTAAAATAAAATCTTACTGACCCCAAACAGTGGTGTATTTGTCAAATACTTTAGTTAATTCAAACAGACATTTTGGGTTGCTTAACCGATGGCAAGAAATTTATCAAACCATCTGGGAATTTTTGCTCCCACATCTGAAATATCTTTGCCCCAAGCCTTGGTTAATTTTTGATCTTAATACTGTTATCGGGCCGGCCACTAAGAGTCTAATGGTCGACTCCATTATTGTGATACTGATGTTTTGTCTTTGGGCCAAAGAGTGCAAAATCTCCACATAAAATGTACCATTTGACATGAGCAGACAAACTAGAGTTTAAATATAGAATATAACACAAGTAGGATCTGCTTGAGGAACTATAATTCTGAATGTGAAATTCAAGCACCCACATCAGACAGTTTTTGCTGTAAATTTCACAGGATGTTTTATACAGAGGTTGGATTTGCCCCCTAAAATGACTCACTTGCTCTGAAACACTTTGCTCTGAGTCCAGGGCAAAAGGTCAGTCATCATTAGACTATCATGTCTGTGGAAAACCCTTTATTATACATGATCTCATTTCAACCTCATCCACAAGATGGATTTTACATTTAGACACATTAAAATCACTGTAAACAACCCATGACCTGGAATAGTCTTTTACTCAAAGGCACTGAAGGGCAATTTGATTTGATCTCATTAAAACCCCCAGAAATATCCAGCATCTGTGTGAGGCAATCAAACTGTTGTGGAGATTTTCTGTGTTTGACTATTAACATGAATGAAAGTCTTGATGAAAAATGTCGGACTCCCATCTGGATACTGAAGGTGTTTGGTTTTCTCTCGTCTTCATTTGATGGGAGGACTATCTGTTTGCTGTGCCTGCTTTTGCTTTTGCTAGATATTATGCGAGTGGGAGCTGTTCGTGCCTGGAGGGATTATCTTCCTCTGTATTTTCAGCTAATAAAAACGGCTTTACATGCTCTCACAACAGTGTGCACACAAAACAAGTTATAATTTAATGGTTGCAGGTAAACATATTTTTCATTTTGATTACACTACAACAATGCAATGTATTGCTTTCATACCAGTAGACTTTATGAAAAAGTAAATGTAAATTTGAAGCGTGATATTTTTCTTGTTATCATTTCCGGTGTAGGCCTATATACAGTACTTTAACAGCCTGAACAAGGTCATCAATCAGAGAGACAAAGAAAAACATCTTTGTATTTATATTTGCACATTTTTACACAAGAAAGCACACAAACATGGATTTTCTTTCTTGCATATTCAAACAAATTAATTAGATGACATGCTGTTTAATTAGTCATGTTAATTGCATTTATAAAAATGAAGATGTTTCAAAGGAATTATATTTTTTTGGCAGTTGACTAAAGCATTGAATAGATATTAGGCTACAATGTGGCTTTAGCATTCAATATATTATTTTCAAATTAATGAACTTATTACAGTGTGCAGCAATCTATTTAGCAGTTCTAAATATAACATCTAACTGAAAAAATATATATATGTTAGACTTTCTTCTGTGGAATATAAAATACACACACACACACACACGCAAACATATATACATACACACATACATATACATATATACATATATTTACACATTTACACACACACTGAGCAAAAATATAAACAACACTTGTTTTTGCCCCCATTTTTCATGAACTGAACTCAAGGATCTAAGACTTTTTCTATGTACAGTACATAAAAGGCTTATTTCCCTCAAATATTGTTCACAAATCTGTCTAAATCTGTGCTAGTGAGCACTTCTCCTTTACCGAGATAATCCATCCACCTCACAGAAGCTGCATATCAAGAAGCTGATTAGACAGCATGATTATTGCACACAATAAGTCAACTCTAAAATGTGCAGTTTTATCACACAGTACAATGCCACAGATGTCACAAGTTTTGAGTAAGCATGCAGTTGGCACAACCATCACCTCATGTCGCAGCATGATAATGCACGGCCCCATGTTGCAAGGATCTGTACACAATTCCTGGAAGCTGAAAACATCCCAGTTCTGGCATGGCCAGCATAGTCACCGGACATGTCACCCATTGAGCATGTTCGGGATGCTCTGGATTGGCGTATACGACAGCGTGTTCCAGTTCCTGCCAATATCCAGCAACTTTGCACAGCCATTGAAGAAGAGTGGACCAACAGTCCACAGGCCACAATCAACAGCTTGATCGACTTTATGCAAAGGAGATGTGTTTCACTGCGTGAAGCAAATGGTGGCTACGCCAGATACTGACTGGTTTTATTGTGGCCAGCCTAAGACACACCTGTGCAGTAATCACGCTGTCAAGGAGTAGTGCTCACTAACACAGATTTAGACAGATTTTTGAACAATTTAAGAGAAATAGGCCCTTTATAAAAAGTCTTAGATCTTTGAGTTCAGCTCATGAAAAATGGGGGAAAAAACAAAAGTGTTGCGTTCATAATTTTGTTTAGTATATTTACATTTAAAGGAATAGTTCACAAAAAAAAGTGGATTACTTGTAGATTGATTGATGTGATGTTTTATCAGCTAAGAACAGTTAATGAAAATATATATATATATATATTTTTAATTAATTTGTCTAAATTTACACACAAAATTGAGAGCCGTTGTTCATAAACACAGAGGATATTAAACACTATTAGAATGCACACCAGCCCTGTTCACTCCATTTATGATTCCTGACATACCTTCAATTCAATGAGTGGCAGGTTTTGAGTTCTGTCTTGTCTTGTAAGGACATTCCTCCACAGACTGGAAGAGCTGCAGAAAGACAAGATGACTCCGACGATCCCATGGTGAATACCCGATTCTTACCAATGCAGATCTTGCCGTGATCAACATGTATTTGGCATGCTTCTATCTCCTGCCATTTTTGAGGGAAACGATATACATGAGTGTTCATATTCAGTGTTCATTCCATAATGAACTGCACATTATCAGTAACCAAATAAACATGTGCTGCAGAGTTATGAATTATGGTATGCTAGTGACAATGCAGCTGTCACATTAACACCAAAACTGAAATGCAAGTCGGTACAGCAATTAGGCCTTGTGACCACTGAAAAACAACAATGAAAAACTGTGATATCCTGAAATCTGGGGCTTGCTGTTATTAAGCGGTCAGAACATTTTAGTAAAACAAGACATTGAAGGGATTACAAAGTATTCACCTTCATATTTTCTGTTGCAAAATATTTTTAAAAACAAAGCCCCTAAAGGGACTTCTTGGGGGAACATTACTTTTGCAAGACTTTTACAATTTTACAAAAGATTTCTATTTCAAATAAATAGTGTTCTTTTGAACTTTCTATTCATCAAGGCATCCACAAAAATATTACCACAAAATACACCTACCGCACAGAGCTTGCGATGTGGCTTTTTTGTTGTCTAGATGTTATTTGGTGGCAGCTAACTGATGGAAATCTAATGAATTGGGTAACTGACCTCTGCTTCTTTCATCCAGCCCCAATCAACCCCATCTCACAACTTAATATCTTTCATCTGGCCACACACATATTCTCCCATTGTCTCACCTTTTCATTAACTTTTCATTAAAATTCTTTGCTGTGCAGAACAGTTGCACTGAAAATGACTAAAACATTGATGAAAGATAGACAGGGTCAATATAATAAAAAAAAAGAAAAAAAGAAAATGGGCCAGAGAACAAGAAGTAAAACAAACTCTTGATTTTCACATAGATTTCATGCTGTATACCTTCAAGGCATGAGATCTCTGCTCTCTGTGGGAAAACAGGGGCTTTGTGTTTGTGTGCCTTGGCTGCTCAGACGTGTGATTGATTATTATTTGGGTTTTATCCAGAGGTACTGTAAGGGCCGTTCACGGGCTCTGATGGGTCTTTAATGATGAAAGCTGTGTCTGAAGGTCTGAGTCTGTTAGCCTACAGCGCCGTAGTCTCTGTTGCTTTTTCCATCGCAGTCATACCTTCATTTTGAAAGTATCGTATTTTCAGCTACATAAAGGGACAATGGAAGCCTTCTCCACCCATTGGGGCAGACTGCAACAAAAACAATGTATATTATGTCAGACTGAATTATGCCAAACTGTCTGAATGTCTTTGCTACGAATGGTACCCTTCGTCAATTTATATGGTGGAGCATGTTTGTCTGGCAAAAAAGAAAGGCAGTTCTCTCAAATTGAGCCAATCATCACAATAGGAGATCCCAGAACATTTGGATATTTCTCAGTGGAATGCTGCTGAGAGATCACGCTCTAATATCCCACAGCCAACGCCTTTTCTGCAGCTGCAGAGCAGAACATAATCATTTGAGCTCCAGACGCACAACAACACGCTGAAATACACAGTTATAAGTTGTGAGGCAATGCTACCATAGAACTCCTTTGGGATGCAGTGAATGGACCCCATGTGGGAAAGAAGAAACATTAAGAGAAGAAACAGTAGGTTATTGTGAATGTAAAAGGCTGTTTCCTAGTATGAGTTGAGATAATAGCTAGGATGCTGCACTATGATTAGACAGCTGAACAACCCTTTTCTGATGCAAGCAAAAATTGGCTGCAAAGTTAAATAGCAATTGCAACAACTGCTGTCATAACATGGACTGCAGTCCAGGAAAAAGAGAGCCTAGTTGTTGTTTTCCTCAAGCGAGTTCCTCATACAAACATAACTCTCTAAAAACCTAGGGAGCTGTCTCATAGTCTTCATACTGTACACAGCATAACTGAAATGGAACCTCATGAGAATAGTAAAGAAATTAATGATCCTGGTTAGTAAAGATTCCATTCATGATTATGTACCTTTAAGAAATAAATATTTGAAATATTATATATATATATATATATATATATATATATATATATATATATATATATATATATATATATATATATATATATATAATAAAATACAATTTGTATATACACACAAACAGTACTTTTAAGTCTCCGTTATTGTAAACTGTTTGAATTAGACCACAATGTTTTTAATGTTTGATTCACTAAAAAGAATAGACTCCTAAAAGCAATTCATTCAGAAAACAGACTACTCTGATTTTGCCTTTTATTTTTGATCCAGTAAAAAGAGCTGACTCATTAGAACCATTCACTGTGTAATTGGACTACACTTGTTTTGCTTGTAACTTTTGATTCACTTAAAAATTAGAGTCATTCATTTTGCAATTGGTCTACAGTACACTTGTTGCACCTGTTTCTTTAAGATTCACTAAAAAAAGGCAGCTCATAACAGTCTTTTTTTTTTCCTTTTTTGTTTTGTTTGGGAATTGGACTACACTGGCTGACCTTAATGTTTCTGATTTGCTTGTTTCACAAAAAGAACTGACTCAAAAGAGTCAGTCACTCAAGAATTGGCCCATAATAATCACACTGTCAGTTTAGTATTGGATTAGATGTGTTACAGTGCCATTGATATTATGAGTATTTTACACTATCCTGTGTGCATCGGCAGAAGAATTTTTATTTTTTTATTTATTAATTTTTTTTGGTCAACAAGTAAAATTGTATTTGAGTCATTTTGCACAGGAAAGCATATATATATATATATACTCTTATTGACCAAAAAGGTGTAGGCTGAAGCTAAAGCTTATTATGCCTAACCTTAACTCCACACAAGCTACACTAATTGACATTAATTTAAAATAACAATATAGGATATTCTAAATGTGTATTTAGAAAAAAAAATGAATTATTATTATTATTATTATCATCATCACTATTACTACTAACATTATCATCACTATTCAGTCTATCTTTTCTTTACCAATCCTTTATAAAGTATTTTTAACTGTGTTAATGAACTAGCCTTTTTTAACTCATCAGGGAAGCTATTCCAAAGCTGAAAACTTTAATTTGATGGGCAGTTTCTTTTTAAATTAGTTCTACAATTTGGTATATTACACATACATGTCCCTCTAAGGTCGTAATTACTGTCTCTCAAGCTGAACAAAGCTTGTAAGGACTGAGGGAGGGTGTGTTGTCTTGCCCTATACGCAAATTTAGCAGTACACAAATCTACCAAGTCATAGAATTGTAATGTTTTCAACTGGGTAAACAAAGGATTCGTAGGAGAATTATGACCTGTATGAATGGACTTGCAAGAACGATTAACTATAATATAGCGTTTGGTTTCAGTATTTTAAAAACGTTTCTCGGTTTTCAACTATACTGAGAGACTGATTGCTCCACATATGCAGAAATTCTACCACATCTGTACTACATCATCTTATAAACACACTTATGCCCATGACACAAGTGATTTCTGGTCCCAAAAGGTCTCTCAGCTCTGTCCTCCACCAAGTGCATTACTGGCCTGAAGAGATGAACTGATCTTGAATCTGCTCACAGAAGCTTGTGCTGCATGGGACTGCAGTCCACATACACACTCGCCTTCTGCAGCCACCTGCTGGTCCACTGTTCCTACTGCAGTCCTGATGAATAATGCATGTCCAGCTGGATACAACTATCTACAATAACAAAACAGGCAAAACAAGAAAACTGATACTGTACACTGTCATTCACAATTAAAATTAAAACTACAGCTGCATCATCCTATTTTGAGCAAAGATGGGTGATTTCAGCAGTAGAGCAACTGTTGTTCAACTGTGTTGAATGCTAACAGTATTATAGAACCCCAATGACAGGTCATGTTTTACATAAACTGAATGAATATATCAAACTTTCACAAAGGGTAAATCATTTGTGCTGCCTCTCATGACAAAAAGTTTTCGCTTTGAAGTATCAGGAGTCCTTGGAATTTTCCTGTAGCTGCTTATGCCTCATAAATGCAAAAAACAGTTACAATCCTGAGCAGGCTGGGGACTTAAAGTAAAAAAAAAAAGAAAAAAAAAAGAGAGTATGTGTCACATGATGATTTAATCCTGCTTTTCTCCTTCCTAAGTTCTCCTCCCCACACTTTTTGGATACATGTAGAGTTCAAGAGATAAAAAGAGACAGAATGAAGGCAGGAGCAGAGTAAGATCTCACCATCATTGTCTCGCTAATGGAAATGGTCACTGCTGGAAAGCGCTGTGATGGTGTTGAGAAACATTGACCAAGAACTATTCTGGAAAACCACCTTAGACCTTTTTTTTCTCCACAAAGAAACATTAAATTGAATTTCAATAGAAGAGTTGGTTTGATGAATGTTTTGGAATGTATGGGGGCCAAACATTTAAAATGGCAAATTAATATATCTATTAGCACCATCATGATCAATAATTTTTTACATTTTTTTTTTTACACATACAGTAGGCGTCTAAGGCTATTGTACTTTTAAGACACCAACATGTATATGTATCCCTTTTTTGACTGGCTTACTTCTGCATCCCAGCATAATTCACACGGTCTCTTTAAAAGCACTTCAGAATCACATTTCTCTTGCACTTTATAATGGGCATTTTATTAAAGAAGAGTGCATAGATTGACGATGCTTGCATCAGAAAATGCTATTATTGCACATCTAGCGTGCTTGAAATCTCCAGCATTTAATGTACTTCACTCGCCTTTCAATGAGACATTGTGAGGAGAGGGGGAGACTGTTAACTAAAAGGCATTTGATTACAGTCTAAAATGAACAGCTGTTGAGTGCTCTTCCAGCTGAGAGAGCGACAGGAACACTATGACTGAACTTGCACATCTTTCTTAGACTTTGTGCAGTACAATTTGTGAGTTGGGACTTTGCTGGAACATTTTCAACAGTAAAAGAGGTCACAAAAATACAGTAGTTCTACTGGATCTAGTAATGTTTAAATTGACCAATAGATGTTTTCCTTTTTAGAATGTAATTTTAAAAGGCACTAATTGTATTTACACAGTACAGGATTTAAGTAGGATTTCAAGAGGGATACGGTGCATTCAAGTCATCCTGCGAAGTTTGTATATACAAGTTGGGACATGCAAATTTTGAAATATTTGACAGATCAAATACGATTTACCGTTTTATTCAAACCCCATGCAATTATATTGAGGCAAAATACTTAAATATGGTTATTTTTTTAATAGTAGCTCTGCTGTATTTGAACTCATTTAGGTTGTAGCGAAGTAGGCTAGCTTAGAAGCATCTTCCTCAGAACAGCTGGAAAACAAACTACAGGGTACAAATGCAAGCAGGAGATTTCAACTGGCCCTGATACAACCTTTGTATCAAAAACAGACCTGATGTCAGAATTACAACAGCATGACAACACCTTCAAAACAAATCACCACCTGAAAGGTTACGTCCATTAGTCATTTAAAGGCAATCAGGATCAGATCTTTCTCTGCTTCCATTTCCATTTCAAACAAGTCAGAATGATGTACTATCAAAGAACCAGCGTTATGTCAGCAGAATTATCAGAAAACTATAATGCTTTTGCGGGTGTGGTGATGCCAAAACAAGAAAAACAAACTGACATGTGGGAGAAAACAAGGTACCGTCACGTTGGCCAACAGGAAAGTCCCCCTGACAGGATTTTAATAATAGCTCTCACAGATTGAATCTCTGCACTCCAGGCCTCATCCAGGTGCCACTTATCAAGGGTGATGGACTGTCTTTTGAGAGCTGATGTGTGAGAGCTGGCATCAAGCCCAGCTAGAAGGCCCAGCTGTTCTAATCACTTTGACATCAATCTGCAACGGCCAACCCAGGATCACACCCTATAAACACAGATGTCAGTTCACAGGAGAAAAGGCTAAACACAAACTAAACAGACTTCTGCCACTGCAATATATTTAATAATAACAAACAAGACAATAAATATAAACAAAAATAAATACAAATGAAAAATGAAAAACAGGTTATAGATAAAAAAAATTAAAATGAAAGATTAAATGACCAATTATTAAATTAAAAGAAATTGCCCAATAAATGCATATTTGAAACTTAAAATTTAAAATGTATCTGAAAATAAAATGATAGATTGACAGAAAATGTGATAATATTTGTTGAATATTAAATATTTGTTAAATATTGCTAAACTAACTTCAGCACCAACAACAACAAATAATACATCTATATTTGAGTCAGTTTAAAAAGTGCTTTATATACAGTTCACCACATTTCAAAATGCTTTTTTTTTTTTTTTTTTTTTAGAAATTAATACTTTAACTCAGCAAACATGTATGAAATTGCCTGAAAGTGATAATTTTTATAAGGTTACATTTTTTTTAAATTTCAAATAAATGCTGTTCTTTTGAACCTCCATTCATCAAAGAATCCTGAAAAATGCTTCCTGGTTTCCCCAAAAATATCAAGCAGCGCAATTGTTTTTAACATAATAATAAACATTACTTGAGCATCAAATCAGAATATTTGAATGATTTCTGAAGGATCATGTGACACTGAAGACTGGAATAATGTCTGCTAAAATTCAGCTTTGCATCACAGGAATACATTATATTTTAAAATATATTAAAATACATGGCTAATTGATTTCTTTATTTTGAAGTGGCACTCTTTGTCCTCCACACTAAATTTAGCAAAAAAGCTCAAGAAATGTCTTTCAAAATGACTGACAGCACTTTAATGAATGAGCGCATTTTAGAATGCAATTGAAAATATATTCTGTCTCAAAAATATTTCCCTACGAATGTGTTTACCTCAAACACGAGATTGAATGCACACAATAACTTATGCACCTGCTCCTCTCAGACAAATCTGCAGAATAGCCTTGAATAGTAACAGGGCACCCGCTGCCTTAGCCGAACTGGAAAAGTGTGATCTAATAACACAGTCTAATCTAATTTCCATCTATATTGAATTGCCTTTACGATATGCACAGCTCAATGGGTGTTAGCCATTATACCAGTGGACGAGCTGATCCAGCATGGAGAGAGTAACATGGGAAGAAGAGTGGCCTTCCTTAACGGTGTCATCTCATTCTGTTTGGGAAATGGATGGGGGTCAGGTGTTAAACTGGCCACGAGCAGAGATCTCCCACCTCAGTTAGTCTGGAGAGTGGGGTCGGCACTTTTGGCAGAGTTAACATATCACTACAGTTTTTACCCTGCATCTCCTCCTGATGTTGTGAACCAGATTAGTAAGATTCTGAACCACAGAACAGTGCATTTCTAATTATTAAAAGAATAGATCTCCCAAAAACAAATCTTATTTTTTCATCTACTCACCCTCTATTCATTTCAACCCACTCATATTCTTTACTCTGTGCAAAACAAAAGATGTTGTTATTGGAAGACTGAGTTTTCCATTCAAAGAAAGTGCCAAGCTCTAAAAAGACAAAAAGCACTATAAAAGAATCATAAAAATACTCTAATATATTTCAAGCCTTCTGAATCCATATGTTAGATGTTAAGAACAGCCCAACATTTAGGTTGCTAAGGTTCAATGATAATCTTTCCCTCTGCGGTAGCTATCAAATTTCATTTGCAGTTGCGTTTTTTGAACCTTCCCACTTTGGAAACACTTTGGTCACGCAACAGAGCGTCAGCCAATGACATCAAACCTGGTGCAATGTGTCTAAAGACGAAAAAAATTAACACACAGGCTATTCTACAGCTTCAAAAGACTTGTAACTCTAACTGCTTTTAGGATTTTTTTTTATTGGTGTATGGCGGTAAAAAAAGTGCTTTCATTGTATGAAAAAGAACAGTTTGAATGTTCCACTAAATATCTCCTTCAATGATTTATAGAATATGTAAAGGTAAATCAGGTAAAATGTTCATTGTCGGGTGAACAGTTCTTTCGTTCACCAAAAAATGTAATATAATATTTTCCTCAACTCATGCTTACTGTAATTTCAGTAGTACATTTACAAGGTTAAACTGCTTCACAGGTGCTAAACAGCCCCCTGAGACTTCAAAAGAGATAGTAGGTTGTTTCCACTCCCGAATTCAATTTAGAAACTGTATATAATCAAGTCCAAGCAATAAGTGACTGAACGGCAGAACTGTAAAGTTTGTTCATAAATAAAACACATTAAAATAAATCAATAAATGCAGGCAGACATACAGTATACACCTGCAAAGTCCCACTAGGTACTCAATATGAAATATTCAGTATCCAACAACATCGCATTTTCGTTCAATGCCACTCAAAAGTAATCTCAAGAATTCCTAACTTCCCCTTAGCCATGCCTAAATGAGTCAAGAACACTCTAGGACTCTTCTTCAAAGAATGCCCAAGAAAGGCCTTAATCTGAAGAGTAAGGGACAAGGGAGCCATACTCATTACCTCAGACTGTGTAAACAGGGCATAGCAGCCGTTAATGAGAGCCTGTAAAACCCTGGCGATTGTGCTTTTTGAATAGAAGTCATCTGAATTGCTTTTGTAGTTCTTGGATGGACAGCTCGCATGATGCCAGTGGGCTCTTGACGTTTGATAGCTGAGTCATAGACACCTCCTGAAATAACTCATGACAGCATTGGAGGGTGGAGTATGGGAGGGACATACACATGGATGGCATAACGGAAAGCCCACAGCAGTGGGTGTAGTGTTTGATTTTTAAACTGGTAAAAAAGATGAATAGTAAAATTAGGTAGAATAAATGGTTCCAAATCATTCACCTTCGGTTCTTTTGAAATCATATCCACGTCATGGGCATCCAGCTCAACTGGCACAAAGCCAAGGTCATGGGTTTGATTCCCTGGGAACACACATACTGAAACGTCAGTATAAATAGATGATATCTGCTTTTGCACTGCAAAACAAACACGCTAACAAAAGAGACTGAAAGCAGAGATGATGAATATTACAGCGCATTTGTCCTGCCGCTCAGCATTTGCTTTCAACATTAATCTTCTCCGGTTGTGGCGAGGCTTTTGAACAATAAACCAGCAGGTGTTTGAAGATGTCATGCTGATGGAAAAAAAGAGTCATATGAATCATATGAAGTGATATCAGATATAGTATACAATAAACATGAAGTCTTCTGTAATTGCATTGTTAGACTTGATTTATTTTCCCTGTTCTTACATGGAAATGGTATTAAATAAAAAGTACAAAAGAACATGTCAAACACAACATGAAGACATTTGGGACATTTGTTAGATGTTAACAAAACACCATTACTATAGATTGATGATTAAATGTACTGTAATTTACCCAAGTAATGAAGTATCTCTAAACATAAAACACTGGTTTAAATGGACAAGATATGATTCGATTTACATTTTACATTTATGCATTTAGCAGACGCTTTTATCCAAAGCTTATAGTGCATTCAAGCTATACATTTTTTTTTACCAGTATGTAAGAGTAAATAAGAGTACTACTTAAATTTTAAGTAGTTATATATATATATATATATATATATATATATATATATATATATATATATAAAAAAACATCTCAAGGCAAAGTAATAAAATTAATATAGGTTTCTTAAAGTGGCACAGATCACAATAAGTGCATAAGATGTTTAGTGTTTAGTGTTCTGAGAGAAAGGAGAAAAAAAATAGAAAAAAACGCTATTATGAAATGAGCACATGAAATACTCATCCGTAAGTCATTTGTTTAAACAGGACCAAGGTGGTCCTTTTCATGTACAGATCCATTAAACTGCTAGCTAGACCTCAAGGGTTCACATCTTTCAAGCGACCTCCATTTTCATCTTTTTGACAGCTTTCATTAAAGAGTAAAAGAAAGGAAAGGAATGAAAAGAGCCCTACTACACTCATTAGTGTCCATTACCAAGATACCTCCAGCACCCAAGAGCAATAGCAGACTCATAACCTTAACCCAGAACCAAAAACAACATTAATAATGCTCAAATTTGGCCATTCCCAAAAGAGTAAACACCTCACTAAATTAGTCCTCTGCTCTCTTAACTTTTATTACCCAAGTCTCAAACCAGGATACATGGAATGGGAGCTATCACAGTAAACAAGTCACAAAATAAATAACAAGCATATTAATTTTAGTAGGTTTTTAAAAAATAACGTAAAAAATGTTGTTTCTGTGCCACAGGATATTTTGCCTGCACCCAAAATCACATATTTCACTAATGTATTGTAGCCAAAAACAGTAAGTGAACAAAGTAGTTCATAAAACAAAGCTCAAAAAACAGTAGGCAAAAATTGCATGGTTGACGTCCGCATTACATTCACAATATACGCAATTATACTATCTATTTTTTTATTGAATGCCAAGTATTCACTTATTCAAAAGAATCATCTATAATATGTGATTTCGGATACAGCCCTTATCTGCCATTAGTCAGAAAGAAATATAGATCCACCCCAAAATCACACCGATGGGTAATGCAGCTTTGCTAGGTAAGGGTGGTTGGGATGATCAAAGAAACCTTTAACATTACACCTCAAACCTGAGAAGAAGTGCCTACCACAAAGCTCATTAGTCACTCCTTAAGAAGACAACCTTCTAAATACCAACCTTAAGCCTTAAAAAAAATAGAGTAAAAGGGATAGTTTATTAACAAAATGAAAAGTCTATCATACTTTTCTCACCAACATTTTTTTCAGATCTGTTTTTTACGTTGACTTGCAAAACTTCTGCGTTCGACTAAGAAATTTTATATCCTTTGTAAACTTTGTTTACTTGCAAAACATTTGCATTCTCTTGCAAAAGTATTGCATTCCCCCAAGAAATTTTACTTTCACTTGCATAAGCATTGAAATATAGTTTTTCACCATATTATTTCCCCATATTATCACCTTGTGAGCAATCACAATATTCAAAGCATTGAAATGTTTCCTCCCATCTCAATTTTTTTCCATCATGCCCTCCATACTTGTCCTTTAAAGTCAGATTTGGAAAAACATGTGGGTGAATAGATTGTTTTGGGCAGAACCTTATCTTTAAATAAACTCAAAGCTTATAATGCCAACAAAGTGACAAATTCATAGGTGTGGAGTAATGAACTCTAGTAAAAATAGTTGACTAGACTACACTTGATATCTAAAAATAAAAATCACAAAATAGAAATACTACAATTTAAAATCTGAACATAAAAAGAATACAGTGTCATCATCTCCTGTTTATTCTCTAGATGACAGGAAACATTTTGTTAAATTGAGGCAGACGAGATCACAGCTTTAGAACTGTCACTGGTAACCAACTGCAGTGTCTCTCATACTCTCCAATGAAGAGTTTCATTTCCTAATAGAGAGAGCACGGCCTCAGCCTGAAGATGTTTCAAAAGCCTGCCAGGCGTAATATGATAGAAAGCACTTAGCCTGACAGTGGTCCACCTGCTGATGCACACAAATGAGAATTCAAGCCTGTTGCTAAAACCAACTGGTCACAAAAACACGTCCTAAGAGCAACTTCCATTCAATGCCACAGAATAATTTAAGGCGTGATAGCAGAGCAGGTCGACGCAAAGAGGAATCTGTAATGTATCCAAAATTGATTCATAATGGTATAATTTAATTTTGAGTAAATCTAATATAGTGTTACAGAGAGCTGCCACAAATCGCTCAATAAAATAAACTCCTGGCATACGGTATATTTGTCTTGTGTTTGTATCTCAAACTGGGGATTTCTATAGAAATGTATGGATGTACAATATGCCAATCACAATAAATTTTACAAATTGAAAATAAATCAATTCCCTTTCAATGCCTACTTGTGGGCACCAATCAAAATGGTTTTAAAGGAATAGTTCACCCAAATGAAAAAATTCTGTCATTCCAAACTTGTATAATTGTCTTTCTTCAGTGGAACACAAAATGGGAATTGTTCTTTTCCATATAATAAAACTGAATGGATTTGGAATGAGTGTGAGCAAATGATGACAAAATTTATTTCTGGGTAAGCTATTCCATTGAAAATTTATTGTGCCCACAAGCATTGCATAAAAGACCCCCAGGGAAATGATGGAAAAAAGAAAATATTACCCAAACTCAAAAAAATGCAACATACGAGTTAAATAGTTCAAATCAATGAACTAAGAAAACTATCCTGAGTCAATCTCAGTCTAAACTACCAAACCATTAGATCCCTGACCAGAGCATTATATATTAATCCTAAATGTTTGTATTAGGTAACAGAACAGAGTCTTTGACTAGGTCCAAGATCAGGAGAGTTTAAATGGCACTGACTGTGGGCCCTGATGACACAGATTTGCTCATCATGAGCGGGACATTTGAGGGGCCCGCACCTTCTACAGCCTCTTCACCAATCAAACCCTGTCTGTGCAGATTCAAGATGGAATCGGCAATAATACGAGCGGTTTTCTTCTGGTAGCCCCCTGACGTCACCATAAGGATGGGGATTCCTCTTCGACGGGCTGCCCTGAAGATGATCTCATCTCTCTTTACGATACCCTGAAAGAGGGGTGAGAATATCCCAGCACAGTTATTATGTGACAAGTTGCAAATGAATTGGTCAAAATAGTTAACCTAATGTAGCTGGTCTCTATCTTCAGAGTTAAGTAAAATAATGCAAGTTTTTGCTTAAAAAAAGAAAGTAAGTCAATGGGGTAAGTTCTATGAAAACACTATATGATATATGATTTTAATAAATATATTCTACTGTCCCTCCAAATTTTCAAAATGGCGACTGCCCATTCATCCTGTAAAGCAGGCCTGAATAACTGATACCGAGGTTTACTGACCAGGCTAAAAACCCTGCTGAGTTGAAGCAGTGAGGTTTGGATCTGATATGGTGGACTGAAAGGAAGACTGAGTGACAGCTGTACCTGTGGGGATATAGCCAGACCTCCCAGAGGGTCTCCATCAAGAATGTCTGTGCCTGCATTGTATATGATGATGTCTGGCTTTACTTCATTCAGCGCCCCTTCTGAATGGAGCTCCACCTTCTGTAGATACTCCATGTCTTCTGTGCCCCAGTCCAGCTCCACTTTGCGTTTAATCGCCCCTGAAGTCAGAAAGTAAGACCAAATTAGGCTTTCATCACCTTAACTACAGTTGAAGACAAAGTGTCAGTAAACAGATCAGATAACAGCAATTATTAAAATAAATAGGGTTTATTTTAACAGGGTCTGTCATGCTCCAATATAAATAAATATCAACATAAAAGCATCCTAAAACTAGGCCAAATGTATTTTGTACCTCCAAAATAATACGTTTTAAAAAGCTATTATAAGCCATTAGTCAATGAAAATGTCTAGGTATCATAGGTCACCATTCACTTTCATTGTATGTAAAAGAGTAGCCAGGAAACTCTGAAATAAATATACATTTTGTGTTCCACAGAAATAGCCACACACTATTTAAATCATTTAGGCAAAAGGGTGAGTAAATTACAGATTCTTCATTTTGGGGGTGAACTAGTCCTTTAAGTTGTACCCATTTCTGTATTTCTTTTCTGCAGTGGATGTAACTGAAAAGTAGTAACTATTTACTTTAAAAAGGCAAAACCCTAATGTAAGGTAAAGAACACCTTACATTAGGGTTTTGCCTTTTTAAAGTAAATAGTTACTACTTAATAAAAATGCAAAACCCTAATGTAAGGTGTTCTTTCGTTTACGGGTTTAAATGGAAATAGACCACAATACCTTGCCTTCTCAGAGGCTTTCAAGACCTAATTAGTCTCTTGTGCCTTTCTAGGCAGATGAGAGGACTACAAATACACAGAGTCAGAAAACCGAGGCACATTCTTTTTTGAACCTATTGAGAAGTCACAGAGGGAAAATGGCATAGAAAAAAATGAATAAATATTTTAAGGAGAATAAGGCTTACAACACTTATCATGAGAAGAAGCCAGGATGTGCCTTCAATAGAGCGAGGGGAAGTTTAAGTCAGAACATTATACGTTTATAAAACCTTATGTTTACCTGGTTACAGTACGTACTGTAAATGCATTAACGAAATCGTCTCAGGTTTGACAAGTTGTCGCGAGGTGTGCATTGAAGCTGAACAGAACAGCAAGTTTTCTGTCACTCCTACTCAAGTGTTTGACAGAGCGAGTTAGAACAGTGCAGATAATGCATGCGTTAATTGACGAAGATTATAATGTGACCATATCGGTGCCAGCTGGAGCATGTTGTCAGTCATCCCTTCAAAACACTGTAGGCTGTTTCTTTGATATCCAACGTATCAATCAAAACATTTCCGGAAGGAAATATCAGTGCATGCCAGGCAGAAAAAGCAGACCAATTACCATTCAGTATGCAAATATGACAATGACATCAAAGATCAATTAGAATTTGAATACTGTATCATTGTAAGCCAGAGGAAGACTTTCAAATTTTAGGAAAATTGTGTCAAATAAATTAGGCAAGAAACAGTACACACAGTTTGGCATTTACTTGCGAGGAAATATTTTTATCAGAAACCATGTTTAATAAGGTACAAAAAGAAAGACAAAACAAATATACTGTATGATGCACTGACATCCTTTTTCGTTTGCATGCAAACACTGAGGAAGTATGAACCAACAGCTCACAGTAGTATATGAGGGTTGCAGGACACTGCCCCCTGTTGGAGTGCAAGAGTACTTTACCTTCTTCTACCCAGAAGGACGACATTCATTCTTTCATTTCCATTTATCTGCCTCCACCTCAGTATGTCATTATTTGTGAGTGTGTGTATGTGTGAATTTGTATAGATATGCAAATAAAGAGCAAATCCAGGCTAAATTAGTCAGATAACCATGATCCAAAGTGCTTTGGCTTTTCGTATCACTGTGGAACGGGATATCTTTACATAATCAGGATCACTTCAAATCCCCATTTACACACTCAAATGAAAATTAACTCACTCTTTGCATATCCATCTCCTGGATAGATGTGGCGATTATAGACATCCATTATGTAAATGCGTCTGTCTTCCAGGAAATCCCGCTCATGGCCGTTTCCCTGTAATATATATCAAAGAGCAGATATAAATTCATATTATGTGGAATTTCTGCTGTTTGAACCTAGAACTACAATGCTGCTGCTAGTTTCACTAACTATAGTGCATTAAATACATATAATAAGTATATGGTCTAGTGGTTAACACCAGAACGCTTATCTGGGAGATACTCAGGCCTTTATGCACATTCTGCGCCTGGTTTTCAGAGAAAATCTGCAGAATTCTACATAATGGATTTTAATACAACCCAATGTTTTACAATGAGCTGAAATTACTATATTCAATTTGAATAAGTCAGCATGCAAAGAATGAGTCTTTGTGAATGATGAGGGGCTCAAATTCTGTGGAAATCCACAGAACTATGTGGGGGAAATTCCTGCAAAGAAAGCAAATTCCTGCAATTTTTTTCTTGTTTTCCATAAAAAAATAATAATAATTAAATAAATAAAATATATAAATTATCTTCCCTTTGATGTATGGTCTGTTAGGATTGGAAAATATTTGGCAGAGATTTGAATATCTGGAATCTGAGGGTGTATAAAAATCTAAATATTGAGAAATCATCTTTAAAGTTGTCGAAATGAAGTCCTTAGCAATACATATTACTAATCAAAAATTAAGTTTTAATCACTTTACGGAACATGATCTTTACTTAATATCCTAATGATTTTTTGCATAAAAGAAAAATGGATAATAATTAACCCAGCGACTTAAAACTGGTTTTGTGGTCCAGGGTCACATATATAATGAAAACAACAAAAATAAAATCATTATTTTTGCAGTGTATTATATGGAGATGATGGAAAAAGACAGACAACAGGAAATTTGGGGCAAAGATATGCATTTCATAACTATTGTATTTTATTTGTTTTACAAAACTGTTCTCTCACAATAGTTATTATTTTTCAGTGTATTGCATGTGTCCAGTATGAAAGCAACTGCTTTTGTTTTTGAAATGGAGCATGACTGACAGCATTGTGATGCAAAGATGAGCTTTTCCTTAGCTCTCGGAAATGCTAAGTATCGAACTGTGTGTTCTGAAGACATAACATTTCCATCTCTCTTCATTCCACCCTCCTCATCTATCACGTACAGCGTCTGGATATTGTCACTTTTAATTTAAAACTGCTGCAAGGCCCACAAATCATGTGCACGACTACAGCCTCTTATTCCAAAACAGCCCTGTCTCTCTGCTCACAAAGACCGTTAGCCAATTACGAGACTATGAACCACGCATTAGGGACACATTCACATTCTCCTGTCTGCACCATCTGTGCACTCAAGCAGCGAAACCTTGCTGCTGGCAAAAATATATCCATGTAGCAATTTTGAGATTGGTCCTCGGAAATCTAACAGGCAGCTTACATTAATAATATATACAGGAGTGATTACAGAACATGCAGCAGCTCTTAAATAGCGCTGATGGTCTCAAGTGGAGGTGAACTGTTATAGAACTGTAATATTATCTAATGCGTAAACTCTATTTATAAGACCAGAGGACGGAAGGTACAGAATTTCTGCATCAGAGACCAAGTCTGCAATCACCTTGGAACTGGAACGTCCAATGGCTTGTTTGCCAACATAAGCACATGCTGGAAATGTCAGATGGACAATTTCATTGTTTTCATGTAGATTCACCCTCTGTAGTTAGCTACATTTGGATATATGATGACATGAATTTATTATAAGTATAAAAACACAGTCAGTGAGATGCTAGGAGATGCTTTTTTTTTTTTTTAAGTTTAAGGTACTTTTTTTAAAGAGCCAGTAAGATGAAAATTCTAAGCTTCCTATCACTGTTTATAAGTCCTGTAAAATAGGTTTAAATCCATCCAAGGTTAAAAAACATTGTCATTTTGTCAAAATATCATTTTAAAATTACCTCAATTCTCAGAGATCCCCAAACAGTTTGCGCGAAGCTGTTCAAAAGATTCAGTTTCCTTAAACCCCACCTTTCGGTTGCATACTGTTTTCTGATTGGTCAACTGGCATAGTTTTGATTGGTTGTTCCACACACAACTTCATGGTAAACAATGCGTTAGCATCTTTTTGGGGTGAATTATGTCTTATTCCTCTCATCGCGAAGCAAACAGTAAAATAAAAAACTTGAACAGTCTCGCTGCTTTTTCTTCTGTGTGTGTGTATTCAAGCCGCGCGCTTCAGTTTGAATCTGAATATCGCGTTCAGCGCGGGGGTGTGGTCACATTAGATATAAAGAAGGGAGACGTGAAAAACGGACATCGCGTTGTTTTCATATGGATTACTTTATCACAGAATATCTGTTAGCAGCACTTATTTAGTTTTAAAGAAGACATGTCAAGCTTTCTATAGATATCTCTCTCATGTCTCTTCGTTGAGTATTTACAGAGTTATACTTCATTTTAATGACGTGTTTGTAAATGAAGATCAGCGCAGACAGGCTGCAAACAGCACACATACTGATAAGACGCTCGGGAGAAAACAGACACATAACTTCATAATCATACTTCGCGTTGTGATTCGGAGATGCTCGTTGGTCTAAATAAAGTTGGTAATGAACCCTCTTTTATGGCCAAACGCTTTGAAAATCCCGCCTTGTACTCACCGAGATTAGAAAAGCAGTCATCAGTGAAATGTTGAGAACACAACAAAAGGGATTTGTTGTACTGCTCTGGTATTGTGGTAAAAACGAATTTTAGCCATTGGTTCTTCTGATCTTCATTCTTTGGCAGTGAAAATAAAACAAACTTGCCTTTACAATTAAAAACACACCGTCTCCTCGACATGATGCTATCACACCAACCAGAGCGTCTGTGTGGGGGGTGGGGCAGGTCAGAGTTCCGTTTCTCCCAAGACGGTAGGCGGAGATTGTTATGCAAAGTGTTCCTAGTGATGTACATAGAGATGGACAAAAGATTTGAAATCTATAACGACTGGTTTCAGCGATTCAGAGTCGACTCCTTACTTTAGAAGCCAATAACTTTATAAAACGTGTACTTTTTGGTTTAATTACTTTGCACATTGTTTACACTGATGGACAGCTACATCATACACTGTAATACAGGTAATTTTTGATTTCCCATCTATGTGGCTCTTTAAGTGTATTTCATAAATTCATTATATTTTGAGGCACATATAAAAATAATAATAATAATAAAAAAACTTAATTTAGATTTTTGAAAAAGAATCAAATTTAGAAAACCCTTAAAGATACCTACAAGTTTTTGGTGTTAATCTGGCACCTGGTGCTATTTTCTTTAATTATATGACAAACCCCTTCTAACTAGCAGCATTCCCCTAATTTAACTGAGATGACAGGCCACTCTAAGGTGACTAAAACATTGCGACAGGAGGTTGTCTAGATGAAGGCCCAAATAGAGGACCCTTAGCCATTGCAAGAGAAGCAGGTTATTCCAAATCTGTCATTTCTAGAATACTGCAGCTTTACAATGACCCTAATTCATTGAAGTCCCAGAAAAAGGCTGGAGAAAAGATAACTCGTCCAAAGTTCACTTTAATGATGAAAGCCAGTTTATTCCTTAATTGTAAGTGACTTTGTCTAAAAGCATCTGCTAAATGAATAAATGTAAATGTAATTTATTTGGGTCTGATGGGAAACATTATGTTCGGTGTCAAACTGAGGAAAGACTGAAGTGCGAAAAGAGAAAGGAGGAGGAGGAAGTGTCATGGTTTGGGGGATGTTCTCTGCAGCAGGAGATGGGCTTTTATAAAGCTTCATTGAGGGTGAATGCAAATGTTTATCTAAACCTCCATCAGTGACATGCAGTTCCTTCCCTGCAAGAATCTCCCAATCAGCCTGCAATTTTCATACAAGACAATGCCCCCGTCACACCACAAAATGGGTAAAGCAGTTCCTTGAAGCTAAGAATACTGAAATAATGAAAATGCCAGCACAGAATCCTGATCTAAACCCCACTGAAAATCTCTGGAAAATCATTAGCAAGAAAGTTATGGCTAAGAAACCCATTAAAGTCACCGAACTATGGAAGAGAGTGGACCAAGATCGCACCAGTGCATTTATTTTTTATATCATTTATAGAATATTGAAATATTGATCTTTATTTAAAAAAATGGGGGAAAAATATTTAAATGACAAAAACGTATTCTAAAGTTTAACCTAAAATTAAAACAATAATAAAACAATACAAGCCAATTCAAAATATTAATAAATATAATAAATAATTACAATAACAATTTATTATAGCAAACCTAGTATAAATTCAGCTCAGACCATTTCTTGATTCTTAATGTCCTGTCACTTCACTGACCCATCAATACAAATGTCAAAAGGAATACTTTTTCTCATTAAAAATTCATCTGAATAAAATATGAAAAGCTGAACACTCACTTGATCTCTGTAACCCTCCTGTTACTTTACACATTCGAGAGTGGACCAAATGTTTTATAGCTGACTGCAAATTTGCATTTCTGACATTACTAGCTAAAACGTATGACCTTGCGTGATGCTGAAATACATCCACAACGCTAGGTGTCCCTATAGGTCCATTATGACTACTGTATCAGCCAGTCTTTAGTTATTTTTGGGTATGTAATGATCCAGGGGTGGTAACAACTAATTTTAGTACTTTGATTCCTTATATGTCATCTCATTGTATAGATAATCCTGGTTATTAGCAAACACTTCATTTATGCACTACTTGTCACCTACAGAGACCAGTGTCTGCCATTACATGTCATAGTTTTAAGCCTTTAATTGGAGCTTTAACGCCAACTTCTCCCCTCTCGATATTTTCACAGCCTTTAAACCCAGTTGAGCGCTTTCAGGCACATCTATATGCCAACATGAAGATTCCCACCTTTGTTCTGCTTGTAGCCCTCCATGAATTATTCACCCGGCAATGGTATTGATCTGATCTTATTGGCTTTAGTCGATGAACAAAAGACTATAATTACAATCAAGGCACACTTAAAAATGCCTATGGCAGTTTTATGTGCTACTGTAGCACCAAATTTATCAGAAACAACAGCTCCTGGGTCCATGAAAACTTAATTAATAGGCTGGGCTAATTAGCAGAGGAAGGGATTCATATGAAGGAGTGTGTAATAAACTGCAAATTTGGTGGAAACATGTTGATTTACACTAATTAAAGGATATAATGTTAAGACTAGAGGTTGACTGATATGGCTGGCCAATATAACTCTTTTGCTGTCAGAAATTTTTTTCAACCGCTTCCGGTTTGAGTGTACGCCAGCATGTCTGTCTGTTGTTGCTCCCAGGTATTATTTTCTACTTGTTTATGTACTTCTTGGACATTTACTTTTGTAATCTTCTTCCCTTTCCCTCATTGACCTATCACAAGCCTTCATTCCCCCAATACCCCCAGTTTGTTGCATATAGACCCATGGTCTCCACTTTCTCTCTGGGCGGTTACTTGCTACTACATTTTGAGTTTTAAAGGTCTGGGGAATTCTTTTCCAGTCTGCTGGTTTCCTACCCATGGTTTTTTTCTGGTGGTTCTTGTGGTGTCAGTTATACACGTTCTCTAACATGGCCATGTAGATTGGATAGAAAAATGTGCTGCTCATGGTTGAGTTTTGTTTCTGTGCTTGCGTTTTTTTTTTTTACACAGCTATTTTACTGTGCAAGGCAGGTAAGCTATAGCTGTTTTAGTGCTCCTCAGTATTTTTTCTGCAATGTTTTTTGTTATACATCTGCCGAGTTTTATCATGTATCAACCAATTTGGTTATTTGTATTTTGTCTTGTCTTTTATTTTGTTTTAATTCTGATGTATTTCCTGTACAGCACTTTGGCTTCACCATCTGTTGTTTTTAAATGTGCTTCATAATAAATCAGCAAAACTAAAAAAAAGTTGCCAGCCACTGCCAGAATTTTTACAAAAGTTTAATGACACCCAGGATGTTTTGTTGTATATGAGTAACTGAACATGCAATATACCCAAAAGGGTAAGTTTCATGAAAAAAGCAACATTTAAAAAAAAAAAAATCACGTTTTTGTAAAAGACTAGGACTGCACCAGATTTAGAATGATCAAAATATAGATCCTTCCATCAGTACATCCAAAGTTTGCATGGTTCTAAACCACTTCCTGGATTGTCATTTCATTCAGTAACCTAAGGCAGTTTTGATTTATATAATGATTCATGTTTGATGTTCGCATTATTTTAAGTGTGTATCTGCTTACATACACGATCACTTGCTTCTGCTTCTTCCTCGCTGAGTTCTGATCCATGCGTTCAATACTCTTTCAGAAGATGTGTACTAGCGGAAAACACTGAAATTTCCATCAGTGGCGGGGAAAACGATAATTACTATCATAAAAATTTAGGAGTCAGTATTATTATATATATATATATATATATATATATATATATATCTTTTAATTTAAATTCTAGCTTTATTCATTAAACTGATCAAAAGTGGTCGTAAGTACATATAACTTTTAATATTACAAGAATTATAATTCTTTAGAATTTTCTATTCATTGGATAATTTTGAAAATCTCGGTTTCTACAAAAATGTTAAGTGTGTGTGTTTAAAAAACATAAATTGCGAGTTATTAATTGATAGACTTGGAACTGATGCAAACTTTTGTGTATCAGCTTGTTAATTATTTAGTTAGTCTCAAAACAGCCAAATATCATTTAAGCATCCTGTAGTGGATATATATATAGGTTTGTCACTAGTTAAGAGAACAGCTTTGACCGCAATTATCATTAAACTCTGCTGGGTTGTTTCAACTCAACTTTTGGGTTACATTTTATAATAAAATTTTCAACCCAATAGTTGGGTTAGTCCATATTTGATCCAAAGTTGGGTTGAAAAAAAGACTGGCTTGTGGTTGAATATGTTTCTTCACCTAGTCTGCTCAATTGTAAGAAGCAGACTTGTAAGTTTAAACAGACTTGATTGGAGATGTCCGGCATACGTCACCAGAGAAGTTATTTCACCAGAAAATCAGGTTATTACAAGGTAAAAAAAAAAAAAAGAATCATAACATTGAGACTCTCTCAGTTAACGTTCACTATACATTTCATATATTTTGCCTTCTTTTCCTTTCATTATCTTGAAAAACCATAAAACATGATTATTAGCTCACTGAAAACCTGACAACATAAAGAATTACGGATGTCAAAAATGAGTGTGACAGCTGTCATCTGAAACTATTTGTAGCTTATTGCCCATTTAGAGCACTGCTGTTTAATTCAACTCTTTACCTCAGAGTCCTTGGTTGTGAGACAGCTCTCTTTTTCATTCTGTTATCTCATCAAGCACTTCCTTGTCTCTTTCACTTCATCCTGCTCTCTCGCTCACTCAGGTGAGCATGACATCAAACTAAATATTTTCTGCTCACCTTCACTGTCCCCAATGTACAATGTACAAAAATACATTTTGCTTTTAAAATAAGAGAGATTGGTATACATTACTATGTATACATACGGCAAGTATCAGAACTGTCACAAGTTCTATTTTCCCTCGATTATTACCAAAAATGCATGACATGACCGGTTAATGCACTTATAAGTTGTTAAAATAACTACAGAAAAAGCCATTACCTCATTACACACTATAAGATCATGTACAATATTATAACCCACTTGACAGTGCAAAAGAGTAGCATTGCCATCATTGGGTAGTGATTGCCGTGTAATCATCTTAATTACACACTCAACAGCAAACACTAATAGAGCCATGACTGCAGAAGAAAGCATGTTTCAGTTACAGAGGAGTCCAAGATGTTGCATATAAGTATTCAGAGTGCAGGGTTATTGATTTTGCCTCCAAAAAAGGGGGTATTATCTCGTCTACAGTGTCAATTCCATTGACTGACAGAGTGGAGTTGGAAAAGGACTGCTCACCTGATGGGCATCTAGATCGATGATGGTGGCCCTGGCAACTCCCTCCACCCTCTCAAAGAGAAACTGCAGAGGCAAACACACAAGGGAAGCAGTTAGGTTGTGCCTGACAGAGGAACAAATTGCAAAGAGGTTTGTGGATCTCATGACATAGCAACAATATGAGTGTGGAATGAATGTGGAAACAAAAAGAAATCAATGGATGAGTTTCAGTAAAAAGATGTTACATAGATACCAAACATGATATCTGTACCCATGAGTCCATGCAGGATTTTTTAATGAAATTATCAATTCAGATGCTGTGTTTTTTTTTGTTTGTTTTTTTGAGAGAGAGAAAGAGAGAGAGAGAAATGCTACATGAATTTCCACAGTATTAAGGTTTAATGACGTTTATACAAGCAATCCCTCTTATCTTTAGTCTGTTTATTTCTTAAAGGTCACGTTTTTCTTGTTTTTTTTTAAGTTTTGATTGTGTTTACAGTGTGCAATATAACATGTGTTCATGTTTCACGTGTAAAAAAAACAGTATTTTTCACACAATTCACTTATCTGTATACCGCTGTTTTCACTGTCATAAAAACGGGCTGATGACTTCCTTGTTCTATAAAGTCCCTCCTTCAGAAATACGTAACGAGTTCTGATTGTGCCAGCGGTTCCTGTGTTGTGATTCGACACCAGCTGAGCTCATGCTGCCCTCCTGGAAATGCGATTGGGCTAGTTTTGGAGTAGTTTTGAGAAGCAAGTGGGCAGGATTTGTTTTGAAAACCTGGCAATCCTGATCTGAATGCACGTGCTGGAAATGTAGTTCTAATCACAGAACGCTTTTACTGACAAGATGCGCATGAAAATCGCATTCGATTTTTTTTGCACAGCCCTACCATCCATAAACAATGCCTTCACCAGACAAAGAGGGAACTGCTCCATCTTTCAAGAATAATCTTTGTGCGAATCCGGCATTAAACTGATTGAGATTGAGGATGATGTCCTTTGCAAAATGTGCTGCACATAGTTTTACATGTGGATTATAATTTTCGGGAACCGAGTTAAACATAAATTGTAACCATTAATCTCTAAGTACAGCGTCCCTGGGAAGGCCAAACAAAGGTGATTAGAGTCTGAGATGAAAATAACAGCATTTCGACGAAATGGCGACAAACGCAACTCTTACTTTTCTCTGTCGGAGCGCAACAAGACCACGCCCCCTTTTTGTGTATTCCAGTGGGCGGTGGTTGGTCAAAAAACTGTTCTAGTGACGTCATTAATGAAGGAAGTAAAGGGATGTAGTCCAAACTGGTCGTTCGATGTAGGCGAATTCTGTTAAATAAAATATCTCGCTTGGCATTGAACTTTGAACTTCAGAATTTTACAGATATTATTTATACTCTAACAACAACATTACGCACTAACTGAAGTTTGAAACATGGGATCATGAAGAACGGGACCTTTAAATAGAGTAATTACATTACTTTTTAACATTAGCAAACAGCAACTATTCTGAATATAATCTAAGCAAATCCACAACCCCAAAATGCTAATTTCCAAAGTAAAAAGTCAAATAGTAAAACAATACTATATTTGATTAATTTGGAGATGATCATCATCAACTGATATAGCTCCTTATGTAATTTTAAAAAAAGTAAATTTTCCAAAGTTTGTTTTATTATTCATTATTCTTTATTATTCACATGACATTTTTTATATTTATTAATAAAAAAATATATTCTTAATATTTTTTTATAAAAAGAGCTGCGTAAAAAACGATTCACTTAAACGTTAGTAAATCATGTTGCATGATTTATTTTAAAGGGGGGGTGAAATGCTATTTCATGCATACTGAGTTTTTTACACTGTTAAAGAGTTGGATTCCCATGCTAAACATGGACAAAGTTTCAAAAATTAAGTTGTACGATTGAAGGAGTATTTCTGTTCCAAAAATACTACTTCCGGTTTGTCACAAGTTTCGGAAAGTTTTTTTCGAGTATGGCTCTGTGTGACGTTAGATGGAGCGGAATTTCCTTATATGGGTCCTGAGGGCACTTCTCCCGGAAGAGCGCGCGCTCCTGTATAGCACAGCACTGAGAGCACAACAGACTTCACTGATCAAAGCGAGAGCGTCGCGAAATGTCACAAAAGGAGTGTGTTTTTGGTTGCCAGGGCAAGACAACCCTGCACAGATTACCTAAAGAGAAACAGCATTAAGGGACCAGTGGATGGAGTTTATTTTTACAGAGCATCAACGGAGTTGTGCAAGTGTTTGTTTTTGTTCCCCTGCATTTCGAAGATGCAAAACAAACAAGGCCCAGTTTGACGACGGATTTGCACATCGTTTATTTCTTAAGGATAATGCAGTCCCAACGAGAAAGGGTCACAATCGTGTGTTGGAACCGCAGGCGGTGAGTAAAACTGCTTCAAATATCTCTGTGTTGTTAACTTAGCTATCGGCGCGTAAGCACATCAAGTAAACAACATGCGATGTTGTCATCAAACTGCACTTTCCACATGTACAGCTTAAAAAAAAAAAAACGACAAAATGGAACTTAATCATTTTCCAAAACCGCTAAGCAAATATATATACAGTTTCAGTACATACCACATAGAGCCGCTGTTGTTGCTGCTGCTCTTGTTAAATTTCAGCCTCTGGATCATAAATATACACTGAATCTGACTGTTAGCCATGGTTTGTTTTTGGTTGGTTTTGTCCTCAAGCTTCCAAACGCTATCAGCGCAAAAGCCTACTGGCTCTCGTGATTCTTTAGCTCCGCCCACACGTCACGCCTACAGACGCTCGTGTTTTTCCGGAAAAAATTGGTACAGACTATCTTTCTCTTATGAATATAATAAAACTAAAGACTTTTTGGAGTTATGAAGGATGCAGTACTACTCTATAGGTACTCAAGATTAACAGGATATTGAGTGAAAACGAGCATTTCACCCCCCCTTTAAAACTCTCCTCCCATAAATCTGAAAGGGAAACTCCTACAAATGCATATTCAATATGGCCACGTGCCAAATTATCTGTATCCACACCTTTTCAGCACTATTTCACTGCATGGAAATGAGTAAATCCGGACAGTTCTATTTTAACTTCAAAAGACAGTTTGTGCTGGTGCAAGCTGTTAGTACAGTAAATCTGGCACATAAACTGTTCAAGCCATTGTGAATTTTTCATATTATTCATAATTCATTCATATTATTTACAACTGTTTTACATGACAGGGGCCCATTTTGCACTCTCTAATATTTTGATGCAGACATCTCACCTTGATAGCCAGTGTGATGTCAGCATAGGCACAGAAACCTCCTCCTTTGTCACTAGAGCAGTGGTGGAAGCCTCCTCCTGCAAGATAAGCAGAATGGAGTCTGCACCAGACACTGAGCACTCCCTACTTCCTGTCACAGGTTAATAAATAAAACCACCCTCCAGGGCCTTTTTTTTTTTTTTTTTTTTAATCCTCACTATCGTGATTCTTCACCCCGTTACACTGGTGGAGAATGCAGGAAGAAGTGTAAGGAATCACCAACAGCTGCCCTGACCTTAAAAAATATATATATAATTTTTTGTTTGTTGTTTTGTTTGTTTGTTTTTTCTTCTTCCCTCTTTTTGTGCAGGCAGACGCTCCTTCCCCTCATCATGGAAGAACTCCTCAAACATCTAACCGAGGTCAGCATCTGCGAGCAACAAATTGTGGAGCACCTCGCTAGCCATCAGAGGGGGCTGGGAATGCCTGAGCTGGGCATGGCTGCTCGCCCCACTCTTGGCCTTATTTCTCCCTCCCACCCGAGTCCAGTGAGAGCTACGAGGAACTGAAGCGCCAAATCATATCTCGGGTGGGATTGTCGCCAGTCGCCGCAGCGCAACTCTTTTTCAACTTAATGTTTCATTACATTCAAGTGAAATTAGCAAGCAGTTAGACTGAATTTACATTCGTTTTAAAGGCGGAGACAGGCGTGAATCGACGCAAGTTGCGCACGTGCGTTGAGTCTCATCCATACTGCCAGATGCACTCGTGGAGATTTGCGGTGCAGGGCCGCGCGAGAATATAACCGAGCGTTACGAAACAGGCTGCGAGAGTGCCGCAAATGTGAATGGCTCACCTGTGACACTGGATTCACTCCGCGTGGGGAAGAGAGGAGCAAGTATGAGAAGCATTCAGACACAGGCTGTGTGTGCGGTCTTCTGAATGGGGAATAGCGAACATAAGAGATGCTCTTGATATGCATTGTGATGCAGCTCTTGTAAATTATCTTTTTTGTTCGTTGTCTGTCTTTTCAAAGTTTTAATTAGCCTATTGACACCGCAGGCTTTTGCGATTAGATCTAGTGTGGCCACTGCCAAAGTCTGCTCGGGGACACAAGCACATCCTGTGATCGTCGATTATGCCATCTGGTACTCTGAGGCTATTCCCCTGCATCAGGCCACTGCCAAGGCCATCGCCCAAGAGCTGTTCCTCCTCTGCAGCAGAGTCGGCATCCCAGCTGAGATTCTGACCAACCAGGGAATCCCCTTCATGTCTCAGCTGATGGCGGGGGATTTCACCCCCTTTGAGCTCCTGTTCGGGCAGCAGCCCCGTGGCCTCTAGGATGTCACAAGAGAGGTGTGGGAGCAGCAGTCAGCTGTCCATCTAATGCGGGAGAGGGTTGACAGAGTGATGCCCTTAGTCAAGGAACATCTCAGTCAGGCGCAGCAGGCGTAACAATGCCACTACAGTCAGGCAGCTCAGCCACAGAAGTTCCAGCTGGGAGAACACGTCCTGGCCCTGATCCCCAACGCGGCCTGCAAGTTCTTGGCCACCTGGCAGGGGCCGTACAACATGACCGAGAAGAGGGGCCCGGTCATCTACAGGGTGCATCAGCCCGGCCGGGAAGACGGGAAAGCCAACTATACCATATAAATTTGGTGAAAAAGTGGATGGGGACCAGGGCCCAACTTTCTGCCCTCTCCACCTCCTCTCCCGTGGTTGTGTACATGGAGCCCCAACTGTTGGCTGCCCAGAAGACGGAGCTGCAGCACTTGGTTGGTCAGTTCTCTGATGTGTTCTTCCCCCTTTCCATGGATAAAGACTGCGCTCACATCGGAACCAGTCCTACAGGCCCCGGACTTTAACTGCCCCTTTCTGTTAGAGACGGATACCTCGAACACTCGGACAGCCATCCTCTCCCAGGTATAGGACGACGAGGAACATCCAGTGATCTACATCAGCCGAAAGCTGACCCCTGCAGAACAACGCTATGCCACCGTTGAGAGGGAGGCATTGGCCATCAAGTGGGCAGTCCTGGAGCTAAGGTATTATCTGATGGGTAGAAAGTTTACCCTTATAACTGACCATGCCCCCCTACAGTGGATGGCCCAAGCAAAGGATACCAATGCCCGGATAACTCGGTGGTTCCTAGCGCTCCAGGACTTCCACTTTAGCATACAACATTGGGACGGCCAACACCAACACAGACGGGCTCTCCAGGACTTGGTCAGCTTTCGTAAGTCTGTCAGGGTGCGTGTCCCGAAGCCCCATCAGCATCACCCTTGAAACACAAAAGGAACACCAGGAAACATCTTCACAGGCTGATCAGTCATGGTCGCTGACAATCAATGGGGTGATCACAAGTGAGTGATCACTTCAGAAGACTGGATGCAAACGCTGTTCTTCATTGTTCTCCTACAGAGAGCCCATGACCGATCAGCACCCCATGCATGAACATGCTGCACTTGGAACACTGCCACTATCAGTGCACCATCCAGCGAGCACTCCAACACTTCCTGTCACCGGTTGATAAATAAAACCACCCTCCAGGGCCTTTTTTTGCACACCCCAGATGTCATGTGATTCTTCACCCCGTTAATATATATATATATATATATATATATATATATATATATATATATATATACACATATTACATTACAAAGAGAACTCACCCACATTTATTGCCCATCCTCGATCCATTGCCAGCTTTCCAGCCTAGGTAAAAAAATAAATAAATAAATATAAGAGAGATAGAGAGAGAATGCTTTGCTTTCATGGGCTCATTTTCCAGCTGGCATTTTTCCCCTTTCGAGTCATCAATAAATTAACAGAAAACAGAATTCTGTTCATATGCCGGATAAATCAAAAGCAGAGTAACTTGGTGCTTAAGCTGAGGCAGGATACAACATCTGAATTTCTTTCATCTTCAATTACAAATCTTTTCAACTTACACAAAAGTTCTGTGCATATACGGTAGCATCTACTAATGGTTTAGGAGGGGTATGTGCAGCTTTTTATAGAGCCTGTGCATTTCTAATATTTAAATACTCTCCAGTTTAGTTATTTATCTTAGTTGTTAATGGTTTCCTCGTATATTCTCTCCTTAATTCACTTATCTCTCTTCTATCTTAGTTTTACACTTCAGTTATTATCTCCCATGAAAATCCAATCTTTCAAATATATTTAATGGCAGGATATAATAACAGGAAATGTCTTAAAACTAGCATTTCTATCACAGCAAGGGCTATACATTTGTCGATCACAGATAAGACCATCATCAAAGAGTGACACATTCCAATGAGCTTTGCAAAAAAAAAAAAAAAAACCTGATGCTGCTTTGTTTAAATAGTAATCAGATACACTAGTTTTTCAAAATGAGACTAGATTGTGTTTTCTTTTATCATTTCTTCTTGTCATCTTGTTGCCTCCATGAGTCATTGGAAGCTCTTAGCACTGAAGTGCAACTGAGTTTGTTATACACACACACACACACACACACACACACACACACACACTGAAATACCAACTAATGATAATAATTTTAGCTGTTTAACTGCACTAGAATTGATATACAATCCAGTACACTCATGATACTCTTTCCTCCGAGTCCATTTAAAGCTACTTTTAGTCATTCTTGAAGTAGAGTGCCAAGCTCAGAGGAGAGCTCCACACATGTACGAACACACACACACACACACACACTGCTCTTGAGCTCAATCCCTTGGCTGCAGCCAGTGCATGGCTTTGCATAAGGAGAAGGTTATCAGTGAGCCTAGAGCCCGGAGCTGCTCCTAGGAGGCACAGCTAAGCTCAACTCCGCTCTATCTTTCCTTTTTAACTTTCTCTTGCTATCCTTCTCCTCTGGGTTTCTATACAGATAGTGGATCCATCAGTAAAACTGCATCAAATGTTTGAGTCTGCAATCATTCCATCAATTCAAGGACCAGAGTGCATATAAATTTACTCATGATTAATATTTTATTCAAATCATCCATTGCTCTCAATGAAACAGAAAAGGCAACGTCTATACAGTAGTTCACATTTAGTTCAGCTGATTTATTTAGTTCAGGGGGTGGTGTTAGCGCAGTGGATAAGACACATGTCTGTGGTGTGGGAGACCCGGGTTCGAATCCACTGTGAGACACCAATGTGTCCCTGAGCAAGACACTTAACCCCTAGTTGCTCCAGAGGCGTGCGACCTATGACATATATAGCAATTGTAAGTCGCTTTGGATAAAAGCGTCAGCTAAATGAATAAATGTAAATGTAAATGTAAATTTATATAAAAAATACAGTAAATACATAAATATTGTCGTATATTATTACAATTTAAAATTTAATATATTTAAAAATGGCATTCATTCCTGTAATGGCAAAACCAAATTTTCAGCAGCCATTATTAATTTATTTTCTTTTAATAAATACTTCATGCTAGCTATAATTTACAGTATCTCTGTTGCTGAGACTTTTACTGGAATATAATGAAATAGTGCAAAACATTATTGATTTATTTACACCAACACTTTCCACCTGATGCACTTTCACAAGTCAATTGCACACTTTGACAAATCTCCATCTGCGTTTTATTTCACTGCCTAGATCCCTAAGCAGTGCATAAGTAAATAATGAACACAAATTTATATACTCATCTACTAAACCTTGGACAATGATGACTCGGTTTTCTAAGACATAATTAGAATTTGCTCATTCATACTGGCTCTGGGCCATGCTTATTTTTAAACCTTGACATGTGGCAAAAACAAATGTATCCTCTTCAAAATCAAAACAGCTCATACCAATGCTATTTTTAGTCAAACTACATAAATGACATCACGACCGCTCTGTGTGAAAGGCATCAATTTATACAAACATCCACCACCACTTTCTGAATCTCTAATCTCAAGCTCGACCACACTATTTGTAACTAAAGTAGTGCTATTAAAGCAAAGACAAGTGTGCACATCTGATCTCATTCATAACCATCACATGAAGACTCTGATAATAAACAAATCCACAACAACAGAACAGAGATTAATGATACGGGTCTGCCCATAATTTCTCAAAACACCCACAATGTCTAACCTTGAACTTCCTTGAGCGCCACCTAAGACGGGGATGGCTTGCACATACTCATATGTTCCCAGATCCAGAACTACAGCTCCATCCAGCATGTCGACTGCTGACTGAAATGGCAGTCAATTAGCAGGCCCTGAGAAGGGCTCAATGGGAGGTATAATTATGTTCTCGGGCTGAGAGGGACGTGTGGAGAACCCTCATCGCGAGTTTGTCTGCCGCGCAGTGCAGTCTGTCAGAGCGCAGATGCACTGCGGAGAACACCTGGCATATTGCAAAGTAGTTTACTACAGTCTTTTACATCACTGGAATAACAGGGAGGACGGAAAAGAGGGAAGGACATCCTCAAGATGGTGCAGCTGATAGAAGATTAACACTGACATGCCTTAAAGGAATCTCCTGGGTTCAGCTCAATCAACAGCATTTTTGGCATAATGCTGATTACCATAAAAATTAAATGCCACTTGTCCATCCTTTTCTCTAAAGAAAAAGGATACAGTGAGGCACTATACAATAAAAGAGAATGAGGTCAATACATACTGTAAACATTGCATTGGTAGGGGCTCCTTTTGCTTTACTGCTATGCCGATTTAAGGCATTGAGGTGATCAGTTTGTGGCACTGCTGAGGTGGTATGGAAGCCCAGTGTTTCACAATGAGTTGAATTACTGAAATTCATTTTTCCACGACATTCTAATTTTTATTAAGATTTATTAAGATGTGCCTGTAAATGCCTCAAATGCTTCACCTAAAAAGTTAGATTTTATTCAAAACAACATTGAATTTTTTTCATAGGAACTGGTTCAGTTGTTCTGAAATTTCACAAAGACTCGCCCTGCCTAGATTACCCTAGCATCATGGTAGTGATTTTTCACAAGCAAGCACTTCTCATATTTTTCTGAGAAAATGTAAAAATCAGTTATTACGGTTAAATACTTTGGCACTCTTTTTGTCTTGGTATAAATACCAAATGGTCTTCAAAGTGGTGGCAATTCTCAGTTGTGCTCTCATTGTGTACTAACTGCTTAAATTTAAGCATGTAAAATATTTAAAGACAACAATTTAAACATCAGAAAGCATTTCTTACAGAGGAAACTGTCATGGGATGAAGTGCACAAACATTCAAGCAGGTTATTAAGATCCGAAAACAGAAATTCCTCTGAGAAATAAAACACTGAAAACTCATTAGGAATTAAAGAAGCACTCTCAGCCTTTATTTATTTCTTTTTGTTCCTCCATTTAACTCCCAAGCAGAAAAGCAGCAAGTAATGTGTCTGTTTCTATGATCGCTTCAAAAGAGGCTGTTAGTGTTAGTGTAGAAGCGTTACCTGTGAGAAAATCCTCCAAGCGTCTCTATCACAGATGTTCAGAGCCTTCCCTACCGGCTGTTCCCTCCCAGGTTATTTTAAGTTATGCCAATGAGAGACCCAAACTAGGCCCTAACAAACAAATTTCTGTCACCAAATGTTCCTATTCCTAGCAAAACTTTGAACAATACTCCATGGAGCTGGAGCCTGAGCAAGATGATGACTCACTGTATTACATTCTCCAAGCATTATTCACCTGGTGTTGTACAAAACCTACTGAAAGCAATGTGTACACCATTTCTATTAAAATGTTTCTGTGCTACTTGCTTGAAAACTGCTACTGAATAAAACCCTGTCAGAGCTTGTACAATCTTAAGACCTACAGGACCACATGAGACACTACTGGATAAACTGAAGGATTTTCTTTTGATTTTTAAGTCTTTATGTAAAGATGCATAATCTATCAGAACCCTATTTGTATTGTATTGTTAAAATTAAATTACTTGGGCAGCTATAAAACTTTAAAATCCTGAAATATTTATTTTATTATTATTCCTTTTTATGCCCTACAGGTGAATTGTATTCTTTTGCTGATCATAGTAGTCTGACTATGTTTTCTATTAAAATAGAAAAGGTCTCACAGTTGTACCTTGAAAGTATTTATTATAAAGCCACAATTTTTTCAAAGACCCTTTCAGCCATTTGCCTGAATTCACTAAAAATCTCATTTCGATCAAAGACCTCATAAATATTTGCTACACCAGTGTGCAGGACTTTTTCATTTTTTCCCCACTGTATTGACTATGATCCGAGCACTTGCCTTTGAATGCCCAGATGTGCAAGAGGTTCCAAAACAACTCACTTGTGTTTTATATTATTTTAGAATGATTCTTGTTGCTAGATTGTAGATTAGGATAAAAATATATCATTAGAATTTTTCAAGATTTTAATAATAAAGAAATTCCAAATGAAATAATGTACACTTTCCTTTAGGATTTTATAGACTAGAGGTCAAGAAAACCAAAGGTAACTAGAAGAAATATAGTATTTGTTACGGATCTCATAGGACATGATGACAGTGCTGGATTATGATATGAAACTCTTCAATAAATCTAAATCCACATGCCATTCCACTGTACAAAAGAAGTCAGTATGAATTCCTTAATTGTGCATGTTTTAACCTCCATATATAAATTTCTGGGTAAAATGGATATTTGAAACCTACCATAATGGTTCCTCCTGTTTGTGTTCTCAAAGGTTTTAGAACGTTGCGCTGTACCAGGAAGTTGGGCAGGAACAGGAGAGGTGGGATTTCTGTGATGGTGGCAACCACCAGCGACCACTGAGAGGGAAGAAATCACATGCACATTTTTCAAGGTTCATGCTTCTCTGGGTCTAAATTACAGTTACTATGACTTCTTAATTATCATGAACAAATATCGTGACATAATTTCTACTTGGATATTGTGACAAATAAAATAAAAAAAAAGTTCATGCTGTAAATATCAGAAATCAAAACAGAAATCTATAGAGGGGATGATGGAGAGTTGTACAATAAATCAGGTTTCCGATCTTGCTCTGAGAGTGAAAAATATTTGATACATGGGGTAATTTAGTGGAAATGCAAACTGGTGGCAAAATGTTAAAGCAGGATAAATGGACTGTGCTAATGCATTTAACAGAGAGGAATGTGTGAAGCAAGTACAAAATATTTCGGTCATAGTAGAACACAGATACCTCTCTGGAGCCCTCCAAGATAGCGTTCTGCATGCATTAAGGGAAAAAGAGAATACATACACAGAGCCGATTTATAGGGTGGCAAAGTAGCTGCACTTCATAAGTGAGAAGAGAGCAGTGGTAATGATTCAAGTAACACATGCATCAACAAATATGGATTCACATATGGATAATTCAGGAAATCGAATGCTTATTTGAATGGAATAAGTTTTCCCCAAAATAAAACTGTCATTTATTTACTCACCCTCGTGATTCTACATAAATTTTAATGAACACAAAATGTAAAATTTTGAAGAATCGTCAGTTCTCTTGCACACCCTACCACGTACTGTATGTATTATGTCATTCATTCTTGCTAGGGCTGGGTAAAAATATAGATTTTATGATTACTCAAGATCTTCATTTTGAGGCAGGACAGGACAGGATTCCTGTGTTGCTTTTCAGCGACAATGTGTCTGTACTGAAAAAATGGCACCAAAGCAAAAACAAGTCAACTGAATTTGATACAATAAAAGGGCTATATGCCGCAAAACAGCAAGAAAGTACATTTTTCTTTTGTCCTCATGGCTCTGATTGTAAAAATAGTTTGTCAATAATGCTAGAGGACAATAAAAGCAGAGATGTATAGTATCAAAGTAGAACTACTTCACTACTGTACTTAAGTACTAAAAGGCGGTATCTGTACTTTACTAGAGTATTATTTTTTCCCCCTACTTCCACTTTTACTTCAGTACATATTTTCGATGAGTTTAATACTTTTACTCCGTTATTTTTGTTATGTGCTGCATCGTTACTCGTTACCCACATTACCACTGCCAGAACTGTAGATGGCAGGTTTGATGAAGCTGGCACATCATTGAGCGAATCAAGCGATTAAGAAGATTGCGCGTGCTGACTGAACTGCTGTGAAGAGAGAGTTGAACACTGAGCCGAGCCAGATAATGACTCGTTCACGAGCCAAGAACCGGTTACATCGGTTTCCGGATCACCAGTAGTTCTTTCTAACAGTTCGATTCAATAAACTGGTTGAAGAAAACAGTTCACCGTTTCTTTTGCGCACGACGTAATGACGTCATTGGCGATGATTGCAAGCCTTCGGTTTACCTGGGCTCATCAAATTAGCACAGAATCAGTTCAGAATCAATCACCAAAAGAATCAGTTCGGTCCAGCGCTCTGTGTGGCTCGGCTCGGTGTTCATCTTCAGTTCTCTCTTCACATCAGTTCAGTCAGTGTACTGTTTGAGTAAATGAATTACTCCACGATATTGGCTTGTTTTAACTCAGAGGGAGTGTCAGCCACATTAAAAAAGTAAACAGCTTAAGTCATTTGTGGATTAATGATTATTGGAGACGCGAACCGTTTAAAACGATTCAGTTCGATTTGGTGAACTGTTTCAAAAAGATCCGGTTACATCTAATGATTCTTTCGCGAACCGGATATCACAAACTGCTTTGTTTTGAACTGTCTAACAACAGACACGGAAGAGAAGACAATGCTGAATAAAGTCGTAGTTTTTGCTATTTTTTATATTTAATTGACCCTCTGATGTCACATGGACTACTTTGAAGATGTTTTTCTTACCTTTCTGGACATGGACAGTATTAACTGTTACCATACACACAGCTTCAATAGAGGGACTGAGAGCTCTCGGACAAAACCTAAAATATCTTAAACTGGTTTCCAAAGATAAACGGAGGTCTTACTGGTTTGAAACAACATGAGGGTAAGTTATTAATGACATCATTTTGCAAATTGGGCGAAATAACCCTTTAATCTGTTTTTTGTTTACAAAAAGTTACAGTCAAAGGAACTGTGATTGTCCTTTAGGTTTATCATTTGAAATAGTAAAAACAATATGTTCAAACTTTTGACTACTTTCTTTAATAACTACATAACACAATACTTGTACTTTTACTTTCTGTACTTGAATAGTAAATTTTAAAATAGACTACTTGCAATACTTAAGTACAAACATTTTTGAATACTTTAGTACTTCTACTTAAGTGTGGTGCTTAAAGAGCACTTCTACTTCTACTCAAGTCACTTTTTTGATAGAGCACTTGTACTTTTACTCAAGTATGGGTCTCTAGTACTTTATACATCTCTGAATAAAAGTAATTTTTCCAGCTAAAGTCAATTCATTGACGATTCAGTGATGTCATCATCCTGCGCAGCTCTCTTCCAATAGCGTCTGTGCAAATCAGTCACACACAGTGAAAAATACGAGGATGAGTAAATAATTACAGAATTTTTATTTATGTGTGAACTGCTCCTTTAAACTGTTCTAAATGTGCAGACTGCACGATGGGGCAACTGACTCATGGGTGTTTTTAGAGCTTTTGGCAGACTGCAATCTTTGCAGAAGACTGTGAACTGATTGATTTGGATTGAAATAAAGGCCTTCTCTGAGTAATCCAGTGCAATTTGCTATTGTACACTTCCTCTGTGGGTCACTGGCTCATTGCTGGGGAGATGAAATGAGAAGTCTAGATGTCTTTTTGATAAATGTAGGAAATGTCCACACAGTCATAATGGGGCAATGATAGATTAAAACTGATTCTTCTTTTGGCACTGATCTCTTAGAAGGTCTACAGTAAGTACATTTTACGTTTATTGCAAGCTTGTTTGAAGTAAAGTACAAACCAATCAGATAATCAGAATGCTGCTTTTATAATTGGCTATTTCTATTGCTTATAGTAACCTTTTGCCATCAGTATATGGAATTATGGGTGCCAGGAAAATAAGTGATAACACAGGGCACGGACACAGCAGACACTGCATCCCTACCTTGAGTCTGTTCAGGTAGCGCGCAGTGTGAACCACTAGAAGATCCGCCTCGCTGGCCTCCCGGGCTAGAACAATGACCTCATCGGTGATGAACTGCTCCTCTGGAAACAAATCAAAGTATCATATGAAAGCAACAATGAATATGAACATAAATATCTGACAGTTGAATAAAAATACATGGTGAGCCGTGGAAACTCAGCAATTTTTTTTTTTATGAACTGTAGACGTTCTGTACCGTTAAGTGAATTAATGAGGGAAAAGAGCTTGCACCGCTTACTAGTTTATCTGAAGAGCTGCCAGAGTTACACTTTGCCCCTGACCTTGCAGCAGCAGCTGAGAAGTCAACATCCTCTTGCTCCTGTTCCCGAAGGGAGTTCAGCTTCCTTCATTATCCCTGCCTCACTGATTGCTCTTCTCTCTATCCTTCTCTACATCCCTCCGACTATACAGCCCCCCACCCCCACCACCCTCCATTCCTGTACAGCTCTTTGATTCCTCAATCCATTCGTATTGTATTTCATAGATCACCTTACACACTGGGCAGAGTGCCTGTGCGTTAAACTGCACCTGCAGTGCTGCTGCACACCTTTCAAGAAGTGAATGACCTTGCCCCATTTGCCAGCGTCGAAGGGATGCAGCTTTTCCAGACCCATAAAGGTGATGTTGTACTCTGGGGAATAGACAATAGGCAGGCATGTTGAAGGGACCTCTGCGTAAAGTTCAGTTTGGTGAGAACTGTAGAAAGATTTATATGTAATGTTAATAACCATGCTCATGTGCAGCATATAAGACATATAAGCATCTAAAAAAATTGAATGCACATTATATAACATTACTTATGTGGAAAAATGACAGCATGTGCCTGCTGTGAAATGTTTTGAAAACAATACGTACCCTTTCTTTACTCTCGGAACTTCTTTTTTGGACATTGTGGCCACAGCATATACATTTTTAGCTTGAAACACATCAAATAACAACATTAGTGCAAAATAGTCACTATTTGTGTGACATTGTTATTCTGTAAGGACTCTGTATTTGCTTTGTTTTATTGTTGGCATTCATACACAGATGTATTATAATGGCAATAATAATATTATTGTTTCTAATAACATAAATCTTTTTTTTCCTGTATGTACAGTAGTATCAAGCTTATCCTTGAAATTCTCAATGACAAAAACTACACATCCCAGAGTGCCTTGCCTCTCTTGCGCAGGCGCGCTACGAATTTGGAAGACGCCACTGTGCAGGAAATATTTTCGCTTTAGAATACTGTATCCTTACAGAAGTCTCCGGACAAACAAAATGGACCAAACGCTACGTGTCAAATACTCGTTGAAAGATACAACCGGACTCCACTTTACAACGCAATTCCGTTTTGACTTGCTTGGGGGGAAAATACAAGTGAAATCGTCACGACTCACCTGCTAGCCATTTTATATTTCTCTTATTTCTACGGTGAAATTATTCGTCGTCTAAGCGTTTTTTATTAGCAACATAACACTTGAATCAATCCTTTTAATGAATAAAAGTTGTTTCTCTTAAACATTTGCAAACAAGAGGATTGTGCGCACGTTTAAATCGTCTGCGTGTAGTTCCTTCCTTCCTGAAGAGCAGCTGGCTGCGCTCCTTACGCACGCGCTCCTTTCTACGTCATAACTGACAACAATGCTGAACTCTGAAATTTCTAAAATTAGATTTTATGATAGTTAAAATTAGACGAATACGGACAAAAATTCACAATTTAATATAATTAATATCCATTAATAATAATAATTAAAAGTAAAAGATCATTCAATACAGCATTGAAAATTAATCAGAAACATAGAAATTATATAGTTTCATGGCAGAGGAATTTGACCTTTGAACAGCTCACATCAACAACAAGACATGGAAAGTGCTTTCTCCTTCTTATAAAACTATTTAATGCTTAGTTGCACTTTTAGTTGCAACTTTTTTCTTCTTCTCAGAATAAACCTGCAACCACACCAGCTGAGGAACTTTGAGCCAATTCAGCTGAGGACAACAAAATGTGATGGTGTTATTTAGAGAGAACCTGTCAGGAAAAACTAATAGTCTCATTTTTAATCTATGCATTTGCATTGATGCACATAAGCATAACTCCAATAATTCATGAGAGATGAAACTTGTACTTCACCTCCTTTATTTCATAAGGTAAACATGTCTCCTAACTGCTGTCCTCAGAGTTGCAGTTACTAAAAATATCTGTGCGTGTAGTACTTGTGCAATAATGACGTCATTACCCCAGTCTCAGAGATGTGAGAAGTGAAGCTGGATCTCTTACTCACTAGCTGTTTTCTTCCATCTCAGAGTAACCCGTGAGTAAAAACCGTTATCCAGTCGTTACGTAACAGAGTACAATAGATAAAAGAGAATTCCCGGCAACGTGTGCGTCCCTGCCCTCATTGCTAGCAGTTTTATCAGTATCCTAATTCCTTCACAGGCTGTGGTAATCTAAAGACTCCCACTGCTAGCATGTAATGTAATGGGTCTTTGCACTCCCCACAAAGTACAGTCTCACTGTGGCTGCTCTTTGAAGCTGAGGCAGCCTATGGCATGGCCTGAGTAGCTTCTTTCTATAATGGAATATTTTTGCATAAATTGAGACTTCAGACTTGCCTGTTTTTTTTATTTGAAGAAACTGAGAGTATAGAAATACATGTATCTCCACCTCTGCAATGAAAACTGACCCGGTCCTTAGGTGAATATAATTTATACACTCATCACCCCTTCATAATGCAGCCTGATTCATCTGCATTTCTCTCTAAAGCTGCCCCCATCAAACTGTTCTGTTGGTTATGTGAGACATCCTGTTTAGTCTCTCAAAGAATTCTGCCACTTTTTATGCCTCGCCTTAGAAAGTTTGATAAGTCATTTAAATATGCAAATTCTTAACATTGTGCATCTAGAATTAAAGTCTTTGTGACTGAGTGACTCAGGGTCGTCCTAAGGGAGGTGCAACTGGTTCGGCCGCACTGGGCCCAGTGGCGAATGGACAGATAACAACACAAAGAACAATAAAAAAAATTCATATTTTGAGTCCTATGATTCCATTTGAATTGGGTGGATTCTGCGCTAATATGTTGCATTTGGTAATGACACACAAGAACCAATTTTAGTATGGCATTTTAAAATGTCATTTTAGTATGCACGATGTCAAACATGGCACATCAAATTTAATTACATTTTCTTTTCTGTTTCTCTGAAAGGCAGACCAATTCTATGATAATACATTCAAGAAACAATCCACAAGAAACTTCATGAAAAGATATAGTCATCAGTTTAAAGTGAACAATTGTTATACCCATTTATTACACATTTTAGTAGATGGAAGGTTAAAAATCAATCAGCTTAACCAAAGTCTGCTTCTAATTATTATAATTGATTATCTTCTGAAATCTAACTAGAGCAATTGTCAGAGAAGGATGATTGTAAAACATCTGTTGCGCTCTGTGTTGTCATTTTTCAGATGGCTCGCTGGAGGCAAGCAGACACTTCACCTGGCCTCCGATTCCCGGTTGATCAGTTTCCATGACGACAGTCAAAGAGAGAAGACAGCAACTGTCCATGTTTCATCAGCAGCTTGGTTCTTACAGTGAATGTTCCAGGCTTTGTGCTCCTTTGTTGACTGCAAAGGTGTGGACAAGTCGTTCCATAGAGCCACTCATGTTGTTTTCTGAGATACAGCTGCTGCTGCTGTATATCTTTCCTCCAGGAGTCTCACGCTGAGATACTTCTAAAGGTTGACCAAACAAACTCATTAGTTTGTGGGTGTGAACTCTTCCCATTTTAAGATCTTTCAAAGAAGTACTAGGGAATAACTCTCATACCGAGGGCTGGTGCAATCCATCTATGAAGCGACATAAACATCAAAGGTTGCCATCGGTGCATTGCATGGAATATGAATCATTTGTTCTCCAGGTTCTGTCTGGAAGCTCTTTGTGACAGAGTAATATGATAAATGGCTCTGTTTAAAATGTAGGGTTTGAATATACCAGGGCTAGGAGGAAGATAAAGGAATGTCTTCTCATACAGGAATATGATGGCACTGGACTGAGAATGATCCTTGTGGCTGGGACACACCAAGCAGACTTAAAAGAAGTAGCAGCGACGAAAACCGACGGTAAAAGCTGCGCTGGAACACACCGCACAGACTAAAGCCGACGTCAAACTAACACGTGCGTTCTGCGCATACGTGAGAGGAACGAGTTGTTCATATCAGCAGCTATTAATAGTATATATTCGTCATTCAAAAGAGAAACCGAAACAAAGATATACAGTATGAGATAAATGCAGATACACTGTATGAAATGTAAAAAAAGCAGCGTTTGCTTACCATTTTGAATATCAGTAAGGTTAATAACTTAATTTTAATAATTTTTAGTATTAGAATGATTGGGAAAGATCACGTAACATTTAAACAGCCTTATGTATGTACCGCCTTCATTCACATGCTGGTTTTCATCAATTTTGCTTTAATTCTCGGCACTGACTCGTTCGCTAAACTGAACATCCAATCAGAGCTCTCACTCTCGCCGACGGCCTCGACTGCTGCCGATGTGAGCCCGACGAGTGGAACACACCAGACTAGCCCGATCTTAGCTTCCCATCGGCCCGACGATGGCAAACCGCCGATCGTTGGCTTGGTGTGTCCCGGGCTTTAGTCTCAGACTCCTGATTAGATCATTGTACTACACAATCTGACAGCTAAAGAGTTCAAAATCAGCTTACTTCATCTGATTGTCATTCTAGAAGGGCCTGTCAGGATAAAACATTTCAGCACAGCCGTTTACAGTTTCTGAGAATGGTATGAGTTAGTTTGACCTTGAATTGTTTTGTCTCAGCAAAATGTAAAAAAATAAAATCCAGGTTATGACAATTTCTGGTTAGTTAAAGGGGGGGTGAAATGCTATTTCATGCATACTGAGTTTTTTACACTGTTAAAGAGTTGGATTCCCATGCTAAACATGGACAAAGTTTCAAAAATTAAATTGTAGGTTTGAAGGAGTATTTCCGTATAGCAGAGCACTGAGAGCACAGACATTCACTGATCAGAGTGAGAGCGTCGCGAAATGTCACAAAAGGAGTTTGTTTTTGGTTGCCAGGGCAAGACAACCCTGCACAGATTACCAAAGAAAACACAGCATTAAGGGACCAGTGAATGGAGTTTATTTTTACAGAGCATCAACGGAGTTGTGCAAGTGTTTGTGTTTGTTCCCTGCATTTCGAAGATGCTTGTTTTACAAACAAAGCCCAGTTTGACGACGGATTTGCACATCGTTTATTTCTTAAGGATGATGCAATCCCAACGAAAAAGGGTCACGATCGTGTGTTGGAACCACAGGCGGTGAGTAAAACTGCTTAAAATATCTCTGCCTCCTTGTTAGTGTGTCCGCCTCCCATCGGAGACCCGGGTTCGAGCCCCGCTCGGAGCGAGTCGTTGCTGCTGCTGCTCTCGTTCAGTTTCAGCCTTCACAGCTGTCACAGCTTCCAAACTCTCTCAACGCAAAAGCCTACTGGTGCTCGTGATTCTTTAGCTCCGCCCACACGTCACGCCTCCATGCGCTCGTGTTTTTCCGGGAAAAATCGGTACAGACTATCTTTCTCTTATGAATATAATAAAACTAAATACTTTTTGGAGTTATGAAGGATGCAGCACTACTCTATAGGTACTCAAGATTAACAGGATATTGAGTGAAAACGAGCATTTCACCCCCCCTTTAACAGACCCTGTTCTTTGTTTTATGGCACTGAGGCTTTGTTTGCTAAGGATAGCCAGGGAATAATTAACTAGTTTTTGCTACCGTTTTGTAGAATATACAAATGGATAATAAAAAAATAAACAGGGGTCCATGGAGACTCGAGGAAGTGATTATTTTCTGATGACATCATATAAAGGTGCTAATTATTTTAGACCATGTTATGGTACAGTAGCTTTATTTTCTCTAATATGCACTGGATCTAGCTATGCTAAATAAATTATTTTGAAAGGTTTATGGAGTACTCTTTTGGGGATTTGTTTCATGTATGAATTGAGGATACTATGTCAAATATGCTAGTTTTAAATATGTTACCCGCATACATAATTAAAAGCTGAGATTTGCATTTTCATCACATTCTGGAGCAAGGAAGCTATGCTCGGTGGGCCTGACCTCATCTTTAAGTAAAGGTACTATCTCTGCCGAGTGAAAGAACACTTTGATTTATGTTAAGCAAAACTAAAGGGGATCATGGGATTCTAGATAGAAAGCTCAGCCATCTGCAGTCAAATCATCCCCAAGGTCAACAGTGACAACATGATCCTTAAGTAAACATAGTAAAGAGCAGGTGGGATTTGCCATACTTTTTTTGGAGTTTTGAAGGAGTCTGTTATATGTCAACCACAGACATGAGGGGTGAAAGGTTTCCCAAAATATTCAAAGACAGATGCTAAATGTTATTTGCTAGAGCATTACCAAAGATACTGTGACTGATATATGTTACATAATAGAGATTTCACACAAACAAAAGTTTGTCCTTGCTGATACTCAGAATAAAGCATGATGAGTGTGATATAACATTGATTTAAAAAATAGTTCTAAACAAAGCCAAATATTAGCTGTTTATTGTCTCCAAGGAACAGATAGTGGCATTCCTGGATGATTCATTGTTTTGAATGAATCGGTTGAATAAATAATGTTAGGTTTAGGTTTCATTGCCATTGAAAAATCTTCTCCATTGGTCTCATGGGATAGTAAAGGGTCACCCGGAAATCCACTGTTTTATCAATACTGTACATTCAGACATACTACTCTGTACACATACTGTTTTGGCCTGGTTTATTATAGTAAAGTATTAAATTTTAAAATATTACTTTCTGTATTAAGACAACACTTACCACTACCTACAGGCAGATTTAATGTGAGGAACTAATAATTGTAGACATTTGAGAGGGTCTCCAAATTATCAGGACATTTTTAATATTGCATTTATTCTCTTTTGAAATGAACACACCACTCCTGGATAGCTTCACCCTCAAATAATAACAACCCACTGCCAACAAAAGTAGTGGAGATTCTGTCCTTTTCACAAAATAGTCCTTTATAGCATTGCTAAAATTAGACTGACTTCAATATGGACAGCCAAAATCAGAGTGGTTGATATTAAATGCCACAGGCTGTCACAGACGTTTGGAGCATTTTGGAGCTGGCAGCTGGGGGTGAGTAAAGTCCAAAGCTTTGTCAAGCAAGCTTCTGTCTTCCCATCCCAACCCTGCCTGTACCATGCTCTGAACTCCACTGCCTACTGCTACAACATAATAACGTGATCATGAAACAATGAGACCCCTCAATAAGGCCTGCCCACACTCACAGTGCCTGAGCTAAATATTTGCTTTTGTGATGTTCAACAATATCCAAGATGGAACTTGTGGATATGTTGTTGTTTTACACATTTAGTTTAATAGATTTCTCATGTTGATTACCGTTTTCAGTGTAGCGCTGTCAGCATTGATTCTAGTGGCTTAAGACTTTTTCTTAGTAATGCAATCAATTGTTTCACTCTCCTAATGATTTGCCTTTTCTGTGATTATTCACAGCTGTGGAGTCAAATGTCATCTTCAGCTTGGTTTTGTTTGTGAGACTGATGAAATATTTAGAAACAAAGTGTGTGTGTGTGTGTGTGTGTTTTTCTCATACTGACAAAGATATCAATATAGCACATAAGGAGTTAGTATAAAGACTCGTAGGATCTTCATTTATCTTATGAACACAAATTCACATGTCACGTGGACTGTTTTAATGATACCCTTACTACCTTTCTGGGCCTTGACTGTGTTAGTTACTTAGCAGTCTAAGGTCAGAAAGCTTTCAGATCTCATCAAAAATATCTTAATTTGTGTTCCGAAGAAGGTCTTTTGGGTTTGGAATGACATGAGGGTGAGTAATTAATGCCAGAATTTTAAATTTTGGGTGAACTATAAAGTTTTAGAATAATTTTTCTAAAAAAAAACAAATAAAAAAAAAAACACCTCGATTCGCTTCAGGAAGCCTGAGTCGTGTGAGATTTTGTATGATGGTTGGAATTCTTCTGGACTACTGAAAAACCAACACCCAATTCACTGCCATTATAAAGCTTGTAAGAGCCATGATGTTTTTTTTTTAATAGAACTCCAAATTAATCTTAAAGTCACTTAACTAAAGTTGGCTTCAAATTTGTAAAAAAAAAAACATCATAGTTACTTTAAGTGTGACTTTATTTAATGTCAAACACAGCCCGCTATCCAACTAACGTGATGTCAGCAAACCTAAATACAAAACATCTCACAACCAAAGAGTGTTTCTGTATGGCCAGACTTCAAATTTTATGATAATTCAATCAGATTCAATCAGAGTTTCAATCAGGTAGACAGAGACATAAATGCATTTGAAACATTTCGGAGATGAAAAGAAAACCTAAGTGTAATACTATCAATCTATGAAAAGATCACAGTCCACCTACACTGCCAGATGTCAAAAAAATAGCATTAGCAAGGGCTAAAAACACCTGCCAAATGAGCAAGTGATAAGTATTCGTTTAGCTAGGTGGGTACAGACATTGTTACACCACAAAGATGCATAAACCTTGTGCAGGAACTACTTAAAATTGCATGAGTGTTTCATAGTGTTTATCTGTTGTTTTAAACATTCTGTAAAAGAAGCAGAGATGAGAACATGATGTTCTTTCATGTAGCACTGGACATTTTTGGTTGTCCACCTTTCCCCAATACATCAAACAAACATGAAATATGGCCAGTAATGAGCTCAGTACTGTAGAGTAGGTGTGTCCACTTACAGTTAACGAGCGGTAGGCTGCAGTGGGGATGCAAACAGCACTCATGAGCACTTACATTTCAGGTGCATGATTTTATCCGTGGAATTACAAGAATGAAAACAGAGATTCATTCAGTCATACGTCCACCCTTTGTACTATGATGAATATATTGCAAGCTCTTATTGGACAACATGGCAACAAATCTCAATAGTTGTTATGGACATTTGTTTACTTACAAATAATACTAAAGCAAAGAACTGAAGCCCTGGTTTTCATTGTGTTCTGTTTCATCGCACAACCTACAGTATATATTCTTGCTGATGTGCTTGACACAAAGGCCCAAAACCTCTTGATAATATCCACTACTATAATATAAAACTCAGGTGTGTTTTTTTGGATGTTTTTGTAAAGTGCTTTGCACTCGGTGATGTGTTACTTTTGAGGCAACTGTTTGCATTGATTAAGCTAAATGTATTCACTGGGCTGAGATGCATTATATGCATTAAATGCAATAAACTGATCAATTAAGGATGTTTATAATGTTATTAGATATTTATTTTTCAAATAAATTATGTTCTCTCACAACTGTTTTCAACATTAATAATAAAATAAATAATATTAAAATAAAATGTTTCTTGGGCATAAATCAGCATATTAGAATGATTTCTGAAGGATCATGTGACACTAAAGTTGTTGTTTAGATTTGTCTGTGTGCTTTTTTGTATTTGAATGGAAGAGCTACAATGAAACAAAAAATATATTTCATCTTTTGTTTATTAAAAACATATAATTTAACTTTTTCAAATAATAATATGAATAATAACATGATATATATACACATACAATTATGGGTTCCGTGCAAATTCTTTATATTCACATGACTATAAATAGTTCAACAAATTTTATTTTTAAATATAAATATACATCAATAGCCATATCTTAAAGGTGCAATAGGAGATCTTGGAAAATGCTAACATTAGCCTGATAGCACTGAAAGTGAATGTCCCACCCTCCCTGCAATCGCTGTCCAAAGCCACGCCCCACCCCCTGAATGCATTTATGCTCACAGACCAGAATACAAGAGACAACATTACTACAATAGGCTACATCAGCGGTTCCCAATTCCGAGTGACCAAGACCGGGAGCTAAAGGCTTAAGACAATACAATAAATAAAATAAAAGTACATAAAATGGGCAGATAGTCACACAAAGCCCTTGTAATCATTCCCAGTGCATTGTTTGCTATGATTGGTATGACTTTAGAGTATATCGTAATAGAAAAGGTGCACTAAGATGCATTACTTATTATTCTGAATTTTTGGTAGAATAACTTAAGTCAAATAATAAGTTAACAATCATTTACAGTGTACTCTAACACCTGAAAGCCACATTTTATATAAACAGACCCATAGTGTTCAGAAGACAAACATGCTTCCCACCGTTTAAATGACAGACTGTTCCTCTTCAGCACAACACACTCACACTTAGCAGGAATCCATTCTTACAACATAGATTTCTGTGAGTCCTTTAACACAATAGCTTATTTTCCAGGAACTGGGGATTTCTCTAATGTCTTTCTGAAGCGCTATGAGAGTAATGAGTTCTGCTGTGTGGGTTTGTTAATAACAAACAGGAAAGAGTAACTTTTCAAAGAAAAGAAGCAAAAACTGCACAAAAGAAGATCTCCGAAAAGCACTAGGTGGAAATCATTGTGCCACAGAATAAGGATTCAGACCTAAAATCTTCCATTATCCGCCGATTACTGCAAATGTTTTCTTGCCAAATTGGGGCCTGAAGAGATTTCTCTGCATAAATACAAAATGAAAAGCGTGTCAAAGAATGATTGTATTAACAGCCTATTGCTTATGAATATTCATGGATATCAGAGTATGAATTGTATTCCGCAAAGGTCTAGTTATGCCTATTATGAGCAGAATATAGATCGTACTGTGGTCGTCATCCATCAATAATCTCCACCGCTGTCACACTTTAATGACACATTTGACTTTATGAACTCCTCTTTGCTCAAATCTATTTTTCTAATCTCATTTTTCCATATAGTAGTCCATATGAAGTCGAGTGAAGAGTTTCTGCTGTAGACTACTTTAAGTTGAAATATCATTTATTGTTCACACCTACTGCATAGCTTTGTTTACCTGGAGTTTCTCTGGCATGGTCTGCATAATTTATGAGTAACGTGTGTTACAAATCAGAGTCTGCAGCTTTTTTTTATATATATATATATGCCTTTTTCCATTCTTCAGTGCTGCAGGATGTGATGGATTCTGTTTATTTTCCCTCTGAGTCATTTGACTGATGGGCTGAGGGCTGTACTTTGTTATATGTTGGTAATGTGGTACAGCTCTAATGGCCCAACTCCAAGAGAAATGGCCTTATTGGCTCACCTGCTGATTGGAGACTTGACTAAATGATAGATATGTTTTTCTGAGGAAAGAAATTGTGTTTCTAAGAGTCCTTGACATGTCATTTATTGCATTACATTTCAGTTTCATTTCTTATTATTATAGTTTGCATTCTAAATTTTGTGTTCATTAAATGATTAGACATGCACACCTGTGATTACATAGTAATGCTTTATGCTTTCCCTTACACACTAATAAATCATATAACTAAGCAGAAAATCTTTTTTTCCTGATAATTAAGACTATATTTCACTGGTAATTGGAACTTGGTGTTCACCGTTTTCTGTTTCAAAACATGATTTCGTTTGTCATCCATGCACTGAAGTCATGAATGACTTTGTGTGAGTAAATTGTGACAGAATTATTATTTCTGGGTGAACTATCCCTTTAAATGCAGCTTTGTATTGTAACCATAAGCAAAAAGGAAAGCAACTATTAATTTTCCATTTAGATCAGACCAGAGCTTATCAATGAAATATCTCACACATTGCCTTTGTGATTGATCACTCACTTTCACTGAAAGGGAGAAAGAGGAAGATTGTTAAATGAGGAGAGAAGGACAGACAGAGCAATTTTGCTTGTTATTAATGTTTGTGCACAGCATTTGAAAAAAAGCATGCACTTCACTGCTGGCAAACGCCTTTTAAGACCATCATCGCTTTTGTTCTCATCCCTGCAACTGATTTCCCTATTGCAAGCTGACCATGCATTTAGTTCCCTGCCTGTTATTAGAATAAAACAGTCTGGACATACTGCCACCCCCATGTATTATATGGATGTAATCTGTCAGTTTCATACTGTTGGACCTCAGTTGAATCCAATCCCACCGCAGGCTATAAGCGAGATGATCCAGTCTGGATTTGCGGTCAACAATTGAAAGGAATTTTGCCAAGATCAAAACAACAGCTGGTTGGATTCCTGGCCACAAATATGCAGGCTGCAGGCATTTTGGCCAAAAATCCAAATAGATTTGTATTGATTTGAAGCACACTTCATCTTGTAGTACGAGCAAGTGTGGTCCTTGATTTATGAGACTGATGCGCATTGGGTTAAGGTCAATTGAGAACTATCTGTGGCCTGTGATGATGGTGAGACCTCTATGATGTATGAATCACAGTATCGGCATTGAGTAAATATAGGCTAAATTGTGTATACTAAACTAAATTGTGTTACATTCCAAACTCCTTGACAGCATGAGCAATATTAGATATTTTTGGTACTGTTTTAACTTTCCATTGTTCACCACAGAATGGCTGAAGGTCATGACATTTCCATCTCTATGAACATATCAACAGAATTTCACAAACACACAGATCTGACCTCCATAATGAGCCCTCCATTAATGAGATCTCACATTCACAAGGACACATAATTTAACCTGACATCCTTCAAACTGTATCTTATGTGAATGTTTTCTATAGGCCTTCCTCTCATGTAGTTCTCACGCTAAAGCTTTCAAGCAACCCATTTTTTATGGGTTTTTATATTCAGGATTCTAAGTGGAATTGGAGAAAAATCTTGTGTTAATGAACTCAAAAACGTTGGGTTTCATAATCCAAGTTTATGTTTTTTTATACGGCTGTTTTGTGTTCAGTTAATAAGTAAATCTTTTTAACTTATATGTAAAAAAAAAAAAAGAAACTTCAAACTCTGTTAAATAATTTTCCTTTTGGGCTATTATCACAAATCCCTAAAAATCATTAAAAAGATTTTGATAGTTTAGATTAAATCTTGATTCGTCCCACAATGGGGAAATTTCCATGTTACAAGACATATAAATCTATATAAATACAAAATAAAAATTTATTACACTATCAAACCAAACATAAATTTCAAAAATTGCACTTAGATTATGGTAGCAGCTCTGATTGTAACATGTAATAGCAGCAGGGAGAAAAACCTTTCATATCACTCCTTCAGACACTTAGGATGTAAAAGTCTTTCACTGAAGGAGCTGCTCAGAGATGAAACGGTTTCATTCAAGAAGTAGGAGTCGTTCTCCAGCAAGGATGATAGCTTAGCTACCATTCTCCTTTCTCCCAGCTCCTGTACTGTGTCCAGGGACATCCACAGGACTGAGCTGGCCTTCCTGATCCAATTTATCTAGTCTCTTCCTGTCTGAAGTAGAGATGCTGCTACACCAGTAGACCACTCCATAGCAGATGTGTATCAGGTTAATTTAATCATTAGTTATTTTACATATTCACATTCACTAAATTACATCAACTGAAAAATCTGTGTGCTCTCAAGAGAATTGGATGTTGCTGTTCTGGTACACGATGCACACTACATTTAGGTGAATAGAGCATATAAATGCATTCAGAATCAGATAACACTGATATTGCGAAGAAAAAAATCTCTTTAAATCTCTGAAAAGAAGGATGACATGTTATATATGCACACCGTGTATGTGAAGAAGAGCAACAATATTGAAATGTCTTGCTCGCTCTCATTATACTGAAATACAGGCTCATTTAGAGGACCTTGTTTTTTATGCAACTAAAATTAACTATTTTTGTGGAGGGGCAGATGAACATAGTCTCATTTCTAAGACTGTTTATCAGTTTTAGGGCCATGAAATAATGAGGCAGGCAGATTTGCCAGTTTGTTTTACTGAAAAAGTGACTGGAGTGACAGCTGACTATATTGGGTCATAATTCATTTTTATTGTTTACTGTATTTGCATGAGTGGATTTATACGAGCAAGGAGATGGAATGAGAAACTTTTGTCTCAGAAGTGCATTATTATGTCTTAAATAGATGTATATGGATTTGCTCCGGCTTTCGCAACGAGATACCAAACAGCGAGAGTTACTGTTCAATTACAAGAAATGACATCTTGTGACTAATTACTGAATTTTCTCTCTCGTGCACACATACTGAGACACATTATATTATTTTTCCTGTGGCTTCAATTAAACAGCTGTGGCCGCTGCTGTATTATAGAACAGTATTTATTCAGAAACATGAAGTCATCTTTGTCTGAACAGCTCAACCTGTAGTACATACTAAAACCGTTTCTATCCTCAGAGAGGAATTTAATGAGAACTGTTCATGTGCACACAGGACAAACTATTTTACAGAACTTCAGATTAATTGAGCACTTCACCGACAATTCTTCTACTTTTTTAATCATCTTATCAGAGTCATGTGTCAGATACCTAATAATGCAACTAGCCTGGGTAACAATGATTTAAACACTTTCTCCTTTATGCTCTGATTCCTGTCAATGAGTTCTCTCCATTTAGCAAAGCCAAATTAATGGGCAGCAGAGTGTAATGGGAATGGGTACATGACGTTAAAGGATGGAAAGAGCTCAGATGCGGGCATCCTCTGATGTATCGACACTCAAAATTGATTCTTTTGCCTTGTTTTCAGGCATCTGACAGCTCACCAATGGCCTAATGTGCTGCATGTAAGTGTGGAGATGGAACCTGCCAGTGGGGGGGCGCCTCTAAGTGGGAGACTGTACTGTAAATGTGAGTTTGCAGGAGCACAAGGGGGCCCTCTTTGTGAGTTTGAGCTAAATGGTTATGTTTAAGCAGCAAACAGGTCACAAAAGTCCCAGAAGCAATGCTGTCAGGCATCTGACTGTGTTTCAGAAGTACATTTAATGATTTCTTTTGAAAGTTTTTGTTTTTTGACATAATGGGCCACTAGTACATACGAGTTTATCCTGACTAATAACATCATTTAGATAAATGCATTATCTGACATATTCATGTCTAGAAATTGAGGTATTTATCAGTATTATATTTAAAAAACAAAGATTCTGTCATCATATACTCATCCTGATGTTCTTCCAAACATGTAAGACTTTCTTCTTCAAAACACAAAAGAAAAAAAAAAATGTTTTGAAGAAAGAAAGTCATAGAAGTTTGGAAAGGCACAAGGTTAAGTAAAAAAATATGTTTTGTAGTCTTGCATAATACTGTACTAGCCACATATTTAATCATATATGTCTCAATTGCTCATCCAAGTCTTAAGTATCAAAAAAATACACCTTTCCACCCTTTTTCCTTTTCACTCTCCATGGGAATTTGGACAAGAATCAGTCCTTTGAAATGGCTACATTGGCTTCAACATTAATTTCACAAGCAAACTTGCTGAACCATGTGCTTCCTCTGATCTGTGCGACGAGCAGCTTATGAAATGTTAATAAAAGGCTTTCTATATAAATTGCAGAAGTAAATGAATGATAGGGACCAAGCTTTTAACCTACCTAAATGAGGGAACAATCTAGAATGTAAATATCTGTCATGTTGTGCCATGCAGTAATGGAGATTTACTGTTGATACACATTAATGATTTCTCTCTCTCCCTTTTTATCGATTTTTCGGGGTCTGTCATGATGGTGGCTGTCATCATTTTCTTAAATGGGAATATAATTGTTAGGAGAGACGACCAAGCGCATGCATATGCTCAGTAGCTGTGTTTCTGATGGCAAGGACTATGCATGCCAGACAGCAGACATTTGCAGAAATCTACCTCATTTCCCGAGATCTGAAGGGAACATCAGCCCTCATTTACTTAGTTGGACGTGGTGTCAGATGGGATGAACCAACTCAAATTGCTTCTCGGCTCATTTAGAGATCAGATGAGAGAGGCACAGAATGGATGAATCTTAAGACATTGAAGGCGCTCTGCAGAGAGGCACGTGACTCCTTATATCACCTGCTTATCTGTCAAAGACCCCCTCTGGAACTGGCTGACAAGGTTTCACTGAAGAATAGCCTGAAAACAGGCTTAATTAGGCTTGCTTTGAGGACTTTTAACAATGGCGATATCGACAGTTTGCAGCATATGGATCCAGGTTTCCCGGCTTCTGCTTGGTTGATCTGGATATATTTGTACCAAATTCCTTCCAGGATTCACCCTCATCAAAGAAAATAAGTGTAGTTGTATAACAAATGTTTATGTAAAAATACTAGATATAGTTTTGAGGACAGCTTCCACACATAAGAATAAAATGGTCTATAACGATGCACAATTTAAAACTTGAAAACACTCAAAAAAAGATAAACTGCAGCTTTTTAATTAGCAGAGCTTGCTAAGGCAAACATCGCTATTACTGTACTATTACTCATAAGGCCAATTAGGGATTTGAAGAAAGCCCTTACCTTAGGTATTGCAAGCAATTGGTGTCTGTTTGAACTACAGACATTAATGGAACTTTAAATCATGTGGCTTGTTGAGGAGGGTTTGTGCTTTTTTAAGCAGTCGTATTAATGGTAAAATGACAAAACAGCTGAAGTATTCATACAGACTTGTGTTAAAATAACTGTTTCCTATTTTAATATATTACTCCGGTCTTCAGAAATCATTCTAATATAATTTTAATATGCTAACTTGGTGTTCAAGAGGCATTTCTTATAATCAGTTTCTTATTTTCATGGTTCTTTGATGAATAAAGTTCATATATATATATATATATATTATAGACATTATAAATGTCTTACCTGTCACTTTTGATCAATTTAATGAATCCTTACATAAGTATAATTTTTTTTCTTACTGACCAATTGTGAAAAAAGGGGTATTTGTAAAGAAAACATTTTAAGTAAAGTCACATTGCAAATATACAGTAAATGCAAAACAGATATACAGTTGTGATTAACCCTTTACATTCCTACGGCAAAGTGACAAAATATCTACTATAATATCCCTTTTGCACGGTTCAATTTCTGTGTACACCCTTTATGGAGCGGGACAAACTGACCCTAATTAGATTCAATACAATTCCTCAAAAATCACACTATGAAAAACAATAAAGATTCAGGTACAAACTGTAAACTTTTATTATCAACATTTGTCTAATATCCCCCCCAAAATATATCTGAAGATATGATTTAATGAAAATGTTTTTTAACCATATTTTAAAACTGTTTTGTTTTGACAAAATTTGAAAATAAACAGTATGCTGACTTAATTTGCATATAACATTTTTTTAAACTTTTTTTTTTCTTAGAACATCATAACGGAACAATTAAATGTAGCCGTATAATGAAAATATTTACTTTTTTAAGTTGGCTGTTTTGTAAACTCATTTCATAAAGTCTAGAAGTTAGACATGATGAACACAAAGCAAGTGTGTGCTTTTTGCATATGAATTTCTTGCACTTCACACACATGGTGCTGGTTTTGCTGTCCCGCTTGGATGGGCACATCTCACATCTCATCCGTTTTTTCCTATCATCTGTGTTCACTCCTTTATTTTCTGTGGGTCTGACTCCAGATGCATGTTTCTGCCCTCCATGTTCATAATCTCTCTGGGTAGCTCAGGTTTGTCATTTGTTATTTGCCATTAATTTTGAACACCATGATTTAGCTTTTTGAAGTGTGTTTGGTTAGGGTTAGAGCACTTTTAGATAGACGTACACTTTAGAACTGGAGTTTATGCCCTGACATACATGAAATAAATGTTTTTATTTTGTGTCTGTACAGTTTCTTTTGAATAGCTGCCTATGAGAGTAAAATTGACCCGCGAACATCACAAACGTAATAGTAATTTAGCTTGTATATGTCAAATAACACCAGCATGTTGAAACTTTGCATGCATGTCCATGATGATAAATGAGAAAAAGTCATAAAATATCAAGAAAAGAAAAAAGGTTTGATATTATTCCAGATAGCTTGAAAAAATAAATAATAGGTCATTTTTACCATCTGTGGCTGACAAAATATTTTTCTGTATTGAAGTAAGTGTGGAAATCGTCATTTTTTAGCTTCATAAAGTAGTAAAAAAAAAAAAAAAAAAAAGTCACAAAATATCAGGAAAACATTAACGTTAACCAGTATTTCCAACAACTAGAAAATCTCAACGGGTCAAATTGACCCGCAACATAACACAAGGGATATACTGAAATGTGTGATTTAAATGTTACTTGCAGAGAGAGAGAGAGAGAGAGAGAAAGAGAGAGAGAAAAACGTACACACATTTTTTTTTTAAAGGCTGTTAATGGAGAAAATGTTTGCATCTTCCAGCAGGGTGGCTTTGCCAACTATGAAGGTAAAACAGTAGCAAATCTTGAGAGCTTGTTGATTTGGATGTGAGAACTTGTCATATTAATATTTTATTTGTAGGGTGAAATTTACACACAGCTCTGATGTGAAAAGCTGAATCTTTAGATTTGCAAACACAGACAATAATCAAAAGAGCTGTGTTTGAATTCGAAGTTACAAATTAATAGTTACAAATGTGTTCATGAGTTCACCTAATGAACGCTGCTGGAAAGCCGTGGATGGATCAGGAGACTCACCAATGCAAATGCATACTAACCTCATGCAGGACAAGACATGTGACCTAGGAGCACGTCCTACTTGGCAAAATCACAGGCACATATTCTGCTGGCATAGTCATGTGTGAACCGGTTTTCATCAGTAATTCTGTGATCACATGAGTCAGGGATTCCGGTGAGCTCAGGCATTAGTGCCGACAATGTTAGGATTACTGACGGTGGAGAAATTTTAAAAGTGTTTGGAAAGAAACTGTTGCTGTGATTTTTTATTTTTCTGAATTGCAGGGCACAATTTGAGCATGTTAGAATGATCCTGCAATTTCGAAGCAGCCTCATAGCGCAAAATTAAAAAAAAAATTGAATCGATACAACGAGCATGGTTATCCGCAGTGATGGTGTTATTTATGCTGAGAACAGTGATCTTGAGCTTAAAATAAAAGCTTTTCTAAACAGTCCCAGGCTGGAGAAAAAATAAACTGGCAGGCCACATTGGCTTTAAGTTGGGATGCTGATGTCAAACAGGGTAGATGTTTAATGAGGGTAAGGTGATCTAGGGATCACAAGGTTGAGTAACAGTCCTGATGTAATTGGCCTATCCCGGCTCCTGTGTCAACTGTAGAAGATTTCTGAGTAATGACTGAACCATTCTGCAAAGGATGTGGAAACTTGGAGGAGATATAGTAAAGCTGCTGTTCCAGTTTCCCTCAATTACCCAGTTTAAAGTCCGTCGGAATAGACTTTAAATGGCTTTAAATTTGGTTTCAGCTTTTCACCTTGGTTTTTAGTTTAAGTAAATAGTATAAAATAATAGTAAAAAATAGAGTATAAAAATTGCAATTTTAAAAATTTCTGGCAATGCTACAGGTAAAATATGGAATAATAATAATAATAATATAAAAAATATTTTTTAAATAGCAAATCATCATAAGAAATCAGCATCTCCCTCTTGTTGTATAAAACATCTTTGAATGTCTTTTTCTGTAGAACACAAAATAATATTTTTAAAAACATGTCATTGTTTTGGACCCCATTGGCTTTCATTATATGGGCAAATATAGTTGAAATAGCCAAAATATCTTATGTGTTCAACAGGAAAAGAAAATCATACAGGTTTGTTATGACATGAGGGTGAAAATATATATATATATATATATATATATATATATATATATATATATATATATATATATATATATATATATATATATATGTTTGGACACACCTTCTCATTCAAAGAGTTTTCTTTATTTTCATGACTATGAAAATTGTAGATTCACATTGAAGGCATCAAAACTATGAATTTACACATGTGGAATTATATATGGAATTATATACATAGCAAAAAAGTGTGAAACAACTGAAAATATGTCATATTGTAGGTTCTTCAAAGTAGCCACCTTTTGCTTTGATTACTGCTTTGCACACTCTTGGCATTCTCTTGATGAGCTTCAAGAGGTAGTCAACTGAAATGGTCTTCCAACAGTCTTGAAGGAGTCCCCCGAGTGATGCTTAGCACTTGTTGGCCCTTTTGCCTTCTGTCTGCGGTCCAGCTCGTGCAGCACCCCATCACTCTCCTTCTTGGTTAAATAGCCCTTGATGCCTTCAGTGTGACTCTACAATTTTCATAGTCATGAAAATAAAGAAAACTCTTTGAATGAGAAGGTGTGTCCAAACCTTTGGTCTGTACTGTGTGTGTGTGTGTGTGTGTGTGTGTGTGTGTGTGTGTGTGTGTGTGTGTGTGTATATATAACTTTTTTTTGCATAAACTGTCCTGTTTAGCTGATCATTAGTAAACATTGTTCCATTTGTAGAAAGGAAATTAGGCACATACGCACATACACACGCACACACACACACACACTGGCATTGAGAAATGATTTCCATCTTGACTCGAAAAGCCTACAGACATGTACTTTTGCAGCTGTCCATCTGTAACCACACTTGCTCAATATTGACTGACCCAGTGACAAGTGGAGGTCTGGATGTTAAAAATTGAGCTATTATATCCCACATCCAGACTCGCAGAGAGTCATAACTGATTTTACTGGGAAGCAAAGGACTAATACTGAGGAAGGCAAAAGGTCCCTAGCACTTTGGTCACCACTCACCCTGAGAACACTAGCATACTGTTGAACCCACCCTCATAAAACACCTAAACCTCCAAGGGTCAAGACACTCCAGCTGCCAGTTAAAACATAGAGCTGATTTATAAACTGACAGAGAAGCCTTTACTGGTTTGGCTTTCACTTTTTGTTTCTGTCACATGTTTCTGGCAAATTTTAACACACTGAAATATCTTCTTGAAATCAGTATGTTTAAAAATTCATTCCTCCAGGTTTAAAAAGGCAAAAGATGCAAAGTTTCTAATTTATAAATGTACAAAAGCCTTCCTTTGTAGTTTATTCATCCAGTTCCTTCAACAGAAAATGATGGAAGCCTTTTTTTAAACTCGGAGTAAAATTAAAAAGTTAAATGTGAGATATATTTAAAATGAGAAAGAAAATCATAATTGTGAGACATAAGGTCACAATTATCTTTCTATTTAAAACATTCAGAAATATTTAGTTTGGTGGCTGAATTATTAGATTTTGTCCTCTTGATATTGAATATGTTGTACTTGTCAATTAATCACTGATTTTCAATTGTATTTTTTAAGCCATCTAAATAGTAATATTGACATCACAGAGAATAACTTCTACAGGATTGGTGGGGGAAAAAAATCCCATTTATATGATTTAATTAGATTTTTTGCAACCCAGCAGGATGAGAACGAATCAACAGGGGGTAAATTCCTTGTGAAAGCACTGTATTTCAACCTTGAAAATCAGGGCTGTCTGTCACCGGGACTGAAATCAGACCAGCTTAACAGGCAAAAGTGTCTTACGTCAGACAAGCAATCAGCATTTCATCTCAAACAATATGTGGTATGACCATCATTGCATGCACCGGTTTTCCATTTCAGGTATAAATAGAGCATTTCTCACTGAAATTTGGAGCAAACTGCTTTACTGTGGTTCTCATCTACGGTAACTTGGTATGCTTTGTTTTAGCTTTTCATGTTTAAAGTGAACTTTGCAAACTTTACAATTTATATCTTCCTTTACAATGGCTGATCGTCAGACAGTACGAACATGATCCCAGCTATTAGAGATAACACACTGTGGGAATTTATTTGTCATCGACATCAGACTGTACGACAGTCAAGACTCCTTAAAAACAGACAACTGCAAAACGTCTTGGCCGGTGTTTTATATCATCAATCCATGACATGTTTTGTGACCGTGAGCCACACTGACAAGTGGAACGGTGACTAGCAAACAAAAAAAATATCTCTAGCATTAACTTTAATCATGGCTTGTCTTGAAAGAAAAATGAAAAAATTAAGATGTGTTTGGAGCAAGTGGTGATTTGTTGTTGTTGCACTAATTGCGTCAGTGGTTCTGTGTTACTAATGGTTCTTGACAGATTGACATCATTGTAAGAAGAGCCGCACTGCAGGACTGTTCCTCAAAACTTTGACACTGACAGAATCTCATTGGAGGTAAATTTTGATCAAAGTGGTCATTAATTGGCTGTCAGCAAATATGTGAAACAAACCGTCAAAGACTACAGATTTTGGCCTACGATCAGAGGAATCCTTTTAAATTTGCAAAAATGGTCTCAGACAGCTAAAATCATATAGTGTGAACCCAGCTTACGAAAAGTCCATAAAAATACAGCCCATTATATACCATGTAGGAATTTTCGGTACTGATTTTTTACGGGTATTTTACCCATATTTTGAATTACACACTGTATTGTGTTGTGTTTTAAGGTTGAAGGAAATATTCATAAACTTAATAGTGTTTTTCTGTTAGGATATTCTCCTTTTTTGGTTTTAGTTTTTTAAAATGTGTCTAGATCCCCAATCTGGTTTCAAGTCTTAATCTATTACCTTCGCCTGATCTATTTAATTGGAATCAGCATGTGATCTCACACGCAGACAGACCCCTTCAGTGTTACTTGTTGGGTCTTTTTTTGTGGCGATTGCTGTGCATGTCACACCCCCGTTCATTTAACTGTGTTGCCTGCTGTGTGTACTGATGTTAGAGGTAATGTTGCATTTAAAAAGTTTCTTTTAAAAATGGTTTACCAGCCTTTAGTTTTCCTTGGTTTTGTTCAAGCTGATGGATGGTTACCTCATGGGGATATTATAATGCCTCTTCTAGTAGACATACTAAGAATAATGAAGCCATTAACTGGGAATCTTATGCTGTTGCTCACCGTCTTTTTGCAACATATAGTACATAGGTAAGCTATTGTCATGTTGCATAATGTCTCAGTGACTGAATTGGTCTGCTTATATGGCTGAAAAACTAATTTTCACGAAGTAGCAACTTTACATCAAACAATGTTGGCTACTGTTGCAAATGACTCTTTAAATCCAGTGTGTGACTGGTTTAGAATAAGACCACATTGTTCTAGTCTGGGGTCAAGGTGGTCTAAATTTTAAAAGAGTTGTGTTAGGAAAGCAGTTTCCCTTATTTACACCTTCATTGAGAACCATTTGTCCTTTGTGCCTTTGTCTTTAAGTAGCTGTGCAATTATGGCAATGGCCTGAAAAAATTACTTTCGGTTTGACAAACTAAAATACAGGTCACAAAGCATGTTGCCTTACTGTTATGCTTCCTATGTTGGTTTGTTCCCAATGTGACATAGTCAAGTGAAACCGCCATGATTCTCACAATCAATTTTTATGAACATTCTGATAGAGAAAAAGTGCCTAAAAATCTCATCTCAATCTCATGTGAACGCAAGATTTGGATATTCAAAGTTGCAATTTAGTGTGATTACTGTAATTGCAACAGGGTGTCATTGAGCACAATGTTAAAAATGGCATCATCTCGAGCACAGTGGAGGCATGGCTGAAACAGCAATATAAGTTGAAGATAATAGTGATATATAGTTTTAAACTGAGTCAGCAAGTTACGAGGACTGCTCCTTAAAATTGAGACATAGATCATTTGAAATGCAATTCAAAAAGGAAATAAAACGGCATGAAAAGTTCTGGTTGTGAGTGATTACATTATAGCAGAACACAAAGCAAACTGTCTGCCTTCCTAGAGAAATGATTCACTCATCAGCTAATCAGGTAGCTTGGTATTGGCATAGGAGCAGTGTTGGGAAAAGTAACTCATATTGTAGGTCAAATATAGATAAATTACCCTTTTAAAAGGTAGTTAGTTACGCGCTACCAACGAAATGTAGCTAACTATGCTGAAGCTAAAATTGGAGTATCTGTCAATTCATTACCTAAACTGTATATGAAGCAGTGTAATTATTCAATAAGATACCTAAATTGTATTTTAAGCAGTGTAATTCTGCAATAAGATTATTTGTCTGATGAATATAACCTAATTTTACAGCAAATACAACTAATACATTTTTTTGACCCTTCACTGAAAGTAGGATGGTTCTTTTCATTGTACAGACAAAACCAGTTTAAACAATCTTCTAAACTTTTTTTTTGAAAGCAATGAGGAATGAACTATCCTTTTAAATGCTGCTACATGTCAATATTTGTATCACTCAAATTAGTGTATTCTTTTTTTATTTGTTATTTTTTTTGTACAAATATTTTATGCTTTAAATGTAACCCCTTTAACCAAGTTTTGGCTCATACAATGCACGGATTAAAATCATTCACTGAACCATTACCGGTAATTTGTTAATTTAATGTGAAAAAACTGGTTGACTCAATGAAGCAACATATTACAGGTATTTGTGGAGGCAATACAATGTGATGAATTTTTCTTTATATATATATATATATATATATATATATATATATATATATATATATATATATATATATATATATATATATATATATATATATATATATATAATTCAGACTATACTGCTACTTTACTAAAAAAAATTATATATATAGTGTATTGACCATGAAAACTTACAATATTTTGAAAAAAAAAAAAAAAAATACAGATGCTGGCATAGAAGATAGAAGCATTTTTTTTTTTCTTTTTTTTTTTTGTTAGCTACTCCCCAACACTGCTTAGGAGGTACAGAAAGGGATTTTCATTTCATAGCTGTCAGGAAGAAAGTTGACATTACAAGGAAGCAAACTGAAAAGAGCTCTACCAAATTTCCTTTAACGGTCCTAAAAGGGTCTCCACATCCTTCATATCCTCAAAGCACGTTTAACAGGGTGTAAGAGTTGAGCGACAGTCAGCGTTTCCTCTCTGACCTTGTGCAGATAAGAAATTGGCTTTGCCAAGCTGAGAAGTGAAGCTTGTCCAGGTTTCCCTTCACAGGAAAGGACAAAATGTCACAGGTCGCAATGACTCGTCTCTCACTCTCACAGCATTTCTGTTCCTGGTCAGAGTCCAGTGGCCGATTGATAAACTAATATGACATTTCTTTGGATCTCTGCATCATATCTAAACCAGCTGTGTATAATAGCTTAAGCTGTTAACATCGCTCAAAATATTTGTTCTTTTATCAGGTTAATATTGTGGTGCAGAGTAGTATTGAAAGGTGTAAAGTTAATACTAATAAGTATTTAATCTACATAGTGTCTTTGATGTGACCACATTGAACTAACAGTATTACGTTTTAAATATGACCACACTGTGTTTTCAAAATCAATGTTCAATCTCCAGGTTTGAATATCTTCTGTCTCTGCAACAGCAGCCAATGAAAGCAATGCATAGAAATATGAATGAGACGAAGGCTGGGGGAAAGACATGAATAAGCATGTCAACCACAATCTCTCTTCTTTATGTTTACTATAGAGGTCAGTATGGCCACAGAGGCCGCTGGTTTCCATGGAATCTGTACCATTTAGTTCCTCTTAATGAATGCTAGTAAAACGTTGAGTATGCTGTACCTCGTTTTTCCATTTTCTATATACCTACAGGTTCTCAGCAGTAATTGATCTGTGAGAGCGTGTGGACAACAGCAGATGGGCAGTGCAGAGCTGGCTGCATTGCATTCGATTAAGCAGGACTGGCAATGTCTTGTGCGGTCAGAAGGAGAATATACTATGTCTTGCACAGCCCTCTTTCATTAGCAATGCAGATGTGCGTTGCATAGAACTCTGTGAATTCTCTTCTGTGCAATGTGTTTTCAGGAAGATAAAACGCAGACTGATAAATAGGAGAAGCAACATAATCACTCAAAAATGTTTTTGGTTCAAATGAGGCAAATCTCATCAGTATCTTTGAATAATTCTCTCGATTCTAAATCGAATGAGTCTTCCACTAAGATGCTGCTAAAGAATTCAACACGTATAAAAAGGCAGAGACTGCAGCAGCATGCTGATGTGCCAGCCGTATTGATATGAGACATGTTATGCGAGTCTGACAGCTGTTCAGGCAGGTTGCTAGTTTAAGTGAGCATTCAATTAGGCCATAAACAACACAGATAAAGTTAAAGTCAACAAGGTGGCTTTCTTACCCTATTTTACTTATGCAATTTCATGTATTTTTAAATGAAACTGGGGAAATATGTTGGTTGGGGCTTACTTTTATTCATCAGGAATTGATTGGATCATGAAAGAGGGCAAGGAGGTCTAATTGACCAGGAGATCTATTTGTTAGCATAGCACTTCATCGCTATGCTAGTTGCTTGGCTGGTGCAGGAAAACATGACCTACATTAAGAATGAAGATCACTAGTTGATCATATATCATTTTAATGTTTTATAAAAAAAAAAAAAAAAAGGATCTTTCTGAATAAACGTCTATTTTGAATGGCCATCGATGGCAAAAGATGCGTTTTGTTCAAATAATGGTGTATTTTACCATAAGGGCTGTAACTGGCCAGTTGGTTGATATGTGGTTATATGGAGAACTTTAATTAATGAATTATTGATTTATTTATTTTTTAAGTTAGAGACAACAGATAATGGTTTAGAAAATTTGAACTAGGACAGGAAAGGTCATATCTTATAAAACACAAAAGTCTCACCTTACCTTTTCCAGTAATTAAAAATGAATAGATCACACTGTCCAGCTGAATCCCTCTGCTGCATGCACTGATAACATTACATAAGGTCACAAGGTGACTGACCATAACAATGAGCTTGATTACTGGAGTCCACTTTACAACAAAATACTATTTCAGTAGTTCTACTTCAAAATTTCATGCTTAATTCAAGTTTTTTGTGTCTCAGTTCGACAAAAAAAAAAAAATAATACAAATACGTCACATTATCTATCTGGTTCAGGGATTGTTGGACTAATGTTGTTGGGCCTGCATTCATTGCACAGCACTTGCTTACGAGTAGAAAACTGAAAGTTAAAAAACACTTTCCTCTTCGATTCTACAGACAATGAATGGCTGTAAATATTTAAATGTGCACTCCAAAAAGCGTCAAACCTGGACAGAAATGCAGTTCTCCCTGGCAATGTCATAAGGATATTCTGAAGAGCTTTGTCAGTTTCACAAAAGAGCACCGGCTGCATTTCGTTTCTGTTGCCCCATATCAATATACCCTGTAGAAGCTGCACTTTGGAAATGCCATTGTATATGTAAAAGTGCACACCATTACTTGGGAAAAATAAATAAATAAATAAAATAAATCGATGCTGTTTTAATAAAAGGCACAGTAAAAACAGTATGCCATTAAGGTGATTATTTCTGTGCCCTTGAGCACCACTTCTATAAATCTAGAGAAAATGTTTGTGATTTTGTTAATTGAGAAACAAAATTGAGATGCAAATACAGCCTTGATGAGCTTTCAGAATATCAGCTATAATGATATTTACAAGAATAATGCCGTTGAAAATATGGCTGCTACAGTCTTTCACTTTTGTTATCAAATGCAATTAAGCAAGCTTTTTGTACTCAAGCACAAAACAAGTGCACTCACATGATGCTATTGTAAATGCTCATCCATCTGAATGTCAGGCTAATGAAATGTTTAAGAATGAGAACTCTAGCTGAGTTTAAATTACTCAAAGAACTGAAGAAGCTCAGGCTGAGAAGATGAGGGTATAGACGGAGTGAGATAGAAGGGGTTAGACGACAGCTTCCCTTCAGGCTACAGTCTGTTTGGAATCAGACAGAGGAAATTCACTCAAAGCATCAGACAATGAGATGCAGTATTCAGTGTTGCTTCTCAATGATCGAGACAAAACAACAGCAAGGTTGAAAAATAATGTTTTTTTTTTTTTTGCAGTGTTTTGAAACTGAATTGCATGCCATTATAAGGGAACATTCAATTGGATCCTTTTGCAATGTCCTCTTAACATTCCGAAACAAGCAGAAACATAAAAAGACAAACATTCACTGTTAAAAAATTACTGTAAATTTTACAGTAAAATACTGGCAGCAGGGTTGCCAGCCAGGTACTGTAAATTTTACAGTAGTCGTACTGTAATTTAATTTACAGATTTTTCCTGTATTCTCAATTACAGTAAAATTCTGTAAATTAAATTACAGTAAGACTACTGTAAAATTTACTGTAACTGGCTGGCAACCCTGCTGCCAGTATTTTACTGTAAAATTTACAGTAATTTTTTTATATTTTGTATACTGCATTTTTACAAAAAAATATACTATATACTGCATTTTTAATACATTGTATATGGCATTTAACAATTATTTAAATAGCAAATGCACACTTTCAAGTAGTTTACTGTGCAAAGCAATTCTTTGAAAAAAAGCATATGTGTATTTGCTATATTTAAAGTATGTAAAATGATAGCATACAATATATTTTCCCTATTGCTGACTTAACTTTAACTGCATAAAGTGTTATATAATGCATAACTTAATTCACCAAAAAAATATAAAAAAAATAACATTTTTAAAATCTAAAAAAAAAAACAGGTCAAAATGTTATATATCACTTTCAAATTTACATAAAAAAATGACATAAAAAGTATATTATTTTGAACTCATTTTTATTTATTTTAAAATTATTTCATTTTTTTTTAAATGGATATGAAATTTTGGCATGATTTCTTTTTAATTACTTGGAACATAATGGCCATCATGGACCTTGACACAAAGAAATATTCAAACTGCGTTATAACCGAAACATGACCAACATGGTCATATTAAAACAGTTCACCCAAAAGTGAAAATTCTGTCATTTCTCACCCTCATGTCATTCCACACCCTTAAAACCTTTGTTCATCTTCACAACACACATTAAGATATTTTTTATAAAACCTGATGGCCCAGTGATGCCTACATTGCTAGCAAGATCATTTCCCTTTCCAATGCCCAGAAAGGTACTAAAAACATATTTAAAACAGTTTATGTGACTACAGTGGTTCAACCTTAGTGTAATGAAGCAATGAAAATACTTTTTGTGTGCCAAAAAACTAAATAATGACTATTCAACAGTATCTCGTGATGGATGACACTGCTTCATGAAGCTTCAAAGCTTTATTAATCTTTCAGTTCAAATCAGAGCATATCAAACTGCCAAAGTCACATGATTTCAGTAAATGAGGCTTCGTTACGTCATAAGTGTTTTGAAATTTCAATGGTTCGTGTGACTTTTGCAGTTTGATACACGTTCTGAGCAAATGATTTGAAACAAAAGATTCGTAAAGCTTCTAAGCTTCATGAAGCAGTGTTTTGAGATCGCCCATCACTAGATATAGTTGAATAAAATCGTTGTTTTGGGAGATGGGGGTGGGGGGGGGGGGTTGTCAAAAAAAGTATTCTCGTCGCTTTATAATATTTAGGTTGAACAACTGTAGTCACATGAATTGTTTTAAATGTTTTAGAGGCTTTCTGGGCATTGAAAAAAAGAAATGATCTTGCTAGAAATGCACGCTTCACTGAGCCACATCTTAATGTGTGTTGTGAGGATGAACGAAGATCTTACGGGTGTGAAACGACATAAGTAATTATTGACTTAATTTTCATTTTTGGGTGAACTAATCCTTTAAAAACCACAAAGACATTTTCAGATAGCTATCATCATTAAGGAATAGACCAATATTGCCAAACAAGTCATACAAAAAAAAGTGATGCATGACTGACCGGAAGGAGCCGCGCACTTGCAGAAGTCATACAAACTTTCCATCAAACAGATAAAAATCAACCAAATAACAATTATGCTCCAGATGAAGTTCCATCCCAGGATTCAAAGTGTGACTAGAAATATTGAAAAGAGTAAAGAGGACAATACATTAGATATATTACAAAACATAATAATACTTTCAGAAACAAATAGGGGGAGGACAGATACAGTCAGAGACAGATACAGGGATGAGAGGTACAGTCAGAGAGAGACAGAGGGATGAGAGGTACAGTCAAAGGCAGATAGAGAACAATAAAAGGAAGACGCAATCTTGGTGTGTGTGTATCCTTACATTTCAGAAATTCCATTGGAATTTGCACAGAAGAGTGGCAACATGTGGGTTGACTGCCACACATTTTCTTCTGTATCACTTGTCCTGTTTTTATTTCGATGGCACTTTTCCCTTGGCTTTGGGTCCTCTCTCTGGATTTATGCCCACAAAGCACCTAAAGGGTCATGAAACAGACAATATGTAATTAAGAGCGGTTTTAGGACCTCCAAGAAAGTTGGAGATGTCCACTAATAAAAAAAAAAAACATATTTAACTCAATAGCTTGATGGTGTTAAATAGGGAGACAAATATATTCTCTTCTCGAGTTAAGACACATTGTTTTAAAGGCATCAACAGAAATAACACTGATAACATAACATTATTAAAAGGAATGTTCTGATATAACTTATCTATAAAATGCTGGTTCTGAAGTTGTTAGAATTCAACCATTACCTTTGAATGAACTCCAAGGTACACAATGCTTCCTCCTGATACTCAAGATTAAACTAGTAATAAGCAGCAAACAGAGTGGCAAGGCCGGACAGGAAACTGGGCTGAGTGCCCTCACACACCACCTCGCCTTCAATACTCAGCATCCAGTGCCCACTTGTCAAAGTGTCTCCTAAAACAATCAATATCACAATAGTAATTAATACCTATACCATTTTTTTTTTTTTTGTATTTCAGATTTTTACATTTACATTACATACTATATTTAGTAGGGGTGGGATAAAAATGTGATTCTTAAATGTATCGCAATGCATAAGCAGACGATTCTGAACTGATTCACAAATGTCAAAAATAAATTTTCTAAACGTTAATTAATGTAATGTTGACGGAAAGTAAAAGGCGGATCTCTGAAACGCGGAAGTGCATGCCCAGACAGTCTGTGACATGCACATATTTCTTTTACTGTCTATGGTGTGTACCCACTGGCGCAGAGCAAGCGTTTTGAGACCTATAACGTTACTTGAGCGTTTTCAGTCCATTTAATGGAAGTTGAGCTTCCATAGTTGCATATGGTTTGTGGTGGATCGATTATGCAGCAAAATGCCTCCTAATGTGAAACAGACTGCAAGCACTTTGTTTTTTTCTTCCTGAACCTTCTGGTTGTTCGTTCATTTGAAATGACTCGAAAAAAGATTCGTTTATTTTGCTGAACGAGACTCAAAAGTCCGATTCGGTAAAATGATCCGAACTTCCCATCACTACAACTGATGATAAGATTCAAGTCATAGACGCAATAAAACAACTCGTTTGTTTATTGGTCAGTGTCGCGCATGATCAGTTCATTTGTTCAAGTGTCACCGCACTGATAAGGAGCATTTGTGCACCCTGTGCCAAAATACACACAAGATTTGCCGGCCGACATAAATATAGACACATATATATAAATAGCATATTTAATAATTTCAAGGAAAACGTATTTGGTCGCCCTAAGGTAATAAATTAGGCTAACTATACAAAGCAGACTTTATATCAAACAGATTTGTTAAAGTTTTCACATTAACGTTACCTGAAGTTAGCAAATGCTCAAAAAAAATCTACATCTCACTGGTTACGTTAACCTCTTGGAAAAGCACCACTGAGAATTTATATGACACACACATCCTCCGTGAGCGACCCTGACTGACCGCGAGGCTTTAGAAACGCGTTTTATTTCGGCGCCCGTGTTAACAGATGACTGCATGTGCAAAGTTGTTTTACATCATAAAATAATCACGACGAAGTGTGCTGATAAACACTAAGTTACAGTGAATATAAACTATTAGCACTGAAACATGTCATTCATAACGAAGGATTCCAGAGATTTTCTGTCCATGGCTGCTATAGCGCCGGGGGATGTGTGAAATCCTACCGCGACCGCGCTACTGAAACCCCGCGCAATTCTGCCTCGCGCCCCGCGGACCGATGATGCTTGAATCTGGGGTTACCAATATAATCCGCGAATGTAGATGCATTCATATACTATAAACTACCAAACAAGAAATATAAAAAACTGAAGTCACTTACCACAGTTGTGAATCACTCCTCTTGTCTTTAACGTTAATCTCCTCGACCGTTGATGATGCGGCTCTGAAGATTTGAAATTTACAGCAAAATTCTGTAAATTTGAGTCAGACCTACACGTGACCCCAGAATGCATTGCAGTTTACAGCAATATGCTGTATTATTAAAAAACAGTCCGCGGCTGTAAAATAATGCTGTAATTTTTACAGCAATTCATTACAGTGTTCAATTAAAATGTTTTTTTTTTTTTAAAACACTCCATGAACAGAATGTACAGATGATGTTTTCTTGTTAATGTTTTGTGTACATTTTTTAAAGACCAAATAATTTTGAATGACCATTCCGTTACCGTTACATTACCTTTACAATTTACATTAAATAAGTTCTGAGAACATTCCCTGTTAGCTGGGTCTCCCTGCCTTTGACAAAACATTTAAAACGTACAAGTTTTGAATATAATTTTTCACATAGGCATGTTTTCATATACTAATAGAAAATTTCTTAAGAAATCTTTTCAAAGAGCTTGTCTTTTTCCTCCGAGAACAGAAAAGGATATTTTACGCCCAGTTTGAAAACAGTTTTTGCAGTTGCATTTGGTGATATTACTGCAGTAATTACACTGCTTTAAGCCGGCTTCGGTTCTCCCTTTGATGTCACAAGTCGAGTCTGGATCAAGTTAATTGTTATGACCAGTGGAACTTTATAACCTTATTTACTGTTATCAATGCATGCAGCAGAGGGATTCAGCTGGACAATATATTCATTTTTAATTACTGGAAAAGGTAAGGTGATTGGTGATAATGAGTAGGAATATGTTTACAAAATATGACCTTCCCTGTCCTAGTACTAATTTTCTAAACCACAAAGTAATCTGCTAAAAAGATGAGAAACAATCCAAAAGTTTGTTTGAAATAATGAAACCGGAGGAGACAAAGGCTTCTAAAAATACATTCATTTTTGAGGAAGGCAGTCTCTCTTACAGTAAAACTCAGCCCATCCTTGTCATCATTGCAGAGGCTTTGATGAAGACAGCGTCTTTGTGATCACAGAGGATAAAGTGTGAATTATGCACATTATCTGGTGTCTCTACCTCATTAGCAGCACAGGTAGCGGAGCACCAAACAGCATATGCCTCAGCACTGTCTGTCATGACAATTGGGAAAATAAACAGTTCCCCATATCAGTTTTTAATGTTTTTCTCTTTTTCCCTTTTATTTATTTTTTGGTAGCTTATAAATGCATTGTACTGGACACGTGCTATAATTAGATCCCCAGGCACAATCATTTCTCTCTTTTATGTAACAATATTATTTTCAAAATTCAATCTTTCATTGTTTGAAACACTCAGATGGTGGCATGTAACCATTTATTTATCTTAAGCAAACTTTAACTGTAATGAATTATACAAGACAATCACCATGCAGACAAATTGGAAAAATAAATCAAGTTTTGGTTTCATTATGCCACTGCACCAACTGACATGAAGATCAATCTGAAATGGGCAATCCCATTCCGTTATTGCCAAAGGCAACCGCTAGAGGGCACTTAGTAGGAATGAGACACAGGGGCGCGGGCATAAAGTGTACAATTATATTTTACCCCTCTGTATTTTGCAAGTACTGAAATATGATGATCCAGAGCCATTGCTAATAATCTCTTATTTAATTTTATTCAGTCACCGCAATTGCAATGAAAACATAACTCCCCTTTTTAGCCTCTCTATTCTGTTGCAGGAGTGGTTTGGATAGGATGAGCAGTGCACTTGTTTAAAGGACTGACATGAGCTACTTTGGGCTCATGAGATTCTTTTGATCTCATATTCATTTGTGACTTTACATTACAGTATAATTTGCTGGTGTACATTTAAGCCTGGCCAAGCTGGTCTGAAATGGAGCTCTTTAAAATCAGCCACCGTAATTAAGCTTGGATATCTTTTAAAACCAGTAAAGACCATCAGACTGGTGAGATACATACACACACACACACACACACACACACACATATACATATATATACATATATATATATATATATATATATATATATATATATATATATATATATATATATATATATATATATATATATATATATATATTCGCTCTCAGGCAGTCAGGGAGAGCTTGCAAATCTTAACACCACTTTGGCTGGCAAACCACCTAAGCTGTTATTCTTTTCCCCAATCAGTTGTATCTAGTTAGGAGACCCATTTTACCACTTAAACAAGCTTAAACCATCTAAACCAGCTAAGACCAACAAACATGCTTGTTCATGCTTTTTATATGTTCAGCAGGTTGTAACTGTTTTAATATGTATTGATGTACCACAATAAATAGAGATGGCTACTACCAGCGCAGTAAACACTGCTTACCTTAACAGCCCTCCCACTGAAGGGTTAAACGGATTTACCGTGCACGGAGCGGGTTAGTTGTTGTGGCGCAGCGCAGAGCTTCTGGACGGCGCGCTGCAGCGGACGAGCGCTCGAGCGCAACTTCAGCAGTACCAGCAAACATAAACAATGGCGGAGCAGCTGTAAACCCAGCTCAGCGGATCGAATTTGCCCCATGGACGGGCATTTCGCGTTCACCGACATGGAAACCCCGACCGAAAACCCCAGCAAGGCTGCGGAGTACCTGAAAGAGCTCAATAAAATCATCGAGACCCAACAGGAGTTGTTGGAGAAGCAGAAGAATCGGATTGAAGAGCTCGAACAGCAAGTGTGTGATCTTTGTCAAGAGAACGCGTGCTTGAAGGATCAGTACCAGAGGCACCTGGCCACCTGCAGACTGCAACAACAGGGCAACAGTCACCCCACGCTGGGTGCCATCAAGGAGAATGTGATCCAAGAAAAGTAAGAGTCCCACTTTTGCAAAGCTGTCACTGCTTGTTTCGTTTGGACTATGCCATATACAGCATGCCAGCTGTATATGGCGCTCTTTAAATGACTAACGTTTGTTATGAACAGGAGTGTTTATTCGTAGAGCTCAACGACAATGAACAGACTCGCTTAGCGGGACGACTTTGGGTGTGAGTAAATACCAGCACTCAAATATCATATGAAATGTAATGTCTATATTCAAGTTAATATATTAGATAACTCTTAAGGTGCACGACTGCTCATAGTCACTTAGAAAGGATACATTAAAAGCAATTTTGAATTATACATTACGGTCGGTGCCTCCTGCGATGCTCAATGCTGTCTATGTAGGCAGCTTGCGTGGACACACACCCCATGTCGACGGCGTCATTTTTGGCAAGACTAAAATGGGCTTTTGACACGTGCAATTTTTTACCCAGCGTCACTCTGTAAACGTAATCTTAGGTTATTTTGTTCCGTGTTTCACACTGTTGTTCATACTTTATCCTGGGTTTAATTAATCCTGAGGTTGTAAACCAGGTTTTGAGGTAGCTAACGTTGATTGGACAAATACGGCGCGCGAATTGTTTTAATAACGGCTTGTACACGTGTGGAAAGGTTGCCAAGTCAACCCGAACCAGTTGGATTTAGCCTTTTACAAATGTAGCATAAATAATCATGATCCGTTAACTCGGTTGCCTTTGCAGTCTGGCATATTTAACGTTTCCCTCAGATCTGGAGAATAAATAGTGTGTGAAAGTTCTGCGAACTGTTTTAAAGCCCATATAGAAATGTTGATTGGGTTGCCAGTTGCTAAACAACGTGTTAGCGCCACAATCTCAAGAAAGGTGGAAAGCAGCACTAATTCGGGTTGAAAATGCAATAACCCAGGGTTAAGTGTAGTGGAGCATCTTTGAGCAAGTATCTGATCGATGGTTCAACAGTAAGAAAGGTTTTTTAATTAGAATTTTTATATCGAGAATTGCTTGTGAAACATATGAAAATATTATTTTCTATTCCATTTGTAATAGCTACAGTGTTACGTCGCAATGCTAATCTAAAGAAGGGTTACCATACTTGGCAAATGTCACAACTTTCACTTTTTGCACTCTTCTTCAAAGTAATCTGTTGTTATTTTATGATGTTGACAATCAGGAGCTCACATAGCTTATGATGTCACATTACATGATGGGCTTGCTGGCTTGCTGCAGTGTGTTAGGATTTCCAAGAGGGATCAGTGCAAGAGATAAGTGTTTATCTGGCATATTTATGGAAATATACATGGGTGTTTGGATGAGTCGGGAACATAAATTTCTCCTCTAGACATGTGGCATTTTAAGCCTGATCATTCATGATCTTTTATTTTTTTAGAGCTTATATTGTAAATTCCTGTTTTATTCTGCTATAGTAATCGAAGCAGTAACCTTTAAAGAAGATGGTGAGGTTTCATGAGCTGCGCTTGCACTTTCTCCAGTATATTTTGTCAATAGCTTGTGTTGTAATTCAGTGCAGAGAAGCAGAAAGTTTGACTTTCACCTTCATCTTTCATTTAAGCAGCGCTGATCCTTTTGGGAGTGAAATACTTGATCTGTTCTTTACTATTTTTGAGATCAGGGAAGACGATTTAATTTTACTCCTGGCTCTACAATGACAATGAGGTCTGTGGCGTATCCTAACATTAGCAGTTCATTTTTATTTCCCACTTGCTATTTGCATACGCCTGACTTATCTGTGCCTGCTTGAATGTCAAAACAATTTTGTTCATAATATGCGCACACTTCGTTATAGTCTTTTCCACCTTTGGGCTAAGTGGTTTTCACTGGTATGGTTACAGTTTAGTTTTTCACTGTGTTGCTATAAAATCAGGATTACAATATATTCAGCATATGTCTGATTTTACCTTGGTGATGCAAGAGGTCTAGATGGCGTGGTTGTTTTTTGTGTTCATTTTCCTACAGAGAGAAGACGAGAGGTTGATCATCGTATGCAGAGGGGTTATGCATTTAATTGGAGTTGCACAACACACAGAAACATAACATTTTCTAGATTAGTTAACAAGATATAGTGTAGCTTGAAGAAAAAGTGCATGGAAAAATACTATATTATGCTTGCAAAATGTATTTACATCACTACAGGTGTGGATGGTTAGATAACCTGGTGAGCAATTTGAGTTGAGAATGGTTTGTAATTGCATGCTAAACTAGAAATGTAACTGGAACCGCTGAAGCTGCCTATGCTATTTGTAGTCACAAAGATAGGTATTCTTAGTAGTGTATCTTAAATGGATGCATCATTGTGATTGTCTGTGATGTGAATTCAACTCCATTTCTCAGTCTCCTTTGGTACTGAACTGAGAGTCCTACAAATTTTAAGGATTAGAGAAGATCATTCACTCTGATCTTCTCACATCCTTATGATTTGAAGGACTCCATGGGTTTAACACCAAAGGAGAATGAGGAAAAAGAGCACTCCAGTTATTCTGCAGCTTAACTTATCCTGGAGAATAACTGGATGTGTGAGGGACTGGCATAACTTGAGTGGAACTTGCATAGTCACAAAGCTGTATCTATTGCCTGTGATGTGAAGTAGTAGTACTCTTCCTTGTTTTCAGTTGGTACTGAACACATCCTTCAATTCACAAATTTGAGAAGATAATTTGCTGTGATCTTCTCACATCCTCACGATTCGAAGGACTCTTGGTTTCACACCATAGGAGAATGAGAAAAAGAGCACTCTTATTTATTCTGCAGTATAACTATAGGTATGAGGAATAAGCATAACTTGAGAGGAACATGCATGGTCACGCAGCTGGATCTGTGATGTGATACAGCAGTATACCATATAGTAAGACTGGGTTTGATACAAAAAGGAAAAGGGGAAAGATGACATAACATCGCAGGAAAATACAGTGAAGCATGGATTTGAGAGGCAATGTTGAGAATATTACAGATACGACTTGACTTACTGTAGATCCTACCTAAAACAATATAAGTCTGCTATTTGTGTAAAAAAACAGGTATTTTTTAATTTATTCTGTTGCCACTTTGTTTTAAATATACATGGGTATGTTGATTTTGTTTGATTTTCATATATATATATATATATATATATATATATATATCTATGTATGTATGTATATGTGTGTGTGTGTGTGTGTGTGTACTTGTTTTTTCTATTCTGGTGGGGACTTAAACCTGAATACACACAGACTCATGGGGACTCGTGTCACAGTGGGGACCTAAATTGAGGTCCCCACAGGTAAACAAGCTAATAAATTACACACAGTGAAGTTTCTTAAAAATCAAAAAATGCAAAAACTTTCCTATGAGGGTTAGGTTTAGGGGTAGGGTTGGTGTAGGGCGATATAAAATACGGTCTGTACAGTATAAAAACCATTACGCCTATGGAGAGTGCCTACAAGGATAGCTGACCAGACCTGTGTGTGTGTGTTTATATATGCATAATAAATATATAAACAGAACACCCACATATATTATGTCAACACAAGCTTATTTTGGATGTGATTAATCGCAGTTTATCATTTGACAGCCCTACTTTCTCGCACCAGTCAGTGGCTCTGACAGGGAGATCGCCAAGTCATAACGGAGCATTTCTACACTTGCAGTTCTGCACTGACAATCTGTTTCCTAGCTGCTCCAATGTTTTTTTTTTTTTTTTTCATAGGCTGGTGCCATTATCGTTTATGACTGCTTGCAAGCACACACTGTGATTTAGAGTATGGAAGTAGTAGGCAGTGTAACTTCATCCACTGATTTGTGTGTTGCGTTTCACCTTAGAAGGGGAATGTATTTGGTATGCTTTGTATCTGCACAATACTGTGAAGAGTTATAAGACTGGCGTTTTTTGCTGCAGCCAACTGCTGGCCTTCATGTCACAAAGCACTTTGCCACGTCAGCTTACGGCTTTGTGCTGACTGCAGCAAACTAGCATTCGTAGCATAGGCTGAAATGGCTTGATGAAGAATCTCTTGGTGATTTTTGTATACAAATGTCAGTTGATGCAAGGCTTGTGTGGAATGATCTAATATTCACAAAATGGAATCTTCTTCAGTAGATGTATTTGTCTAGGAAGTAGCAGCCAAAATATTCAACTTTTGCCGTTTAGCTGATTGGGTTTTAAAGGAATAAAATAAACAATTAAAATAAATAAAAATAATCAAAAATCTAAATAAAAATTTGCTCAAATATTTCCCACCCCTAGGCCATCCAAGATATAGATGGGTCTGCTGCTTCATCGGAGCAGATTTGGAGAAATGCAGCATTATATCACACTGAATGAATGGGTGCCATCAGAATGAGAGTTCATCAACACAACTTCAGTCCATTCATTAACGTCTTGTGAAGAGAAAGCCTGCATGTTTGTAAGAAGCATTCATCATTAAGATGTCTTAACTTCAAACTGTTGACAAAATTAGTTAATTATCCATACTAACGTTTCCTCTCATTCTAGACTTCTGTTCATCTTCATGGTGATGCACGTTGTGTACGTGGTGTAGTCATGAGGTGCTCGTTCAAATTAAAAAAATGCTTCTACTAAAAAAGGTTTCATCTGCAGATATGGTCTTGACTCTTGTTTAGGGATCTGTGCCTTTGAGCATACGGACATCTGTAGGGATTGTGTTTTTCAACAGTAGTGTGCAACCTTTAATTTCGAGAGAAAAGAAGGTCAGATGGAAAAATCTCCATACAAGTTATTTATCCATTTTTCTTTTTTTCTACTTTGTACTTTGTTTGTTAGAAATTTTTTATTTACTATTTATTCAGTTTTTTTAAGGTATTTAGTGTTTTGATACTTAATTTCCATGATCTAAATATTCTTAAAAATGTAAAAGTTTGTTGTCATTTGGAAGTGTGTAGGCCTTCTTGCATTATTATGCTGTTACACTATGATTATATATTCAGTGGCATAAAATGGTCTTTAAAATGACAATAATATCACTTATCGCAATTCTTTCTGGGGCAACAAATCACACTACAAAAAGTTGTTGTCCTGTGAGGCCTGCATCCAAATCTTCTGAAGTGACATTGTATGAAGAAGTTTTATTTCTGGAATTTAAGAATTTTCACTTTTGGACTATCTACTCAAAGTTTTTTTTTTCTCTCTCTCTCTCTTTTCTTTTCTCAACAAAGGCTTAGCCTAGATTTTGTTTGTAGTCCCCTTTATGAAAAAAATATTATTTTCGAAATACTACTTTCTAGGACAATTTTTTTTTTTTTTTACGGTACTTTCCTAAAGGGAAATATCACTGTTGTTAAGTTTATATTAGAGGAGGAAGGGAACTGCATAGAATCTCATACCTTTCACTATGCAGTGTACTAACATCTCTAACTCAAAATCAATGACTGGCAGATGTACAGTACACTGTTGCCAGAAGTGGTGCATATCCTTGGCTTCAAATATACTTCTACCTTCTCTTTTTTTACCAAAAGTTTAGTTCTTTTAGTCTGTTAAAATATAAAAGTCAATTTAACAGGAGGCCACCTTTTAATTTAAGTCAATAGTAAAAAAATTCCACAAAATCCATTACAATGTCTTTGTGAGAGGCATAGCAAGCAGTAGCCTGCTTAAAATGTTTGTTCAGGTTCAGCAACCTGCAGCTTGTATGGCTGTAAATGGCATATTGCAATCTCCAGCGTGATGGATAATTAGGAATATGAATGGGATTCAGAGTAGCCCAGGGCAGAAGCAGAACATGTGCCGGATATGATGTGTTTTTCTATAAGGGAGTGGCATCCATCTCGCATGTTGGAGAATGGACTATGAGACCCTTGGTAGCTGTGTAACACTGCCATTTGAATACTAAGATGAGAAGAGTAAACAAACATGAGATCTGCTGTGAGGCAATGAAATGTTGAAGGCATGTGTGGCTGATAAAATTGCTCCCTTGGCAATACTGTATGTGATTGTGTCTATTAAATATGCTATTTTGAGCTTTGGCTTTAAGATTGTGAACCACAGGTAGCTAAGGCTTAAAGGAATATTCTTGGTTCAATACAAGTTAAACTCAATCAATAGCATTTATGGCATAGTGTTGATTACCACAGAAAAGCAAAAATTGAGGTTACAGTGAGACACTTAAAATGGATATAAAGAATACAGCAAATGCATGACAAATGCATTTTACTGATCTGTGGATATTTGAGTAATATTGTTGTTGTTTTTTTGTGCTGTTATGGCTCATTCCATCAATCTATTAGTTGCAATGCAGAGGCATGGGATATTGTTTACTGGTGCAGAATAGTTAGTGTTCTAATATTTTGTCTGAAGAACCCTCATAGGATCTGTAAAAGTGAGGAACTTTGACAAGTGTTCTGCGAAATGGCATATGATTTAATGAGATGACAAGGCTTAGAGTTATATAATGATTGTTAATTTAGAGTAGGGGAGTGTCTCTCTGTTTATCTATTTGGTCTCAGAGTGCGCTGTGCATATGAGAGGGCTAACAATGTGTGGCATATTTCTCCTGCTTAGAAATTTAGCAAACAACTGCAAATACAAGCCTATCAAAGAGCGAAATTTTCTGTCTTAAATTGGTTTTGTGGGTTTAAAAAAAAAAAAAAAATTATTGTCCTTTTTATTCAATGATAATCATGAAATACAACTCGGACTTGTTCTTAACACATTTTGTGATATCCATACAGTTCATACCTATATTTTTTTATTGCAGTGTGTTATCTGTATTACACACAGCTGTTAGAAATACTATGTTGATAAATCGCAGTATCCTGCAGTCAGATATTTTTGAATAATGCCAGCTAACCAGTATAACTGGATAAAACATATATCTCTGATATCTGCAGAAATAGCTTGGGCATTTGTTATTGTTCGAGAATATTTCTTATTGCAGTACTACAATTGATTATTAGAACTATTATTTGTTATTTTTTGCCAATTTTTTTTCTTGCCCTTGTTTTGTTTATGTTAGAGGAAAGCTGGAGGCAACAACAGTGGAAAGACCTGCAATATATTCAGAGTGAATTCCAAATGACCATAATCTTCACTCTCAAAAAAAAAAAAAAATTACCACTTACTCTGCAGTTCATTCATAATCTTTAATGAAGTGAGATGATGGTGCTGGGTTTAGAGAATGGATCATATGCTGACCGTTGCCTTCCATTTGTAATGCTGTGATAGGGATTCTTGTGGGATATTATCAGCTGGATAAATGGAGACCATCTGTCATGTAGCCGATGCAAGAGATATCCTATAACGTTGAGATGATCTTTGTCTGAGCCTGCTAGCAGCATTTTACCACATTGAGCAAAGAAAAGGAAAAATCAGCTCTGTTTTGTTCCATTTAATTGCTCCATTGTTTGAGTTTTGTGTTTTAGCTGGCTGGTAGACTTCAGATTATAACACTTTGTGCTGTATTTAAAATAATTACCAGAGGATGATGTGAAATGTGTTCAAATTAGGAAAATTGCAGTTTATAAAACATTTGGGTGAGGTGGTTAGTGAATCATCTTTTAAGAAAGATTTGAGGCAAAGTTTGTTGATAAGATCGGGTACTTTTTATTTGTCATCATTTATTCATTTGTGTTCTTGATTGGGAGGCACATGGGATATGCATATTCTGATACTTTGATTTGGAAGAGTCGTACTGCCATTGAAAATTGTCAGTGAGCCGTGTGCAAACACTAATTGACGATTGATCTTGCAGTTGATAAGCAGGACCTCTAAGCTATTAGTCACTGAAAGCCTCGAGCATAAGCCAGACCTGACAAAGAGGAGCTTTTATTGGATTCTGTCTGAGGGAGCCCACTAAGGAAACATGGTTCCTTACATGCCGCACTGATTGATGGTGATTTGGGTTTGGGACCATGGCCTCGTTGAGACCAAGTATGAGGGACACTTAGTAGTAGTCTGTGGATCCCTCGGGACAAACTGGGAATGAGAGGCAATATTTCACAGTTCATCTGTTCCAGGAGAATATTATGTAATATATATTGCATTGTAGACAGGTGGCTCTCATAAATTTTTTCAAGAATGTGTCTGGTTTGTATGTCATCTCAAAACCAGAAGAACAAATTATTATTCATGCATATTCATTTTTTTACATAAATACATATTTATCAATTTTAAAGAAATTAAGGCCATTTTAAGAACATTAAGTAAAAAAAAAAGTGTGTGTTGTGAGTGACATTATTTAGTGACCAATATATCCCCCCTATATTCTCGTTACTGTAACAAGTCCATCCAATATCCAAATGAGTTTGCTGCTTCATCAGAAACGATTTGGAGAAGTTTAGCATTACATCACTTGCTCACCACAGAGGATCATATGCAGTGAATAGGTGCCGTCAGAATGAGAGTTAACAATAATCCACAAGTAATCCACACAACTTCACTCGATCAATTAAGGTCTCGTCAAGTGAAAAGCTGCGTGTTTGTAAGAAACCAATCCATCGTTTCATTGTAATAATGAAACAAACTCTTTACATCTTGGATGTGATGTGGGTGAGTAAATTTTCACCAAATAAAATTTGTAACATTTCTTTAACCAATTTGGTTTAACCATTGCTTACATTATGATCATAATTATTTCAATAGTAAATTATTAAGGTTACATTACCTATAAACTCCACATGCCAAAGGCACAGCAAAACTGGAGTCCCAGTACAAACATAAAAAAAATAAAAGAAATTCTCTCAAATTGAAAAACATGCAGTTCACACCCTTGTCTAATTTTTGGTCACATAACCATTACTGAGAGATCAGTTTCAGCCTCTTGCCAAATTTATTAGACTGGATTTGCACACTGTAAGATTTTGATAAATTGTAATGATTTAAACAGAACAGATGCAGTGTCAAAGGTTTTGTGGAAAAGAAAATGGAAAACTAATTGTGCAGGTCCCTCAGCCTGCAAGGCACTGCAAATCTCTAACCCCGACTCCCACCTCCCCACACACTCAGACACACACACACACACACACACACACACACACACACACTCCTTTACACCTTAATGCATTGGGTTTAGTCTTAATTATCTGACTTTGTTTACATTGATCTTTAATTCCATATTCTAATCTGCAACTTTTGCAGAGAGCAGGCCAAGACTCTGATGATGGTTGGTTTTAAATGTTGAAGTAATAATCAGTAAACATTTGTGACAGTGACAAATAAGAGGGAAGTAACTGCTCAGCTCTGTTCTAAAAATTTATTGCATCACAGCAGGGTTGTGCTTCATTCAGGATTGAATTGTGAGATCCTTTTAAATTCCAGAGCAATTTTTGAATTTAAATCGAGGTAGAGGATGCACAGTTGCAGTTTAAATGTAAATAAAAACAGATAGAATTAAAATGTATTCAAATGCATAGGCCTTGTGAATTTAAGCGATTTCTGTGCTCTTAACTGTAGACGTCCTCTTCAATTTTAAATCTACCTGTCTTCACTTTCTGGTGTCATGTGGTGTAAGCAACATTCTATTCATTCAGAAGTATTACTATATTTCTCAGTGCAGTTTGGCTCCAGAATGTTGGTGTTTTTAAGCAATTACAATACACTGCAACTTTTGGCTAAAGTTTGACTTTTGACTTTTATATAACTTTTGTGAACATTGGATAAAGGATTGTTATTAGATAAGGTTTTTAAGGATGCAATTGTTCTTCTTCTAGGGAAACACAAAGCATTAATCACCCTACTTTGCTTTTCTCTGGTCACTAGTACAGTCTAGTCCAACCTCACTTCTAACGCTTCACTGAAAGTCATGGCACACCAAAGTGATAACCAACAGCCGTCTGCTCTTAATAGCCTTTCACTTGGGGGTATTAGGGTTTGTTAAAACACCCACTGTGCTGGAAATGGACTGTCTTCATCTAACTCATGAATGATCTGTCTCTCCCTCTTCTGTGAGGTTTGTGAAGCAACAACAACCAATCCATCATCAATGATGGGCAAGGCATTTAGTAAATACCAGAAAGAAATAGCTTTGTATGGAGGAACAAGGGCTGTTATACATCATTTCTTGAGTTAGATGTGGTTTGTTATTCATCAAGAGCCAGGGCAATGCAGTCAATATTTCCATCTCTCTGTCCATTGATTGATAATATTTCTCTTCATTGATAAGTATGTCGCCTGTCTGTCCATTGACGTGTCTTCCTTCCAATATATAACATCTGCCACTCCTTTGGTGGTTATTTCCATGTGATCACAGTACTTCTATACAGCATCCTTTTGCCGTCTGTTGTTGTGTGTCATGCATTTGGCGTCAGTATGTTGTTTGCTGTATGTGACACTTATACAGTCTGTCCGTTGTTTGCAATCTGTTCGCCCCAGTCTGTTCAAAAGATATCTATCCACTGATCTGAAGATTGAAATTTCCGCATGTCCACCTTCCATCTGTCTGCCAACTTTTTCTTTATTTCCTGTATGTCATCGGTATGGAATTTGTATGTCATGTGTATCTGTCTGTCACTCTGTAGATGGATATTTCCATCTGTCCACCAAGATATGTCTGCCACACATTCATTGGCCATTCACATTTCACATATGCACATGTTCACCTTCTGTAAGTATTTTTTATTTTTTTACTGTAATTCTTTCAACATCCAAATTTTTTCATTGTTTGTGTTCTGCCAGTCCATCATCTGTCCACATTTCTTCCTGCTGCAACCGTTCACCATCGAGATGTTGTTTGTTCACACATTGTATGATTGTTTTTCATATGCCATTTGTTCACCGTAGGTATGTTATTTGTTTGACGTTTGTCCAACAGATATCTGACTGTCACCCTGTTGCTGTTTATCTCTTCGTTTTTGTAAGTTGGCTGTTGGTCCTCCATACATTATCCATTTGCTGTTCATTGACTCTTCATCTATACAATGTTTGTTCACAGTGCATGAGTCATTCATTCCCTCTTCATTGGTTTTTCATTAATTCCTCCAAAGATGGACATTTTCATCTCGTCCATCTGTTAGTCAGTAGATATGTCCATCATTTCACTAGTTCATGCTTACATATAATTAGCTGAGGTATGGTATGCGTATTTGGCGTGCTGTCCGGGGAAGGGCTCCGAGAGGTAAGTCAGCGATATTTATACTGTGGGATGGATTACTTTATTGTGGTCCACCTGTGTTGATTAGTATCTGACGTGCTCCTCCCGAATCTTATTAATAAATTACATTTCATTTATCCATCAAAATATATGTTTATGAAGGTTTTCTGTTTGTCCTTCATCTTTCACTTCTTTCATGTACCCAATGTTCCTGTGTTCGTCAATACAGATATCCAGTAGCCTACGAAAGTTTGTTCTTTCCTAGCAAAAATATCAACATTAATGGAATAATTTGTTTGTTAATATAAAAATATAAAATGTGTTTCCTACAGAGTCGAATTTGATTAATACACCCCCCAAAACCATGAAAGTACACTGCTCTGTAGAGTTCTTTTGAATCTCAGTGGTGAGAAAGGTAAAAGTGCTTTGGTCTGCTCTCTGATTTTTTGATAAATGGGTACTTGCTTTCAGCGAAGCTAAGTATCAGGCCAAACTCCTACAGCACAGCACTAAGTTTTCAATGACAGCTTGAATTGAGTGCAACTTCTCTCCTGTGAGCAGCACATCAAAATCTGCTGGAACACTGACCGTTGTATGCTCCTAATCTCTGCATTCAGTTTGGCCCCATTACTCCTCAAAGTGGCTGACAGGAGAGGGTAAGGGTGCATTGGGGAGAGATTTAATCCAGCATCAGGGAACGTTCTCTAAATCGTAGCCTGAGCGTGTATAGATTAGTGTCCCAATGCACAGCACACTCCTGCTCTCTCTCAGGTGCTGAAAAGGTGAGTGACTGTGTCACGTCCACCATTGCTAACCCTCTAGTTCACTGTATCTCCCTAATGTGGAAGTTCCCTAAAGCAGTGTGCCAGGAAGGGCATGTGTTGCAGTGTATTTTTTTTCACTTGTTTGTGCTGATGTTAAATACATTTAACCAATGTAGTTATGAATCAAAATATATAATATACTATAAAACACACGTCAGCTGTATTTTTAGTATTTTTGTGTATAACAAACATACAATGTGATCAATCATATAATACTTCGCATAGAAAAAGAGGGTATACATTACAGTAATTGTAGAGGTCCATAGCACATACGGCTTAATGGTGGTCTTTCTTGCATTGTTTCAATATAAAGCCATTTTATTCTTAAAGTTTCTCTATAAAGGATTGACAGGATTGGTTTTATTGCAGTCAAAATTCAAAATATTGGAGAGGGGATTTTCTTTACCCGGCTCCTCATCCAGACCACAAACAGGAACGAGCGCACTTGACCATGAATGAAATGAAATACGCTTTGTTTTCCGCCAACTGGCATCCCGGGGTGCCGAAATACAGTTGGGTAAACTGGCAGTGGGTGGATTTGACGAACCAAATCAAAGACCGGCATTCCGGCCCGAAACGCCATTTTTATATGAGAATAGCATTGTTTTTCAGATAAACAAGTATGTTAACTTAGCATGTTTCTTAAATATCTGCAAACATGGTATTTTTATGCTTTAGTAGAGTCAAAATCTTACAAACCGCACCTTTAACTGGATAATGTTGGGTTTCTTTTCAGATTTATGTATGTGAAATTTATGAGAATATTTCATATAAAAAATATGACTTTTGTCCATGTCCATGTAATTTTTTCCATATTAAAAGATTCACAATGTTTGTCTTTTATTGCAGAACAACTACACTTGAATGTAAATGTACACATATGATTCACTATTAGTACTCACTATTATAATCATCACAGCGACAACTGAAATATATCAAATAAATTATCCTGGGAATGACATAAACTTTGCTTCTGCTTCTCTTCGCCTTTACTTTTTGCCTGTTTTTGTTGTGTTATCTCTTGGTTCGTCTACTTTTAGTTTTTTGTGAACATTTTCATCTTCACTTATCATCGCCGGACTGGATTTATAATTAAAGTTTTGATCTGTCCTCTCTGGATGTTAACTTGCCACATGCCTCACAGCCCAGCGATCCCTCTCCCCTGATTGATGGTGTGTTTGTACTGCTTGACAGTGTCGGTGAGTGAGTCTCCACTTTCTCATTGATTTGTCTTGCCTTGTATTGTCTCAGGTTTGCTTAGCGTGGTGCTATGTGGGCACACTTCACGGCACTTCACGAGCCCTCGGCACCTTCTCGCCATGCTGTGCCCTGTGTACCACAGTCTGGCCTGACTAACGTGGGCCAGTGTTGTGTGTCCTGTGTATTGTTGTGGTGAGTGCTATGCTTTGAGGCATGTATGGAATATTTTTCTCGAATAAATCTTGTTTGGCTGTGAGACTGATGGCCTTATTCCATTCAAATGGTGTTTTGTTACACATCGGCGCAGTTGCGTCATTTGACCTTTTTTAACTATTAGAACTAAAAAATATGCAGAAACATTTTAAAAAAGTCATTGTTATGGCCACTGGAGATTATCGCGGCCATTCAGTTAATGCTGGTTTTTATACCGGCCGCACCACAGCCCAGAACTCATGGTTCACTCACTGTTTCAACAAGATCCGGTTACATCGAATGATTCGTTCGCGAACCGGATATCACTAAACTGTAGTGTTTTGAAATCTCACAACAGACCCGGAAGACAAGACAATGCTGAATAAAGTCATATTTTGCTATTTTTGGACCAAAATGTATTTTCGATGCTTCAAAAAATTCTAACTGAACCTCTGATGTCACATGGACTACTTTGATGATGTTTTTCTTACCTTTCTGGACATGGACAGAAGACCGTACACACAGTTTCAATGGAGGGACTGAGAGCTCTCAGACTTAATCTAAAATATCTTAAACTGTGTTTCAAAGATGAACGGAGGTCTTACGGGTTTGGAACAACATGAGGGTGAGTTATTAATGACATAATTTTGATTATTGGATGAACTAACCCTTTAATTTCCTATATTCATTTCAAAGATAATTATTTTATTGACTGATTAAAATGAATGGCCATCATTTGTGAGAACAGTCAGCAGTTTTGCCTAATGAAAACATGTTCCCATTTAAACATGTTATTCTGCAAAATGACAGTTTCAGCTCATAATTACCGGTAGTTTTTAACTTCTCCCTAGTACTTGCAGTTTTGAATTTATGTCCCAATGCTTTGACTGGATGCTTTGCCAATCATGTAAACAATAGCTGTTTGGATCCTCTTTTTGGCCGCTTTCATTTAAAAAATTCTGTTGTGTACTGAAACGAGACCAACTTGCATGTTGACTTTTCATGCAAGCATCTGCCGCACACTGTCTGTTTATTCCTAATCCAAAGGGATGCTATCTGCCACCGGCTGTCTGTCTTTATTTATTTATTAATTTTCATTTTCTAACAGGTCTTTGCTCAAGATGTTTTGGAAAGTGAGAATTTGCCACCTTCCTGCATGAGAAGCAAGCAGAGCAAATTGACATTAATGCTGAGGGAAGTACTTAGTTCATTCACCGACAGTCAAAGCACCACTAGTCACTACTCACCTCCCCTTCCCGCCTGCTAACATTTAAGCAGGTTCCAATTAACATTGCTGCTACATTGAACGTCGCATCACAAGCATTCATCTGTAATCGGTTCCCTTTATTTTGTTCTCATTGCGCTTCTAATGAAAATGGGAACCACACTGTTAATGGGTTCTTATATTTGCATTTAATAACAATTGCCTAAGGCTTAGCAAGGTTTAGAAGTTGAGCTTTTTCTCAAAATTGGTCACTTGAGTGTTGATTTATAAGTTTTTCATCTGGCTCAGACACTTCCGCTAAAATCAAGCTTTGAACGTGAAAATAACCTCCTACATCGCTAATCCGAGCTTTAGCTGTGGTCTTTCCACAACAGTGATGAGTAATGTGGGAGTCTGTTTACATAATGCTCAATATATGTTAAGCCTTAAGAGCAGCTTTAGCACACACTTCAGGCTTGCACACATTTCCTGGGGCTGATTTCCTCTCTCTATGGCCCTGTTTCCATCTGGTATTAACATCCCCGACGGGTGATTCGATCACAAGTGGTCATCTGAGACACTGCTGTTTATGGCTGGCATTTAATATATTTTAAATGTGTCTCCTGTGACCACTTGTTGTGACAGGTTCTCTGATCTTGAAGACCCCCGCAATTATATGAATATTTCATTGAAGTCAGTAGTGGGATTCCTCAATTTGCCCAAAGATTTGGTGATTATAAATCAATATGACTGTACTGTTTTTATATTGAATATAATTAAAATAAGAATAATAGCATTAAAAAGTAATAATAAAAATAATAATAGTACTGCAAATTAATAATAATAATAATAATAATACTCAATTAAAATATTAAAATAAAAAATATTACAATTGTAATAATACAAATAATATTTTTATATTTCACTGATAACTTTAAAAATGTAGTATTTAGGGAAAAAAATTATATACATGTATTAATAATAATAATAATAATAATAATGATAGTACTGTAAAATAAAATAATAGTACTATAACATAATGATAATGATCAATATTGTTGTTACAAAATTAAAATATTAAATAAAATAAGAAATATCAGTGTAATAATATAAATATTATTTTAATATTTTACTGTACATTACAAAATTAAGTATTTAGGGAAATAATATGACATTAATAATAATAATAATTTTACAGTTCTATAAGATTACAGTGTGAGTATCAATGGCTTTATGGTCTTAATTCTTTTTTTACTGAAGGGGTCCTTGAGTCTTGGGTATATGTTGCGAATCTTAGACTGCTGTCCATTTAGATACTGAAAGTTTCTGCAGTTCTCTTTTTTTTACATTCACTTGAAGTAAAGCATATTCAAAGCATATTTTTACCCTGACGTGTTTTTCTCACGTCCTTAATTGCACCGCCCCACTGCCGTACATCTCTCTAAGGCCCTTCTGTCATTTCAACCACCTGCAGGGCAACAGAGAATGAGGGCAGAGCCGCAGGTGAGAACTGCTGTATGCCAAAAGTCAAAGGTCATGTAGATAAAGAGAAGCTCCCCAGGGGCATTTTAATTAGGCTGTGATATGAAATCATCTCCCCCTGTGACTACATCTGAGGCGATTAAACATAACTGCTCTTATTCAGCCTGGGCTTTTCAATAATTAGACAGAGATTAATGAGAATAATTTGGATTTATGTAACAGGTTAAGTAACATTCTGTGCGACAGACTTCCGGGGAGCAACAGGCCAGTGTGGACAGCGACTGGTGAATGAATATATATATATTTATATATATACACACACACACATAAACCCCCTGCCTCAAAAAGTGTCTTTTCATGCAGACACTAAAGAGAAGTCCAAAAAATATCCTGCTGCATTGTAGGCCAGCAGGACTGAGCCAATCATTTGATGGATCATTTTGAACATTTTCTGTAATAATGTTTGAAAGGTGTGATTTGTTTCTTTAGATTACAGCAAAGAGATCTTCTCCCATAGACCGTAATCACAGGATTTTGAACAACCCCAATTATCCAAATCAGTTCAAGAGCAAGATCAGTGCCCAGAGAGTTACTGGCACTGCTGTCCTCATGGTAAGGTCCTAGAGCTCGTGTATTTAGAACATCATTGTGCAGGAATTAAGATCAGCTTAAACAGCAGTTTTGCCCAAGAGAGTAACTATAGATGAGCTCTCTTTTATTTCTCTGTATGAGCCTGAGCAGGAGGAGGCATGCTCTACAAGCTTTTGGTTTGTACTGTGCCCTCGATGTGTTTAATTATGAAATTATTATAGATTACTGTGATATGTATTATATACTTTATTCATATATGTTTAGAGTTAGAGTTATAAATATGTATATTTAAAAATAAATGAATACTTTTTTTTTTAACAAGGATTCATCAAATGTATCAAAACTGATAGTAAAGACATTTGTAAAGTTACACAAGATTTCTATTTCAAATAAATGGCCTTGAACTTTCAATTCATCAAAGAATCCTGAGAAATTAATATCACCATTTCCCCCAAAAAATAAAAAAAATTAAATAAAACCACGTTAAACAGGACCACTTTTCAAAACATTGATGATAATTAGTAATGTTAATTGAGCAGAAAATTGGCTTAAGTCATTTCTGAAGGATCATGTGACACTGAAGACTAGAGTAACAGCTGCTGAAAATTCTGCTTTACCATCACTGCAATAAATTATATTTTAAGATATATGCAAATAGAAAACAGATATTTTAAATTATTTTTAATCATAATATATATATATATGTGTGTGTGTGTGTGTTTGTGTGTATGTGTGTTGAGTACTGCACTTCAGAAGCTACATAAATACATACATGTTTCCCAGAAGACAAAATGAGAAAAATGTACCCTAATTATCTAATTCCAAATGTTTACACCATCCGCCTCTTAATGCATCTTGTTGCCTTCTTGAGCATCAGTGAATGTTTTGACCTTTTGTAATTGTTATTTATGAAAATACGGATCTGTTGGAAAGGGTTCAAATATGCAGCAAATGCTGGAAAACCAAAGAATGTGCAGGAGCTGGAGGATTTTTCAGAAGAAGAACTGTTCAGGACCAAACAACCCAGGGACTCACAAACATCTATCACAAGATTATGGATCATCCAGGAAATTACACACAAACTTTTGAATGGGGTAATTTTTACAAATTCAGTTATTATTTTGTCATGGAGTAAATATAACACTATTAAATGTATTAAAAAAAAATCAGACCTCAATGTGAAATCACTTGCATTTAATTAAAGAAAAATAAGTAAAAGTCTAGATCAAAGACCAGTGTAGTTCAGTCAATAGCATGAAATGCATGTTTCAGGAAAGCTAAAGATTTTCTCCACAAACTTCGCTTGGCTGTAAATATTGTGGTTGAGAAGCTTGCACATCCGTTGATCAGAGCAGTCAACATTTTATTTATATTGTCTCACTTTATTTCTGGAGTTATGTTGATATTATTTGCATAGAGTGGTGCTTTTGTGAAGAATATTTTGCCCACTAAAAAATAAAAATAGCTAAAACCTTAAGCGACATCCCTTTCTCAATAGTAGAATGTGAACTCTGTATTTATGTATTTTTTTAGTGTGTGTCTGCTCTTTAATCCCATGTCGTCAGACTGGCTACTTTCACCAGGCCTGAACTGTACTGAACCCTTAATTCGTATCTGCTCGATTTAGGAACTCATTTCTGCAGGCATGTGATTATGTCAGGGTCGCTGAGGTTGTAGCGCTTACATAATTTTTTACCAGCAGTATGGCTCATGTTCTAATGTCCCTTTTATTTTTCTGTATTTACCGGTGTTTGAAAGAGAGTACTTTTGTAATTATACATTCGAAAGTCTGGCAGTTACTGACATTAGACTTTAGTTACTGACATAAGTTACTGAACATATTCACTGAATAGATTTTTGTTGTTGTTTTTCTTATGACCAAGTTGTAAAATGTATGTAGATTTTTGAATATATAAGATCTACATTACTAAAAAAGGCTTAAACCGGCCTAAGCTGTGTGTTGGCAGCCACAGAGTTTGTCAGGCTTGAATATTAAATTTTACGTGAAGTGACGTGACATTCAGCCAAGTATGGTGACCCATACTTATTCAGATTTCGTGCTCTGCATTTACCCCTTCCAAAGTGCATGCACACAGTGTGAAAACACACACACACACACACACACACTGTGAACACACACCCGGAGCAGAGCGCCCAGGGAGCTGTTGGGGGTTCGATGCCTTGCTCAAGGGCATCTCAGTCGTGTAATTGCCGGCCCGAGATTCGAACCCACAACCCTAGGGTTAGGAGTCAAACTCTCTAACATAAACATAAATTTTTTATTCATTTTCTAGACATTTTTCTATTAATTTTCATCATTTACCCTAAAGAAAAAGTTCTGAAAATGTAGGACTGGATGATGTAGTTGGAAGGGTGCGAGGGTTTGGAAGTAATTTTGTCTGCTCTTGTTTTGGGTAAGTCACATACTGGTAGGTTACAAAAGCTTTGCTGTTTCTTCCTCTTTGAGCAGTGGGTGACCAGAAAATGATGGCTGGGGAATTGTAGAAGTGACCTCCTAGATAGGTTTTGCAAACAGATCCGGTTCTTATCAATCAGAGTGCTGCTGGGAAATGTGTTAAGGCTTTTAGAGTGGCTCCATAGGCTGTTTAACCTGTTTGCCTTGCCGTAAGATAGACTTGGTAATATGGTTTTATCCTGTAGGGCTCCTGCTGATATTACCCACAGCACTGCTGTCCCCAGTGCCAAGCTTCCTTGAACGGTTAAATAAAACAGCGATTTTCTCTCTCTCTCTCTCGCTCTCCCTCCCTCACTCTCTCATTTCATGTGCATGTGAGTAAGCAACCTCCTGCCAGTGATTGATAATGCCCCTCATTATTTGTGCCATTTCATCTTTGGCTTCCTGGGGAAAGCCTCATGCAGAGACTGTCTGTATGCTTGGAGCACCTGTTAATGACTCTGAAAACAGCCCACTCTCCACACACACATGCACACACAGCACAGATTGAAAGCGGAGGCAGGAAGTTCAGCACTGGCCACGCGCTTTTACCAGCTGGTGCAAACGATCGTCTTTTCAAATCGGTTAAGACCACTTTTTAACCCAACAAGAGTCAAGGGCTGTTTGAAATTACATGATCATGTACTTGCATACTTAACTACTCGTTCACCTTGTTTTCATTTTCTATGTTATGTAATAGAAGTTAGTGTGCAACCTTGATCACATGCAATTACAAACATTTATAAAAAAAAACAAAAAGTAAAAAAAAAATGTATACATTTTTTTTAAAACTATAGAATAATGTAAGCCTCACACATGCAATCTTGGGAAGAAAACAAAAGTAGATTTTTATATATTATACATTTTTATTTTTATAAGGTATTAATTTGTTCCCTCATTTAAATTTCATCGTGACAAGGATTTAACATCACTGAAACACTGGAACAAATTTGTAAAGTGTGGCCAGTTTAACTAATACAATGGAACTAATTAGTTGAGTATGGCCACGATTAGACTAAAATTAGGGAGTTGTGGGAACCAGGATCAGAAATTAATGGGGGTCTGGGGCAGAAATGCCACCGAAATGAACAAATGTGCACCCAAATACAAGATAAATGGGCATTCGAAGACACTTCACAATTAAACAAATCTATAACTACTGCCATGATTAATGTGAACTTTGATGTTGATATTGATTCAGTTGTATTGGAACCTAATCTGATTTACTAAATTATTTGAATAAATAAGTATTTGACATAAAAGACAACACCGATACATTTGTACAAATAATTGTGCAAATAGCCCTTACAATGGTAAAAAAATATATATATTTCCCTTATAAATAACAGACTTGACACTACTACTACATGTGAAAAAGTATGTATTTTTAACTTTCATATATATGTGTGTGTGTGTGTGTGTGTGCGCATGTCATGTATGGTGCTTTGTAAAAGTTTCTAATATTTCACTTATTAGTTTTAAAGAATACAATTGGGTGCAGTAATTTAGTAACTAAATACAGTAGTGAGCCTGTTTTGTTCTATGACATCCCAGAATTCCTCACCTGTTTTGAGGCCTTTGACGCTTACAGGAAGCAGCAGAGGAAGTGAGGTCGGGCTGCAGGATGCCTTTGGGAAGTGTAGAAATGACAGGAACAAAGACAAGCTAGAGATAAGGTGACAGGAAATGGCAGGATTTAACTGCGTACTGCGACACCCCCCCCCACCCATGCATTTTTTCCCCTTCCTTGCTTCATTTTTTTTTCTATGTAGGGGGACAGCAGCATTAGGCTGACATGTGAAAAGCATTCCCCAACAAAGGGATTTGATGGAAAAAATGCAATATTACTGTATTGATTCATCCGGGCTGGATGTAATCTCAAAGAATGGCGGAACAATGAGTTTAAATCGTGTGAGAATTAGCTGTTATGAAACTGCAAGCCAGCCGGTGCTGATCATGTTTTTCTCTCTGACTGCAAAAATGACTCCTGCGTTTGAATCATAAAAGCGAAATCCAACAGCAGAAGCTGAAAATCTGCTAAGACCCATGTACGATGACTGTTTTGTAATATTCTTTCATATTCTTTCTAATTTGCCTTTTCAGCTCAGCGGTAGGCCAGCCTGGTTAATAACAGTGTGCATTAGACAGTCGTCTCAGATTAAAGGAATATTTCACCCAAAAATGAAACTTCTGTCATTATTTATTCACCCTCATTTCGTTCCTAAAAATTTTAGAATTTAGAAGGAGCTTGAAGCGACAAGAGGGGGGAGTAAATGACATTATTTTCATTTTTCGAAATGTTCTAAATCCACTTAGCCATACATTGTTCATCTTTATGGTGCATTACTCTGCTCGTGTTGGGCTGTGATATCATTTGGAGCGCAACAGTATTTCCGCAAAAACAGCTGAAGCGGTATGTGAGCACAGCACAGTCAGATAGACGAGCCAGCAGTGGTCTTATCAGCCCGGGCATCCATCCTGTCTGGTGCTTTTGGGCTGTCATTGCTGTTTGAATACAAACTCATCTTCTGATATCACAGAGATGTAGTCAAACATTTCCGCAGAGACATACTGCGGGTCAGCACTTTATTTTTGTGCTGTAACTTTATAAATCGTATTGGGGTATGTGTTAGACCTACTAAGTGAGGGGAAATCACTGCCAAGTAAATCTCTCTGGCCTTCAAACGGCCGCATTTGATGTCAGAGACTGCTTTATGGAGCAGTAATGCGAACGTGCAGAAGCCGTTTTTAGAGGCTAAAATCAGCACTGCTTAAAGAGATGGTTCACCACAAATTAAAATTGTCAACATTTACTGATCTTTAGGGTATTTCTTAATCTGCAGAATGTAAAAGAGGAACATTTTGCCTTTACTATACAATTACAATGAAAAGTCATCAAAATGAACATGCAATTATTTGTTTGTTCAAACATGGTACTTTCTTACAGAACAACATGAGGTTAAGTCAACAATGACAGCATTTAATTTTTGGATGAGCTTAGGTGATAAACACTGACATTTGGAGTACTTACCCTGCTTTTCTCAACTTAATTCTTATAAAGAGGTCCAACTACTGGCGGTAAGCTTATAATTATATTGTGTCTTGCGGGAAATGGTCCACTCTCGCAAAGCTAGCTAATTGTACTGAGCCATTTCCAGCCTGATTGGCCTTTTTGAATTGAATAGGTCAAAATCTCTCTGGACGTTTACATTATGAAGCCTTTGGAGGAGGGATGGCAGTTATTTGGTCACCTGGCTTATTTTTTCAGTTCAGTTTCGGTAAGCTTTGAGGATTAACTACATAAAAATGGAAATGAAATAAACAATTGTTAAAACCAATCACCGTATCGTATTGTGGACGCAGCTTTAAAGCCAATCGAGCCGAAGCGATAACCAAACATTCTGTCCTCGCTGATGAAATTAAATGTTCAGAGACATCAGATTATTCAGTTGGGACAGGCACTGATGTCTGGTGTTAGGATCTGGCTTGCTGTTCCAGTTTATCCCAAAGGTATTCAATAGCGGTTCAGGTCTGGGCTATGTGTTTTTTTTTTGTTTTTTTTTTAAGGAGTAGCTTGACTGTAGTTGACCTATATTTAAATTATGAGTAGCTTAGGTAGCTATAGTTTCAAAGTGTCTTTCCCAACAGTGCACATTATGGTGTTCTGTTATGAACAATATTACATATTTTCTATTAAAAGTTTTGCTTTAAAAGTGACTTTTCCCGTCTTTCTTTATTTTTTATATTATAAATAGAGCACTGCATAGTCCCCATCATTTTTCTTTAATGTGTACAAAGCTGCAGCGAAAACTGTGATGAATAATTTTAGTGAGAAGCTCTGGCATATCTATTATAAACCGAGAACCCGAAAGGCCCTGGAGCATGACTTCATTCACCTGGGAAAAAGACCAAGGCAGCACTCTTATGCAGAGCTGCTGTTTTACAAAATCCCATTTCTTGCTGTATTAGTCAGTCCTTTTCTGTAACTTTATAGGCTTACAGAAAACGGCCTTAATATTCCAGTTTTCACGATGATGGAATGATTAGTCCTGCTAAGACAAAAGGGCCATTTCAAGACTAATTCCTCCTCTTCAGGCCTGATTAAATGAACTATTTGCGCTGAAGGTTCTAACTAGCTGTGAGCTGGCATCTGGCTGATCGTTCTGTAAAATACGAATGATTTGATGCATGATTCTGATTTGTTATTGCATGTAGTACATTACTCATTTTCTCATTGGTATAATGTACTTATGCAGTGAAACATCTTTAGCTTAAGTATGTTGAGGACCCCAGTCATCACTCCTAGAAAGTGAAGCTTTTTAAAGGAAATGCAGATTCAGTGAGCGTGACTAAATGCCTTTAAAAAGATTACAGTACAGTCAGTGGATGAGAATGAATCAAGATGCCGGGGTCAAGCGTGTTACTGGAAATCAGGATGCACTACAGCTTGGGCCTTTTTATTTTATTTTGAATGGTGGATTATGTCTGCTGTGTATGTATTTCACTTTGTTCTTTTTTATGGCAGTACAAGTACAAAAAAATCACTTTTTCTTTTCTTCATTGTAATGATGAAACAAACTGAGATTCTATATTCAAATGTTCGTTTGAATGAAATGGCATAAATTACTTTAATCTGTTTTGAAGTACAAGTTTCTTTTTGACGACATCAGGAGAAAGAAATGATAATCCACAGCTAAGCTGTCTGGAATTCATTATCTTAATGCAGTTTGATATTTACCACTGTTCACCAAATGACATCCGGAAATAACTCAGCAAAGCAGAGAAATAAAGTTGCCTTCGAGGAGAAAATATTTCTAGGGATATGATATGCAGCTGAATGAAACTGAACGCATTCTTAAATGCATTCTTATATAGACCAACACTACATAATTTAGTTAGCAGAGTCGAATGCATGTTACGAGACCCGAAACCGAAGTTGGAAGCCCATTTTATTGGATGGTTCTCATTTGAGCAGCTCTTTAAATGGCAATTCACATGTGACCAAAATTGCTGCCAGTGCTGTAGCACAGTGGCATATTTGGAAATGAATGAGAAGAGAAATGCAATAGCCATAGATTATCTGTCAGATGCTTGTTGCCCATCCATCATTATATTACATGAAATTTTAGTTCAGTGTCGAAATTTGAGGGTGCGCTTTATAGGAGAAAAAATATCATATTCCTGGTCACTTTATTAAAGCAGTTGGAGCATGTGGCACACATGAAGTGGGTGAGCTTTAGTCCCTGCCTGGCTTGACTGTTCACATTGCAATATGTTTCATTAGAGCTGACGTTCAAGCCAAATGGATGTACCTTAGATGTACTTTCAGACACCAGTGCCATGATAAATTTGACTATTTTATTTGGTAGGTGAAGGGAGGATCACCTGGTACGGGCTAACTCAGTTCCTTCAAACATGAATAACCTCACTGGCTACATATCCACCTGGCTAAGTGTCGTTTCAGCTGGAATTGAACATGGTGGTAAAACGGGCATTTCTGTTCAATCGACTGCACTCCACCAGGGCGTTTTGCTACATACTGAGCACACAAGAATCAATAGAAATTCAATTGGCATTAGATAGAGACTTGGGCTTGTGTATCTCCCATTTAAAACTGCAAAGTCCTACATTTGCTGCATGGGCGGGCATGCGACCCATGTCGCTGAATAAAAGAGAGCACTGCTGAGGGGAAAAGACAACTTGGATTATCACCATTTGTATTCCGAGAGTAAATCTGAAGAAAGTTTCTGAATTTTTGTAGATAAAGAAATATTGATCCCATATTGATTCATAGTTTAGGCCAGGATTTTGTCCTTTGCCAGTGTTTTATGTGTTTTTCTTCTCCCCTCATCTACTAATTCATCCACTAGGTCAGTGTTTACTAATTTTCAGCAAATTTTCATATCAAAGATTATTGATTTCGACTAATTGCTTGAAGGTGGAAGATTTCCCAACATAGATTTCACATTCACATTTCAAGTTTGCTAAATTAAGCCAGTTAACATGCTTTTTTAATTTATTTATTGTTTTTGTACCTAAAATACTAAAATACAGGTATCAGACTCGTTTTGGAAAAAAAGTGGTATCGATGCATCCCTGTGGCTTACCATTGATGACGTATAATTGATGGTGACGTATAATTCATGTTTTCGCATGCTTCCGGTTACAATTATACTAAAATTGATTGTTTCCTCATAAATTCTTCTCTTCGTAGAGCAGCTAATATCTGTGACAGACAGGATCGGGTTCCGTGTGAAGTTGTGGCAGTAAATCTAAAGGGACAAATACTTCAATAACACAGTAAAAACCGGTGTTTTCTCCTCCTGAGTCTTTACCCTAGTTACTGTGGTAAACAGCTGCTGCTGCTGGTGCTCATGGCAGACTTGCATTGATTCCGCAAATGTACCATGGTTCAGATCCAAAACAATGCAGTTTTAAAAGAAAAGAAAACAGGCGGAATCCAACTCTGTTTGGACCAAGCAATCGAACCAAGAGTGAAAACAGCCCAATAGTTGCAGCATACTAATTGTCAGCATGTGCTTTTCCTTTAGTTTCAGTCCTTTGAGTTTAATTAATACTGGACTCTACTCTGTCTATGGCTCTACATTTTCTGAGTTGTAAAGCAGCGTTCTAGATTCCAGAGACAATACTCATTAGCTCAAATAACATCTAAATTAAGCTAACGAAACTGCTTTTTTTCACACAATTCTTATTTCAGCACAGCATATGTGTGACCTTTGAGTGATGAACCCCTCGAATTTGTGAGGTTAGGGGTCTAGGGAGAGTCAGGCCCTCTTTATCCATTTTAAAAATAAGATTTGCCTACAAGACACTGATGCATGGGCTGGCAGGTTAAAAGGTTAATTTCATTGCCCTGCTGGATTAAACAATTTTCAGATTTAATGGGGAGAGACGACAAAAGGAAGCAAATGAAAACTTGACTTTTGGTGACCTTTAATGGACATGGGAGCCGGAGCCAGTGCCGGAGCCAGCTACTGGACTGGGCCAACACTTCCAAAATGGATTTTAAACTGAACAAAAACTTTTTACATTTCTAACTCTTTAGTATGTGGTATTCATAAAGGCAGGTCAGGTAAAGAGTTTTGCAAAAGTTTACAGTGAAGCTAGCATGAATGTATTAATTATCTTTCATTGCTCCTGTGTTTAAGAGATTGGTGGATCTAGAATGACAAAAGAAGAAACAAAAACATTGAAAGTGATTCTCATTTATTTGTTTAAACCATGATTAAGTTCATTTTAACAGCAGGGGAAATTAAATGATACTTCATGGTACAGATCTGCAAAACTTTGCATGGTTTTATCTTATTTATATTCTCAGGCATCACATCACACAGTGCCGAGAAGTTTACTTTGTAATAATTCATAGCTGTGCTCATGTCTGCTTTCCCAGTTGGGCTTTGTCTTGGGCAGGAATGTTCCGCAGTGTGAGTAATTTTCTTTTGTCCTGAAGGGCCAAACAGAAGTCAACACAATATCCCACTGCGGCCATTCGCTTGAAAATTTAAAACGTTGGAATTATTTATGCCGGCACAAACACCGACTGTTCTGAACATCCTCTAAATGAGGGGCAGTTAGGAGTTCAAAACATTAGAACGGTAGGATAAACATTTATGAATCAACAGGCAATCAGATAGGAATGAAGATATTAAATGTACAATCCCAGAGTGTGATTGCTCAACACAGATAAGAATGCAAAAAGTTTTTTATGGGTCTCAAATCTCAGTTGGTCGAGGAAGAATTAGTGTGGTTAATCCGATTTTCCTAAAGTATCTGAATCCAACTGGTGATTTGTGCTAATGTGCTAAGCGATTAAGTAATTGCCCAGTTTCCATTGTTCACTTCTAAAAAGTGAAAATCTTTGTCTTTAGTGGACATTGTTTCTCCAAAATGGGTCCGTTTTAACATGTAAGCGAGGAAAAGCCATTGAAAACAAAAGATTTAAAAGGTATGTTCTGTTCACATTTTTTATATATTTTTTGTTTTGACGTGTATGTTTGTATCATTCAAAACAATTAATTTAAAATAAGTGATGCAACAGATCACAAAACTCACGGTTCGGATCGTATTTTTAGTTATGGATTGGAACATTTTTCGTATCAACAACAACAACAAAATTTAAGTTGAAAGCTTACTTTGGTACTTCTATACCACAGCAAAAACTACTTGCTTAACTAATGAAGTTAGTTATAAAACAAGATTACACAAATTACAAGCATAGATGAATACAACAAAACTCAGTTACAAATAAAGTCAGTAATGACGATAAAGTTATAGTAGTCATTTAGTGTAATATTTTGTGCAATGGGGCTTTGAATGTATTTCAGTGTCTAAAGCTGGGAGGTCTTGCATTAGTGCAGAGCAGACAGCTGTTGTATTGATGATTCTCTTATACTCTCAAACCACCATTCCCTTTGCCTGGAGAGCTGTATAACACAATGAATCTCAGTTAGCTATAACCTGTTCAGGTATATGGGTAGATATGATTTGTTATTCAAATTAAATGCTATGATTTAATTGTGTTCCTAATCATGCCATGAAAACAAGCTTAGAAATGATGATTGATTTTGATAGGACCTCATTAGAGCGATAACGATTACGGTCATTATAACCTTGTGTTGTGGTGATTGAGCAGCAGTGTTATGTTTCATTGGACTCACTGACATCGCTCTCTGATACCATGATACGTGATCACCAGTGATTTAATTAGGCCAGAAAAGATGGATGGATGGTTAAAATATTGCAGATTAAATATTTTATTGTTTTCAGACATTTTATCAATTTCCCATATAAAGGACATTTTCTAGACCAGGAATGCTGTTGTTTTGTTTCCCATCTGCACTAGATAGAAAGATGGATGGATGGATAGAAAGATAGATAGATCGTTTTTATAAACTATAATGATTATTATAACAATTTCTAAAACTGTAATAGATGTTACTTGTAAATAAATGTAATTATATATTAAAGTAAAATCTTACTGACCCCAAACTTTTGAATGTTGTATATGTATGTGTGTGTGTGTGTACAGTGTGTACAGTGTGTATTTGACAGCATTGTGGAAAATTGACAGTGAAGTACTGATAAAGATATTTTTATATGTGTCTATTTATAGTTACAGTATTTATATGTCTGTAGCAACTCACTACTATGTTTATCCTCTCTAATTATAGTGATGTAACGTGACATGACGTGACATGAATTTTTGCCAGGTATGGTGTCCCATACTCAGAATTTGTGCTCTGCATTTATCCCATCCAAGTGCACACACACAGCAGTGAATTATAGATATAAATACGTGGTCATTAAGATTTTATAAGAAAAATTGATATTTTAGAGCATGGTAGAATTTCGTTCTAATACAGGTTAGGCTTGGTTTCAAATTCACTGTTGTAAACTGAGAATTTTGTTGCTGACGACACACAAGACCTTCAGACTGTGCTATCTCTGTGTCCTTGGTCGTGTGTTCTGTTACCTTGGAGTTAGTTCGTTTTTTCAGTCACTGGAGGCCACAAAACGATTGCTGTGCAGCATTTTACTCAGACGTGTTCCACAGTAGGAAGGCACTGCCACAACTTTTAAATACTGGAGCTGTGATGTTAGATTTGTGCTTGTCTCACACTTTGTAGAGGGAGTCCAAGGTCTCCCCTCTTTAAAAAGCCCCAGTTCACTGAACTTTTTTTTTTTTTGTTGTTACTTGTTAAGAACTGGTTACTTTCTTTTGATGATCTTCAGAATTGATTTTGATGATCTTTCTAGTCTGGTTTATCATACTGTAAGACCCGTTCCCTGATCAACAAGATGGCATTTCATTTAGACTGAAAGTGAAGCTTATTAATTTTGCTTTGAACATTTGGAGCTTAAAGTTTAGAACTTGCCAAAACAGTGGGAGCAATGGTTGTAACAAAGAGTGATTGTTAGGGAGAGTCCAAAATTCACCAAGCACAAAATTCATGTTAAATTGGCTGAACAAGACTGCGGGAACTGCAATGTTTTTTTTAAGTTGAACTATATGAAACTATAGTTTGGCACTAGATGATTTAAGTGATGCAAACTTTCAAAACAAAAGACCATCAACTAAAAACACATCTTTTGAGAAGAACATATATTTTGTTCATTTGGATTTGAGGCCCATCAAGCTGATTCTTCTCAATGTGTTAAATCAATAGTACACCTAAAAATGAAACTTTGCTGGAACCATACCACCCTCAGGCCAACCAAGTTTATTTCTTTATCAGAACAGAGTTTGGAGAAATGTAGCATTGCATTGCTTGCTCACCAGTAGGGGTGGGTGATATGACCTAAATCTAATATCACAGTATACATTTTTTTACGATAACAATATGTACCTCTATATAGCTGTTTAAATTTTATTTTTGTTATTAAAAATTAAGAAAAAAAGCAAATTACATGTACATACATATTACATTATATTACATAAATTGCATGAAGTGTATAAAAACTGCATAGTCTTAACGAAAGTGAAAGTGACGTGACATACAGCCAAGTATGGTGACCCATACTCAGAATTCATGTTCAGGATTTAACCCATCCAAAGTCACACACATAGCAGTGAACACGCACACACACAGCAGTGGGCAGCCATTTATGCTGTAGCCCCCAGGGAGCTGTTGGGGGTTCGGTGCCTTGCTCAAGGGCATCTCAGTCGTGGTATTGCCGGCCCAAAACTTGAACCCACAACCTTAGGGTTAGGAGTCAAACTTTCTAACCACTAGGCCACAACTTCCCCAACTAACTGTATCAATCAAATATGATTAACATTAATAATGACAGACAGCAGCTTGTTAATAAGACCAACTACATGGATCCAACATACTGAAACATCCGGTTTTCATTGCTTTAAGTTCTTTTTCAATGCTTATTGCAGTTAGTAACTTTACCAATTGCGACCCACTCTATGTTTTCTCATTCATGCATGTTTCCTTAACACTCAAAAGATGTAAACCCTTTAAGCAATACTGTGTTATGCAGATATACAGGTGGCTCTCAATAAATTTGAATGTCATGAAAAAGTTGAATTTGAATTTATTTAATACACGAGTTTCACAATTTGAGTTGAATTACTGAAATGAACGTTTTCATGACATTCTAATTTGAGATGCACCTTTATTTGCTTATCATGAAAAACACAATATAGCAGAATCTCTAACGATAGACACATTATTTTGTGCTAATGATGTACAACGTCATACTCAGGAAGTATAAAAGGGCACCTGCTGAATACGTCATCCTCTTTGCTGTCTTCAGGAGCCATCATTTTGAAGTGTATGTGATAGGCCAAGGCAGGTGAGCGTTGTGGAGAGTGTGTGCATCTGTGCCCAAGGTTTCTGACACTTGAGGACACACATAATGCATTGTGTTTCTTGGTCAGGAGCTTGCACGTTTGGTACTCGAGGGCTGCGAATGCACTCATTGTGAGGGTTTCCAATGAGAAGCAAAGTTCGTGTTTGTCCCTCTTCTTGAGTGATGAGTAACAAGCATTTGTGTCCCACGGTTTGGGTCCCGCTCCTGCCGAGACACGGCGAGTACTCGGATCGCGGAATTCACGGCCTACGTGTCTTCGTCTGGAGCTTACGTGTTCGGTGCTCGAGGGCTCTGAATGCAGTCATTGTGAGTGTCTCCAGTGAGTGTCTCCACCGCAGTCATTATGAGTGTCTCCAAACGTTTAAGTTTGTCCCTCTAATAGAGTGATGAGTGATAAGCATTTGTGTCTTGCAGTTCAGGTCCCACTGCTGCCGAGGCACGGTGAGGCCTCGGATTGTGGGACTTCCGGGGTTAAGATGCTCTTTAGTGTTATAGATACCGTGTTTAGCGCCTGAGGCAATGTGCCCTCCCGTGTTTGGATTCTAACTCTTGAGGGCATATTCTGCTTTGGCGTTTACTTCACTCACTTTTGTTCCTATTCACGAGGGATGTGGGATGAAGCATTAGTGTTTCGCGGCCTGGTTCACTGTTGTAGTGGCACAGTTTATCCTAGCTCACGGTGACCACTTTGATCTGCTCGATCCGCACACCCTGTCTAAACTATTATTTTTAAGTGGCATTCCCTCTGAATCCTGCCTAGCAAATTTGGCCTGAGTACACTGCTCCCCCTCTTCAGGGATTTAAGTGAGCAGTCCATGCTTAGACTATAGCTGTCTGCGGATGGTTATGCTTCAGCTAAGGCTTACTTTGATCTAGAATATGGCGGTCTTAGGGAAGCTATGTTCTAGTCTGGCTTTGGTTCCCCTTGGCTCTAGCTCTCTAAAGTAGGTGCTGAAGTCTTTGTCCTGTGTTCAGCCTTATCTGAGGGAACTGCTATTTGAGTATAGCTGTGTCCAGCCCTTTAGTGTTTTTGGCCACGACTTACATCAGGCTTTTATATCAGACTGATAATGTTTATGTGTTCACTCTTAGCAAATAATTTACTGATAGCCCGGATCCCCCTCTTGTGAGACCCTGGTCAATTAACATGGTGGTTCTCTAGCCTACTGTGGGACTGACACGGATTGGGGGCCTCATTAGTATTGCCACCTGAGGGTAGTTATATTATAGCCATAGTTATGGCAGGATGGGCTTACTTAAATATAGCTCCTTGAGGCTAGCTGTGTCTTTCTGGAAGTTGTGGTGAGCCCTCTCCTGGAGTGATCCCTTTTTCTAGAGCCTAGCTATCTGAAGATAGCTATGTGATAGCTCAGTGATTGCTCCCCTGCTTAAGGTTTTAAGTAGTGGTCTCTTGAGCCCGTGCTACAGTTGTAAGTAGATAGCCCACTCTTTGTGGTTTGCGCAGCTTTGCAGGAAGGTTTTGTATGGCTATCTAGGCTAACTGTGTATGGCTATTCTGGTATAAAAGCCTTCATAAGACCTTTAGCACATGGCTATCTGAGGATAGCTGTATTCTAAGGGGCTGTTCACATATCGCGTCTTTTGCGCGCGCAAGTTCGTTATTTCCATTGTCCGCACCACATCGAGTATAGATAGCATAGCTATCTGACGAACGTTGTACTCTTATCTTGGGTGGGATGTTCCCCTTGATTTAATCAGGTTCCCAATTTCTGCTAAGTTGTGCTAGAGGCCCGTGGCGCAGTGGTATGGCCTCCTTCTGAGGAAAGGCTTGGTGTACATCTGTCGCATTTTTTGGTACTCCCACACCAGGTAGATAGGTGTGTGCCTGGACTCAGAGTGGTTGGATTTCGTTCTCCAATGAAAGAAGTGTAGTGTTATCTGTTCGATTTGAACATACCTAGGGGTGATGTTTGTTTGTTGTTGTTGCTTTAGAGTGCAACAGTGGGGTTTCAGAGTAAAAATCTCATTCTTGTTCTCCATAGAGAAATTGATTTTTAACGTTTAAACCTTTCAAAGCTGATCTACCAAGAGCTCTGAGTTAAGCAATGTTATATGCTTCTGTTGAAACCACAAGTCAGTGTGAAAAATCATTGCAATAAACATACAGTATCTATTTTGAACTGTCTTCCTACAACCACAAAATACACTACTATTCAAAATTATGGGACTGGTAGAATTGAAAAAAAAATTGAAACAAATCTCTTGCATTTAAAAATGCATTTACTTCATCAAAAATACAGAGAAAAAAAAGTGTTGTGAAAGATTTTTACAAATTAAAATATTGTGAAAGATTATTACAAATTAAAATAACAAATACATTAATATGCTAATTGGTGCTCAATAAACATTTCTTATAATCAATGTTGAAAACTGATTTTCTGCTTAATATACATAGATTTTTATCAGGATGAGATGGATTTTTTTTTTTTTTTTAATATATAAATGTCTTAAATGTCACTCTTGATCAAATGCATCCTTGCTAAATAAAATTGTTAATTTGGTATATATATATATACATATATATATATATATATATATATATATATATATATATATATATATATATATATATATATACATATATATACATATATATATATATATACATATACATATACATATATATTAGTTGTACTGAAAGTCAATCATTTCATATTACTATTGTATTTGATTATGATTCTATATTTTGTTCCTTCTAATGGCTTCTCATCCCACTTACAAATTAAAGTAATCATAAGTACAGTAATGTGAGATCAATAAGATAGCAGCCGACTCTGCTCTCCTTTAGCCAAATGAACACAGATGGTATGATTATGATTTCAGGCTGCATCACTAGTCAGACTGTGGACTGATGTCATTCAGAATATTTCATCCAACTCCTGCTTGAAGATTTGGCTATATCATGCCAGCATTTGATGGGAGAAGTTGCAGTCTGTCCAGCAGGACTGTCGTTTAGCCAGTAGTCGAGAACTGGCTCAGCAGTGACTGTAAGCATGATAAAACTCCATTGTGGTCCTAGCAACTCCTTGCTCCACATGTTCATTGCTGGTTGTAGTGCTCTGTGCAGTGGACTTGTCTGGTTCTTGTGGTCTTTGCTGAGGATCTGTGCTGATAGCTATAAAGTCGGGATGTTCAGTTGTTGTGGTCTTCACTGACATTCAGTGCTGTGTTGTGGTCATCCCAGGGTGCTGGTCTGGTTAAGGACTGGATCCAGCTATGATAAGCTTGGGACAAAGAAACAGACATAACTATTTATCTAGTACCTTTAGGTTTTAAAGGTATTATGTGATAGTTCGTCGGTGCTATCCATTATGTCAGTGTAACAAGGGTTTTTAAATGGAAACATACTTTGTCTTAGACCAGCTGCCTTTGTGAACTAGTATATAAAAAAAGACAGCTAAATTAAGTTTAAAATTATATTTAATCTTACTTTATACAGGCGGCAGGAAAAGATTCAAAACAGACAAAACAGACTACAAAACAGACTGATGGCAGTTGTGAATAAGCTGTAGTCTACAAAAAAAGAAAACACAGGCACATTAATGTACGCTACTATGACCCTCTTAGGCTCTTTTATTGTCTTACTGTACTTATAAATAAGGAATAAATGCACAATTTTTAGATAGCAATATGTGTAATGTGTTATAACAATATGTGACTGCTTAATTTGTCAATTATATTACCAAGTGGTGAGTTTTGATTTGAACTTGCAGCTAGCAGTGCCAAAAAATGAGCAGAAACAAAGAAATATGGGAAAATACTACAAATTAGTGCAGTTTTGTTTATTTTATGACCAAGTATTACTGGCAACCTTGCAGTAATTTATCCTTACAGCCCAGACAGGCGAGTTGGCGAGATACCGCCATGTCAGCGGTTCACCGCATTCATTGACATACGAGTCTGTTAGCAGCTTGCATAGAATGTGACAAATTGAGTTTTGAAATATGCCGTCTACTGGTTGGGAATAGCTACAAGGCAGTTGTTGAGGTAAAAGGCATGACCACTCATAAAAAAAAAAGTGCATTCAGAATTCTTTACAATTATTATTATTAAGGACAACTACATTTTTAGAGACATGTCAGTACAGTGGTCACCTCAACTCTTGATACAGTTTTCATTATGTCTGTGACTGTTTTATTGCATAATGGGATCAGAACCAGATTTCTGTCCAAAGCTTTCTGACATCTGTCTGAGAACAAGGCTGCCAGCACCTTTAGTCCAAAGAGGACCATAGCATTTCTAACAAAGCCTTTTTCTCTAGGGTAAACTTGTGAATTATTAAACAAGGACTTGGGCTAGGGGATGCCTGAGGTAATCTGCCAGTCACAAATGTGAATATTAGAGCTCTCCATCACATAGAGAAAGCCTCCTGCTATTGAATCTGATTGCCACTGGTTGTTTATAGAATGGTGAATACCTTTTTATTTCTTGAAAAAAGGAGAATTTAAATGTATAAATATGATGGTCATCATGCATGCCTGTCCTTGAGGTGATTACAGATGATATGGCTTAGGGTTACTTATGTTTTATTCTATTTACAACAAAAAATAAAAACATAATGATACACAAATATTTTTTAATCACACAAGTGTACTGCGCCATTCCTGTTGAATCCAATATAGAAAGCACAGCATTTTTTTTTTATAATCAGTCTCTCTGCTAGGGCTGGGTAATATGGTAAAAAAATAAAATCAATATTTTTTTCAGAACGCTTGATCAATTCTCGATATTTAACTAGTCAACTTGAAAATATTACTACAACATGATTCAAGTGACTTTTTCTTTATTAACCCTTAGTTACTTTAGCTAGAAATTTATATTTTAACCTCCTGGAGTCTAAGGGTATTTTTGGGGCCTGGAGAAGTTTTGTCATGCCCTGACATTTGTGCTTTTTTCAGTTTCTTATACATATCTAAATGGCTAAAGTCTAGTCTCGCTGTAATCCGCACATACTTGGCTATAATTATATGTGAGCAGCATGTATGTACATGATTGTGTTTTTGAGAAAGAAAATGTATGCGTGGTTAGTGGAAAAACAAAAAATGTTAAATCACTTGAATAAGGAAATAAAACACATATGGAACATTGGTTCCCAGGATTTTTGAGAACTGGAGCTTGTAGCCTAGAATTTTTCTTTCTAAATTATGTGAAAATCATCTTGTTTACTCACTTACAGAAAACTATATTGATTAAGATTTTGTAAGACAGTTTTTGTCGGTAAAAGTCATATGCGAGTAGGCATCAACTATCATGAATATCATTGTGATTTACACCTGAGAAGACAAAGACCCGCATAATGAGCTGCATAATGAGTCTCTCATTCAGCTGTGCCACTGAGAGGGAGCAGTTACAAGAAAGAATGTGAGGACAAAATAAATCTTTATATTTGTATGTTTGTAGTTTATTTAAATATATTTAATTATCCTACAACATAATTTAATATCCACTTGGGGGAGCAGTTAAACAGTTTATTAGGAACAATCAAAGCTGACTTTCAAACTAATTTTTTTGCATCATTACTCCAGTCACACAATCCTTCAGAAATCCTTTTAACAATCTTATTTTCTAAAAATTTTTTTTATTAATGTTATCATTATCATTATTATTATTATTATTATTAATGTTGAAAAGAACTGAGAATATTTCAATATTTCAATATTTTTTATGGGGGATAAATTAAAAGAACAGCATTGTTTGTTACGTTTGCTACAGTTACATTTATTTGTTACATTTATATTATTTACATCAAGCTTTTGAATTATAAAGGATTGTATATTGTTATTGAAACTTCATAATGTTTCACTTGAGTATACATTTAGTCAGGAATTATAGTTTGGAAAAAGTCATAACTAGTAAAATGTTTACACTTTATGTGAAAACTAGTACAAGTATATAAATAAATAAAAAAAGACTTACTCATGTTTATGATCTCTGCTGAATAAAGTGCTTCATTCTGTTTTTCTGAGGAAATCTAAATCTCAAATCCTCAACCACATCACATCTTTTTGGGGTGAATTATGTCTTATTCCTCTCATCGTGAAGCAAACAGTAAAATAAAATAAAAAACATGAAGAACAGTCTCGCTGCGTTGTGTTAAGGGCGTATTCAAGCCACGCGCTTCAGTGAAATAATTTGAATCTGAATAGTGAGCTCAGTGCAGGGGGCGTGGTAACAATATTTATATATTTGGTGCGATATTTTATATTTGAATTCGAAGTAAAGTTATGCAGCGACTGTGTTCTACCACAACCATTCACTGCACAATATTTTGCAATTTTCAACAGCATGTTTATTGCTTGGTTGCTTGATCCGGTTTAACGCCACTTATGTTATTTCCCTGCTATGTCATATGCAAATCAGTGGGCGGGCCTACATAATTATTCATTAATATTCTTCTGTGGAGGCGGTGTTTAATGTATCTATCACGTCATAGGTAGGCACATTCCAGGATCTGGCGTTCACTCGGCATGCTGTCAATTAAAGCTTTTATTTTAGTAACAAGGACATTTTCAGTCCTGAAACTTACAGGATTTTCTTTTATTACGATGCCTCTTATATATCTCAAGTAAAAGTTGATTTCTCAATCAGAATGAATTCATAAGAGTAATTTATTCATAAATCAGACTCCACAGGACAAGTTGATTATTATTGTGTGCATCACTTGGGCATAGCTAAGGTTTCAGACTGTAGATGAATTTAGAGTTTAGCCCAAAACAAGGTTCAAAACAAGACCGCTTTGTTTTGTCAGTACAAGGAGGATTTTTAGTTGTTGTTGGAAGTTTAATGTCAAGTTTTTTTCACTGCCTCTTTCAAAATTCTAACTCTGTCTCTCTTTTTTTTGTCTCCCACAGGAATGAAAGTGAAGGCTTGCGTGTCTCAAATGTCAGGTAGGTTATGAGAGGACACCCTCTCTGTGGATCTTTGCTCATCTGCTGTCATCATGATGCTCATAGTGGTTGATCTCACATTTCTCATCGCCATGTCAGACTATACGATGCACAAAATTTAGTAGATGCATTTATTTAGTTGAGTCATGCATGTTTATTGGCATTTTCTGCGTCCTGTGTCAGATGCACATTATCTTCTTGGATGGACATCCTCATTGTCACAGATTTGTTATTGGTTTCAGTCATTGATGATTTATAGAAAACTCTTTTTTTTTTTTTTTTTTTTTTTTTTTTACCATTTCTACTGCTGATTTTTGGATTATGTGGATTATTTTTAAACTTTTTAGTTTATGTTCAAAGGCATTTTGTAATCCGGGTTATACCTTTCACTTACCTTTTTTGTTTGTCCAATTTGATTCAAAGCTTTTTAATGGGGAGTTTATCTATAAAAAGCGAAATATCGCCTTAGGCATTTAGTCACTTATTCCCAATATGGCACGGCCAGTTTTGTCTACACTACTTTATAAAATAACATGTGATGAATAATTTAGAAAAAGTATTTATGTTGTTGTTGTGTACTATAGTTAGTGGTAATTTTATTTATTTTATTCAAATTTAATTAACTTGTCCTTATAAAAGTTTTAAGAGGATAGATTAAATCCAAAACCACGTCATATTCAAAGCAAAACTGTGACCACTAGACCAGCAAATTATTTATTTAATTATTTATTTCTTAGAGATTCTCATCATGTAGTAATTTATTTATTAGATGAAATCGAGAGGATGAAGATATTAAATGAAATGTCACAGTTTCATTTGGAGCATTTCTTTTTTCAGCAAGAATAATTATTCGAATTAACATATAATTATTATTCATAGGCTACGTTTTTGCATTTCGTGATGTCACAAACAGGCCGTCTGTGAACCTCTTTTTAAAGCAAAGTGATTGCCATAAATATCACACATACTGTACATTAAAACATCAAACCCGAAACTTTAAGAGACCTTTTCATCATCTTGAGATTGCTGAGATATTGCTGAAGTGCTCAAGTGGCAAAAATAAGACATATGTTTGTACTGTCTGTCTACTTGGCACTTTAGTGAGACATGGTGAACATTTTTTTCCATCAGTTTTGAGCTCTGGGTCTCTACATCATTGTGATGGATTCTCTTAAAGGACATGTCTTCAGAGCACCTGTGAAGCAGTAACATTTGTGGGCACCGTTGTATTGCAACTCAAGTAGAACGAAAAGACGACTGCTGCAGTATCCATTAGGATGAACATTTATGGCTGTTTCAACAGTAGGTTATTAAGTGGATTAATTAGGTCCTCGCTCAGCGCTGCAGTGTTATAGCATGCGAATCAATGTACCTCAACGCTTCCTTATAGCTTGGGGTGGCATTAGATTAGATGGAGAAGCGAAATCCTCAGGGACACTTCCATGCATCGAACAAGTCCTCCTCAACACTCAGAACGTTTTGTGAGCCTCTGAAACAGTCTTGTTCGGGGTTTGCTGTTGATCCCTGATTTCATCAGCCAGTGAAGTTCGAATTGAGCGCTGGAGAGGAAATTGTTGCAAAAGACGCTCAGACTGCTTACCAAAGCAAGCGGCTCTCCCTAAGGAGTGCTCCTGGAAGAACATTGGACTAGTGCAAAACACGATAACACACAACAGTTGTCAGTAATTTGCTAATTATGTGGCTGTAGACGGATGATACTTATTAGTTTTAGGTTGAAGTGTTGTAAGGGATCGCAGGTGCATGATCATAATCGGGAAAGATCATGTTATATTTTCTCTTAGGCCAGCAAACCAGGCAGTTTTATAGACTGGGGAAAGCCTTGTTGTCTTAGCCTTTAGCCTGTGTGAAAGCCAAAGGCCTTTTGTTGACAGTCTCTTGGCTCAGTGTTCTTCCCCTGGATTTGTCTTATTAACATGGAAAACTTGATAAGATTGTTGAATTGCAAAAGCAAGTCAGATATGAATCTAAATTTAAAGTGCTTTCCTGTGTTTGCGTGAATGAACCAGTTGTATGATTTGTCAGGATAAGGACTTTGCTGTGTTTTAACGGACCAATATGTCGGCCCGTATTTGGTCATTTTGAGATGATTCACATCACATCATCACATGATAACAGAAGTGTTCAGTTCCAAATTAAAGTCCCAGACAGTTTCAGGATTTGTTAATAAATTATGTTAAATTATGAGTAATTTCTTTGTGTGTAAAATGTTATTTTAAAGGAAACATTGTGAGGGACAAAGTCTAAGGAATATTTATAAAATTAAATAAAAATCTAAAGACATAATGGAAAAAATAAATGATTGGAAATTTATGTAATAAAAAAAAAAATTCTAACGTTTAAAATTTTGATGATTTTTTTTTTTTTTTTGAGGTCGAATGAAAAATATTGATCTGCAGTATATTTCACAGAAATGTTTTGAGCAACTGTTCTATCCTTAGAAATGGGGACGAACACTTGGAGGAAGTGGAGCTTATGGGAATTTCACTTACAGTTAAGTTTTTTTCTTCGCTATCAAAGCTTTGAACCGAACTCAATAGAGTGAACAGGCATATCACTCATATCTCTCCCTTATCTGGACATTTTTAAGTCCCCCTCAGTCAGACTTTGATGTTGAGACTGATAAATGGATGCTGGCAGTCGAGTTAGATATCAGTGTTACTTCAGCCACTGTTTTAATGACGACAAACGCTCTCATAAGTTTGAAACCACAGGCAATATGTAATGCCTTTCTAGGAAAAAAATACAGTTTGAGCTGCAGTGGAGGATGTTATCCTTGGATCATTGTGTGTCAGAGAGAGAGAGAGTGTGTGTGTGTGTGTGTGTGTGTGTGTGTGTGTGTGTGTCGGTTTGTGTTAGTTTACAAGTACTGTACATGTGTGTTCCCTCAGTGAAAATGGAATTAAATAAAAAATCTTTTGAATTAAAAATTCTCAAATGTAGTTTTATTTTCAGATAGCAGCATACAATATTTATTATTTATTTAAATCTGCTTATCCAAGAAAAAAAAACTATATATATATATATATATATATATATATATATATATATATATATATATATATATATATATTAGTGCTGTCAATCGATTAAAAAAAATTAACTAATTAATCGCACAATTTTTTTAAATTAATCGTGATTAATCGCGATTAATCGCAATTAAAAGACTGAAACTTTTTGGATATGTAAATGTAAAATGTAAATAATTAATGTAAACTCAAGACAAAGAAACTATTTAAATTCAAAATATGATTGTTTATTGGAATTTTTGTTTAACTTGTAACACAGATTTTCTCATGTAAACAACATACCTGCAATAAACCATCAATATCCTCCAAATTAACTGTTGGCTTGAAAGCCATATTTATTTATTTAATGGCATGTAAGTACCATTTGAATTTCAAAACAATCAATGCGAATAAAAAACAAAAATGTTTTCCATGTTGAATTCTAAGTGGACTGCAAAAAAATTCCAAAGTGTCAACAACTCAACGTGGCCGGAGAAGGTGTGTGAAACTCGTTGTGAGTTATACTAAAGCAAAATCTTGAGTATTTATTGTCTGATAAACATTAATAACTGTCTGTGGAGGTTGAGTCGTCTGCAGCCCCCGCTGGCTGTTCATTGGCTGCAGCATCTTTTTTCTAAGTTCTAAAAAAATACCGTAGACGGCAAGGCACAAATTTAGATATTCATTTATCTAATTAATCTATAGCCTATGCACAAAGACAATATGATCTTTTTGTCCCATTTTTGTTTTAAAGCTTGATGAAGAGAGAAAGCGCAAGTTGCTGCAGCTGAGGAGGACAGTGATGCACGCGTACAGGAGTGATTGACAGTTCGCGGCACTGTGTACAAAAAATACTCCGCTACCAGGGGCGATTCTAAGATTTTGATTTTAGGGGGGCTCAGCCCCCAATAAGGGTATGATTAAAAAATATTATTTTACTATTAGGGTAGGGTTGTATACTACTAACCTTATTGCAATCCACTATTCCATTGTATTCCCTGTATTTCATATATGGGAGTAGGAGTACTGACTGAGCCATATATAACACTGTAAAAAAAACTAATACAGTTTTTTAGATGTGACCAGTCACTGGAAAATTTTGAATTGGGAATGTAGATATTTTTTTTTTTTTTTTTTTTTTTTTACAATAAAGACTTCCTGATTCAGTATTAGGACATTCATGTTTATCCTTTGATGATACCACTGCTTTTTCTTATGAAATGTAAGTGGAAATTGGCATAAAATTAAAACAACATAAGAGTTCAATGACTGCAATGAATCTTGGGAACACAGTGGTATTGTGTGTGTGTGTGTGTGTGAGGCTGTCTGTTCTATTCTCACCTGACTGTTGCTCATTTGCAGACCTACTCCCGCACCACAAAAAAAAAAGTTGTATATCCATCTACAATGAAATATAAATTATTATATTTTATTATTATTATTATTATTATTATTATATTAATTTTTAGCTTTTTAGCCTTTATATTCAACAATACAGTTGGTTATACATCAAGTCAGCCCCTGAAAATTTATTTCATTTCAAATCATTTAACTAACCAGCTAATTTTCATTAAGAATATAGACAAAACATGTACTAATGTAATTGTCTATTGGCAATATGTTTAATCTGTTCTATATTTATTTATATTTATTAAAAATAACATCATTATCAATTTGCCACTTCTATAAATCAATTACTTAAAAAAAAAAAATCACAGATCCCTTTACTCTTACTCTAATATATGTATCATGATACACTAAGGATTAATTATTACTTAATACAAAATTATGTTTAATAATAGAAAACAAAATAACTCCACATGAGGTTTCTCTCTCTGTGCCATTTAGTACTTTCAGACAATGATGTGTGTCGTTAATAATTTATTTTGCATGGCTGCATAATGTAATGCCGAAATACACAATAATATGTTTTCAATTTCAAAAAGTAAATTAAAATAAATCATGATCGTTTTCTAAAGTATGTTTTCATGGGTGTTAATCGCTTCTTTTTTGTTGGAAGAAAACATCTGTCACACTGTGATAAAGGCTGAAAGTGAACGCAGCGAAGACGTACTGGTATTGGATGCGAGAACACACACACCACACGCACACACGCATGCACGCACACACACACACACACACACACACACACACACACACACACCTTGTACTCTTTGATGTTCGATCTGCTCGGCGCCCCTGTGGATTGAAAAACGCGCTGAATCCATGCAGACTCAGATAAGGGGAGGAGCCAGAACTTGATGCAGCTTGCCACCGTCTCAAATGAGTTTTTAAAGGGGACTGAAGCGATCACTAATTAATTATTCAAATATTTTTTTAGGGGGGCTGGGCATAAGTTTAGGGGGGCTGAAGCCCCCCTAAAAAGGGCCTAGCGACGCCCCTGTCCGCTACACAATTATTTCGTTATTTTCGTTTAAGCTTATTAAAGTTAGCGTTACAGAAAGGTCTGATTTACGTACTGTTACAGTCATTGTTTTTTTTTTTAAACAATGACATTTGAGTTCATGATTTTAATGTTGCTGTTTCTTGTGGCAGACTAAATGAAGAGTAATGTTTCTTGTGGCAGACTGAAGAGTAATCCGGCAGAGTTTTATACTGAAACTTTCCGTCTAAAACGCCTTCCTTGGTCTTATCCATATTTCTTTGCACGTTGAACACACATAGGCCACAACTGGAAATAAAAAAAAACAGCAACCGCGTTAATTGCGTTATTTTTTTTTTTTACGCGTTAAATATTTCAAATTAATCTAATGCGTTAATGCGCTAATTTTGACAGCACTAATATATATATATATATACACATGAAGTTTATATGACAATACCTGAAAAAAAATACCTTTTTCCAGGTATTGTCATATAAACTTCATGTATTAAAGTATTAATAAATTAAATATATGTGTGTGCATAAATATGCATTTTTAATTTGCCAGCGCTGCCAGGTATAAATTCAGAATTATTCCAAATTGTGAAATATTTTAAGCTTTCACTTCTCTCTCTATACATTTTGCAGTATATAACTACTGTGTGTGTTATACTTCTGAAGAGAAAACACCCTTCACGCTTTGAAAAACAAATGTTAACTTCATATTAGTCTTTAATCTTTCTGAAAGCACAATTTATCATGGATATCTTAAGATATAACACTTTTTTTATATACAATAGAACTTATGAAGTGTAGTCTATTTGACAAATCGTTTCAATTTCAGTGTCTCAGACCATCATCGGTGCAGAGTGAAATGTCACCTCCTGCGGTTTTCTTTTTTCACCTTACCACAAACCAAAATATGTCACTGCTGCCAGGCTTTGAGAGTTGCATTCATCAGCATTACATCAACATGCCTCTGTTTTCCACTGAGTGGTCCTGTCCAAAGCATTGTTCCTTCAGCCTGGTCCCCCAGAGCATTTACCTTCTCTTGTTTTCACCTCGGACTTTACACTCACCTTCCTGCTTTCTTTACTCGCTCTGTATGTGTCTGCTCATTGATTTGATGCCTGTAATAGGCTGCTCCATTGAAGCCTATCCACTCTGTGTGCATGTGTGTGTGTGTGTGTGTGCGCGTGTCACACAGCTGTTGGCAGGCTCTGTTCCAGCACTCTGATACTCACGCTAACAGTGCAGAGTAAGACGGGAGCTTTCTGCTGACATGCTGTTCTTTACTCAGTCTGTGGCTTTGCCAAGGTTATGTAGGCAGGGCCGGCCACACATTGGTTGCTTGCAGATACCGGGAAACAAAAACGTGTGGCTGTGTTGCTGGCCTGAAAAAAATGCTGCTCTTTCAAGTATCTGAAAGAAAGAAGGTATCAAGGCATGTCTGAATCTATCATCCATGTGTCCTTTTGATTGCTTTTTGCTTTTTTTTTGCTTTTATCTGCTTTTAAAAATTAGGTTAATATTTTCATGTAGTGTAGCGTCACATAACCTTTTTGTAATAATTCATTAGGAATTCATAGTATTGACGTATTTATTCATTTATTCATATGTATTTATTTATTGTTTTAAGTTCGGGGTGAAGTTTGAATTTTTTTAAAAAAAGTCTCTGATCAAAAGAACAGCAACAGCATTATACTGTCAAACAATCAATTTAATTTATCTTTGCTGAATAGTATTAATTAAATAAAATACTTCAAACTTAGTGTATTCATTTATCTTATAACCGTTTATCTAAGACAAATGTAATCTTTTTTTTTTTATCACAGAATTTGAATATTTTATTCTGCTTGAATATCTTATTGTATTCTATCTTACACTATCTATCTTATAATATAATGTAATAATCTTCTTATTTACTATAAATAGTTTTTTGTCAGTGCAATTGAATATCAGCCTATTTATGGATGGGGCTCCATCAAAAGTGGACAGTATTCCACATCATGCACTGTAAAAACACAAACCCGATTCCAAAAAAGTTGGGACACTGTACAAATTGTGAGTAAAAAAGGAATGGAATAATTTACAAATCTCTTAACTTATTTTTTATTCACAATATAATATTGATAACATATCAAATGTTGAAAGTGAGACATTTTTAAATGTCATGCCAAATATTGGCTCATTTTGGATTTCATGAGAGCTACACATTCCAAAAAAGTTGAGACCGGTAGCCCAAAAAGAGGCTTTTTTAGAAAAAAAAAACTATTTTAGCTTTCTACTTCAAAATTTCACCTTTAATTTAATGTTACTTGCTGTTACTTAATAAATACATAAGCAGCTCCCTTTAGTTTTGGACACAGTTGGAGAGAAGTTTTCCCAAAACTCCTCTCTTCCCACTAATTGTGCGCTGTTTCCTCTTAATCCACCCTGTAACTCCACCACATCACAGCAGATCGGGTTTTACAAGGCATTCATTTTCAGTCCCCTCCAGCTTTGTCTCTTAGGTTTTCATGCTGGCACAATTAGTGGTCGTTCTATGTTATTGTGGGGCCAGTGTCTGTTCACTCTCTCTCTCTCTCTCTCTCTCTCTCTCTCTCTCTCTCTCTCTCTTATTCTGCATCTGATCTGCTACAAAGGGATGTAGTGAACATGGAGCAGTTACACACTGTAAAGGTTCTCTTATGGGGAGTTTACAACCACTACAAGTGACTATTGCAGAGACAACAGCTTTGGGGATCTGCTGCTCGATCAAGCGCTAGTGTCCTGCCTGCTTTTAACCTCATGTTTTTTCAACATGAATGATAGTTACAGAGCTCTGTCCAAGCACCTTTGCCCTGTTAAAGCAAGTGTTGTAAAGCCGCAGTAATATAATTGGTAACTTTAGGTTGCAAAATCATTAATTATTAAAAGCCACTGAAGTTGCTATTGCCTCCTATATTTAAAGGCTCCCTCAGGGTTATGAGAGATCTGAGGTAGACCAAAAGACAGACAGACAGACAGACAGAAAATGTCTCTTGCAGCCAGATTTACACCTCTTATGTTTTATTACCAATCATTCTGCTTTTATAGTGTGTAGAATAGGGCTGTATTGGGAGTAGCTCTCTCAATATTGTTTTATTATTATGCTGGGAGTTAACTTTGCATAGTATGCAGTTTATTTCTGTATACATAGGAACTACAGTGAGCAATCATTGAAACTGAACAGATTTTAAGAAATTTAGCATTACATCACTTGCTCACCAGATCCTCTAAAGTGAATGTCCAAACAGCTGATAAAAACTTTTTCACAATAATCTAGGGCTGTAGCTATCTAATATTTTAGTAATAGAGTATTCTACCAAAAATTCCATCGATTAATCGAGTAATCAGATAAAATGTGTTTTTGCTTAATTAAAGTGCAATGTTAATTATGCAAGAGAAAATAAGACTCCTGGGTCTCTTAAAATGAACAACTAAGTTTCCTTTTTTAGAAATTTTTTTATTTTATTTTTTAAATGCATAGAATGCAATGCATACTGTACATCAAAAATAAACATTTAATTATTACCCATTGTTTCTCTGTCTGTACTTGTACTGTGAACAATGACAATAAAGTTGAAAGATGAATTAAGTACTTTTAAGTTCCATTCAGTTGGGGTTTAAATAAAGCATTTTCTGAGAAGCACATTAAACATTAAACACATAAAACATTAATTTAATTTATCTTTTAATTACTGAAAATTAAGCAAACTTAACTTTTTGGTAAACAAAGGGGATTTACTATTAAAAATAAAACATGAAAGAAATTGTGTGTGGTTAAACCTGTTTGATTTTTTGTTAGTAGTAGGCTATGTACATTCTGCTGAACAATAGTAATACATCTCTGGCAAAAACATGTCTAAAACAGGACTTTTTTTTTGACTGGTTGACGTACATTTACAGTTCTGTGTATGTGATGTGATGCTAGTTTTACTCAAATCAAACAGTCAAATGCTCATGAAGTGACTGTCAGAGCAGTTCTGGAGATGTTATTCATGTGTTCACATCCTCATTTAGTGAGACAGCAGACGCTGAAATCACCGGAGCGTCACCCGCGCTTCAGTGTGTGTTATAAAGGAAGATGCGCTTCTGCTCCATTCATTAACAGAGACACACAGAACATGCAGGATCCATATTTAAATAGACTGTTCTGGCTTAATATTTACAGATATTAGTCCATATCGTGATTTGATGTAAGTGCAATTACCTATTTTTTATTAATTAATTAAAAATTTGGCAAATTCGGTTCCATTCCGTTTTTATGACTGGATTCTGCGATTCCCTCCGCGTTTTCTGCATGGCGAAAATTATAGGGCCCTAGTTGTGGTATGCCAGCTTTATCGTGCAATGGACACACGCCACGATGTTCTCTTTACGTTTGCCCGCGCCCTCAAATCAAAACACTGCTGACTCCTTGCAATATGAGATTTCGGACACAGCGCTTGTGTCTTTTGCTTTGTGGGTGACGTAAACGCGTTGTGTCACATTAAAACAATCATTGCGAAAGAACCTGACGTGAGATTTAAAATAAATTAAAAGAGGCTTCGAGGCCGAGGAATTGTTTTTTTAAATCGAGTTACTCTAGTTACTCAAGGAATCGTTTCAGCTCTACAATAATCCACAAGCATGGCCGTAGCCAGCTATGAGGTCACAGAGGTCCGGACCTCGGTAAATTTTCATGTTCAAAAATAAAATTTGTTCTCTGATTGACTAATTTGCTGCTAGACTTCTCATATGAATGTCTGCACGTATAATTCATAATGTTTAGTGTCCGTGGTATTAAATGATCGCTGCGAGGCGCTTCCGAAGTGAACAAGTCTACAGAGAGTTGTGAGTGAGAGCGCGAGCGCGAATGGGAGACGCAAACTTAACACTATAGAAAGTTAATAAAGTAGGAAGTTGCGGTTTAGGGTCAGCGATAACTTTAACTTTATCTTATGTAATTTCCAAAATATTTGAAATAATTTATTTTATTTATTTATAGGATTTTGTTTATTTTAATAGCAACATCTGGCAACATTGCATTGCCGTCATTAGCCTGGCAGTTATCAAAAAGGCAGCGGCTATTTACATTAAGTGCAAATAGCAAATTTTTTAGGGATATGCTATTTACACTTATCTATAGTGTAAATACCTATAGAATCTATATCTGTAGAATCTATTTATACTATGTTAAAATAGCAGGATTTTCTGCTATTTATACTAGTTACTGCAAATAGTGGCAATTATCTGCACCTCAGTATTGTAGTACATTATAAAACAGTATGCAATAATAACTTATTGAGTCTAATTTAATAGATGCCACCTTATTGGGACAATAAAGCCCTCCCTACACATACCGTTAACTTTTTGATTATTAACTTAATTTTCATTGAAAATATATGCTTTTCTGATGTGATTTAAAATTTGACAAGGAAGAAAAAATTTAGCCAAAAGGCGGATTTGAACCCGAATCGATCACATCAAAATAATTATAGTAACCCCCTGGACCTCACTAATTTGTGTCCACAAGTAATCCACATGGGTCCAGTTTATCAGTTAACATTTTTTGTGACATAAAAAGCTAATTCATCAAGCTTTTTTTAATTATACTGTTGCTTCTGGCCAAAATACTAGTCCATACACCATGATAACAATATTTTCTGGTGAAAATATAAATTATTCTTCATAGAACAGTAAATATCATGTACTGAAATGCCTTATGAAATGCAGTTGACCAGTATTAAATACACACATTAGTAGCAGTGAGGGTTTAGCCTATCAGAAGTACTCCACAGAGTTTTATCAATCACACCACCATTTTTGGGATGGAGGTGTAGTACTTTATTAATAGGAGAGTAGTTGAATTATGGAGGTGTGATGCTTCAAGCACTCTGCCTCTGCCATGATATATTAGCAGTATGATAATGACCTCTGTATGATTCATCTGCACGGTGAAAGAGGTCACTGCAGCAGGAAACAGAGCTGGTGAGAAAGTGAGACACACTTGACAAACATTAAGCTACCACAAAACACATTCTATTGCTATAGTTTATCTATCTGTCCATCTATCTAGATAGTAGTGGCTGAAGACAAGTTGCTAATAACTTTTACTTCTGTATACCTTTACATGTTGTAATTATTTCTTATGGTATGGTTTAATTTTCAAAGCACTAGGGGCCAAGAGAGAGTAAATTGGAGCCCTGCACATTAAACCAGTGGCTTAATGGTTCAAAACTTCTTTACATTTATGCACGATTGATGGTAACACAGAGGTTTGCCTGGTGAATCTGAGGAAATTGTTTTAAAGGAATGAACAGATCTGATCACAATGCTGATCAATCTGGACCAATTAAACTCAGTAACTCGGTTTTGTAGTTTGGGTGCTGGCCAGTACTGCTAAACGCAGTTCCGTTGCTAGAAACATATGCTCAATGAGGTTGAATGCTGTTGTGAGAAATGGGAATAGTCTTTTGGCTTTGCTTGAGTATTTCAGGCAGGGACACTTTTTACTTCTTTCTGAATCACCAATATATTATTGGCAAAAATTACACATGAATCGATGCTGTCAGATGAAACCAAGGACCTTGAACTAATAAAAATTTGCCCACCATTTTCAGGGTCAGTAACTGGGGTGGGAGGGAGATTCAGAGGGTTAAGATGAAACTGAATCAAAAGCAATCACCTGATGCAGATTACGTTGTTTAAGGAAAGGGTCAGTGGAATGAAATGCTACTGACTTACTAGCATTGCTTTTACGAGGCTATGTTAATTAAATCATGTCTCCATGTGCTACACTGATTATGTTAACGTGTTCAAGGTCAGGATTTTTCAGTGTTTATTCACCTCACTTACAGTACATGTATTTTTACCCATAAATAAATAAATGCATGCACTTCAAATTCTAATTTTGAAAAAAAAAAAAAAAACTTCATGCTACAGTAGAATGATTTGGTTCATTTTGATTCACAGAGTACATGAGCACAAAAAATGAAAATATTAAATAAAGCTTTTTTTTTTTTAAACAAAAGGGCCTCTAACACGATCATGCTCTATTCTTTTTTTTATTTATTATTAAAAAAACTTGCTAAAATACATGTACTGCAGAGACTTGCCCTTTTGTTGTTTTTACTTCTATAATTGTGCTCATTTGTAAGTGTTGTGGATATATAATCACAATAAAATGGAAAAAAAGGAAACAAAATTATACTGCGATTTTCAATTTTGTCAATAAATCATTCAGAGTACAAAACAGCGTATTGACCTGCCACTATTTTAGTTTTTTTTTTTTTGTAATTCCATGGAAGTCATAAGGGTTTGAAACAGTAAGGCAGCGAGTAAATGATTATAAAATGTTAAGTATTTGGATGAGCTATCATTGTTATTTATTTTGTTTAGTTTTGGGGGGGTGGGGTGTTTGATCACTGTTTCACTGTACTTTTGAACAGCTCTCAACTATCTTAGGCTAGCTTTGAGTTCTTGCCAGATTTAAACTTTTTTGAAGTTTAGGAGTATTTGTTTGGTTGTACGAGTTACAGTGTGTAACTCCAGAACCTGCTCTGCGGTGATAACAGAAATCTTATGGTAGCCAGGGCGGAAACTCAAAGGAATTTAATCCCATGACATCAATGATTATCCCTGGTTTGCAGGGGTGCTGAGGAGAACAGCTTCTTTGTCTTGTGATTATGGCTTGTAAACCAAACAGCTTTGAAATGGCTTTGGCAGATATAGATAGATGGATAGATGGATAGATGGATAGATAGATAGATAGATAGATAGATAGATAGATAGATAGATAGATAGATAGATAGATAGATAGATAGATAGATAGATACATACATACATACATACATACATACATACATACATACATACCGTAATTCCTCAAATAAAAGCCGGGGCCTTTAGTTACCTGAACTGCAGAAGGTAGCAGGCTTTTATTAGAGGCAGGCCTTTATTTCTAATTCCATCTGTTTGATAAGTAATTCTTTAAACAACCCGCTTTATATTAAAAGCGATAGCGTTCCAGGACAGAGATAATATTAGCACAGAATCAGTTCAGAATCAATCATCAAAAGGATCAGTTCGGTCCAGACGCGTTCTGTCTGCTTCACGCTGAATCACGCATGCGCACAGTATCATCAACTCCTCGGTTCTCGAATCGGACGCGTCCGACAAAAACGGTTCTCAGTTCAGTGTACTGGTAATCCGAAAACCAATGCATCTAGGTCTTGACTCGAGAACGAGAAACGCTCCGGTACGTTCGTTATTTGACTCTGATGATTATCCACACAAATTTACCCCCGGCATTTATTTAAGACCGGCCTTTTTTTGTCCGTGTTGACCACGCCCCAGGCCACTATAAGAGGCCAGGCATTTATTTGAATACCGGTTTTTATTTGAGGAATTACGGTAGACAAATAGATGGATAGATAATTCTGGTTTGACATTGGTTAGAGAGTGGGTAACCTGAAGGTTGTGGGTTCAAGTCTCAAGTCCGGGAGGAATTGTGGTTGGGGGGACTGAATAACCAGCGCTCTCTTCCACCTTATAAATATCATGACTGAGGTGAGACCCTTGAGCAAGGCACCGAACCCCTAACTGCTCCCCAGGTGCCGCAGCAGCATGGCCGCCCACTGCTCTTGGTGTGTGTTCATTACTGTGTGTGTTCACTAATGTGTGTGTGCACTTGGATGGGTTAAATGCAGAGCACAATTTCTGAGTATGGGTCACCATGCTTGGCCACACTTCACTGACTCACTCACTCATGGGAAATTAGCTGGCTTATACAATGTATAAGGATGTTCATTAAGCTAAATTATTTATAGTTCAGCCCTATATACTGTGCCAGTGACTTAAGAATGCACACAAAATAAGATGACTGTTTTTGTAATTAATTATTCAGTCTTCAAAAATGGAAATAATACAAATGTGTTGTGATTTTTGATCAATTTGATTCATTGGTTTGTTGCCATGGTGACAAATTAGAGTGAGATTTTGGGTAAATATAAATTTAATGTAATACGTTTAGCAATTCCAAATAGTTGATTAACTTGGATGAGGGACCTTGGTGCCTCTGATTGAAATTCAGTTGAAGTTTTGTTCAATCAACAGAATCCATTTTAAGCAAAATACTGAATGCATGCATTCCATTTAACTGATTAAAGAGCATGTGTCACCTCCTGTGAATGTTAATACTCACATTTAAGCCTGACTAGCCAAGTTTCGTAATTCAAAAAAGCAAAACATGACATGTCTGGCTCAGTTATCCAGCAAACATCTGGTCTTTTAATGTCATGTAATATTGTATGCTGTAATTCTCCTTTTTTTGAAGTATTATAGGCTTTGTATGTTGGATGTAAGATTGAAAAATAAGATCCAGTATTTGGTTTGGTAGAGCTAATTTAATTGTACCACCAGGTGTCCAGACTGGCACAGATGACGTTTAACCGCCTTACTGCTTAACTTCAAACCTCTGGTCTCTCAGAAGCAGTTGTGGTGAATCTAATTGTACTGACAGTAAGCTTCTCATACACCTTCATTAGATTTCATTAATAGCCTGGGAAAGATTATTACTCATTGCAAATGCAAATTAACCCTTGACCATTAATGATTAGGCCTAGCAATTCTCCTGTAATCTACGATACCGCCATCCTTTTGGGAAATGATATGAAGATGTTTCGGTGTTCTGCATACATTACCCAAATGTCACCTGACTGGCTGCACAGCATAGAAAGGCAGATGTCATTTTCTGGTTGGATGCTATCTGCTTTTCACAGGATTGTGTCTTGAGCGCTTTAGATTATCTTGTGCACTGAAATGAGGATTATAAAACTGAAAAGGAAGAAATGTAATCTGCCCCCTTTTAATTATTAATGGTGACTTATAGCTTACATTAGAAAAACCAGCTTGTTTCGTCAATTTTTTTTTTTTTTGGTAAAATGATTAAATATATAATATAAATATAATATAAAAAATATAAAATATCAATTTTCACCCACCTAATGATGATATGACTCTTTGTATTTATGCACTTGCTCTGAAATGGCAAAAGGGGTATTTTCATTTCACAGCATCATTTCACCCAAACAATAAAAATGTTAAAATACTAGATTAATATAGTAGCCAAAATACAAATATCTAGTTAAAATAATCAAAATGTTAAATGTAAGATCTAAAACAGACAGTAAAAATTTAGTTAAAATAACCAAGATGATTTATGAATTATTGTTATTTATTAACGATTTATTTATAATTATATATGAATAATTAGGATTATTTTATACTTGAATGTTATTCACAGTGTTGCTTAATTTTAATTTTAGATTGTGCATATTTATTCACCCACACCCAAGAAAGACTAACATGATATCCTCTTCCATTTTGGATAAGCATAGAATTTTGCTTTTAATCTCAACCAACTTTTGTAGAGTTGTGGGTACTCAAATCACAGGAAATATGCTTTCGAATAGAGAAGGGGTGTCAAACTCAATTCCTGGAGGGCCGGAGACCTGCAGAGTTTTGTTCAAACCCTGCTCCAACACTCATACCATGTAGTTTTCCAATAAGCCTGAAGGACTTGATTAGTTTGATCAGGTGTGTTCAATTAGGGTTGAATCTAAACTCTGCTGAGCTTTGACCCTCCAGGAATTGAGTTTGACACCCCTGGAATAGAGGAAGCATGGTGTGATTTTTTAACTATTTATGTCCTATCCACTTATATGAAGGTTTTCCCAGAAACATAAAAATAAAAAAAATAAATATATATATATTATTTAGGGCTGTCAATGGTAATGCGTATTATTTAGGGCTGTCATTAAGTAATGCGTAATGCGTAAACTCGCATTGAGACTCATTTTGCATTTTCATTGAATTATTCATTCCAGTGTGCTTCGCTTTAAAATACAAGCTCTGTCATATTCTGTGATCGTTTCCCTCATGCATCGCGCTGTCAAATACAGATTGAAAGAAATATCAAAAAATCCCACCACTGTATGATGCGCAAACCACATTTCTCGTCTGGATAACCAGCATCTCACTAGTAAAGTTTAGATGGATGAAGATTGCAATCAGACAATTGCAGTGATGCACAGGAGTCATACAGTAAGCATTAATTGATGTACAAACCAACCCTGTATGAGCGTTCTCGACAAACTGATCGTACATTTGACTTATGCACAGATACATTTCAGTACATTTCATGTTGTTTCCAAACACATTCAGGAAAATGTTTTGATTTGTCATGTACATGTTGCTCTGTTTAGTCATTCTGAATGGATCGGTGTACTGTAGTAGGTATAAGCAATCAGCTCACGGCAGTTGGTTTAGGGTTTTTTTTTTTTTTGGTGTGTCATGTGGTCCTGTTTGGTATCGCAACTTGACTTGTCTACTGTAGGCTACACGTGCTATACATTATGAATTCTGAAAAGCGTTCAGTATTTATCTATTTTTATTTTTGTGTGCTTTGGTGTGCATAAATGTATCAGTTAAATTGACTCCTTGTATCATTTGGTCCTTTGGTGTCCTTTTGGAATCCACAAGTGTCCTTTTTTGAAAACCTTCAAACTATATATGAATAAGAATGCATAAAATACAGTTTTGTGAGAATCATACTTCAGTCTTCTGGTTTACTTTGGTGGATATAGCAAATTACATCAAAATGAAAGTGTTAAACAACATAAATAGTGTATGCTTAATTTCGTAAGTGTGACATTAATCACAATTAAAAAATTATAATCTATTGACACCCCTAATATTTGTGTGTGTGTGTGTGTGTGCATGTGTGTGTGTGTGTGTGTGTGTGTGTGTGTGTGTGTGTGTGTGTGTGCATGTGTGTGTGTGTGTGTGTGTGCATGTAAAATATTTGGAGCATCTCTTTATCTATAATTGGTTTGATTGTGCATGTACACATAGCATTTTTCCATCATACCAATTCAAAACATTTCATTTTTTAGTAAATTCCTGACTGTGTCTCGGCATGCTTGTGATTTGTTCCCTGTTGACTGTTCTGTTTTAAGCATGACCGAACATTAAGAACCTCTTGTAAGCTGAACATGTCTGTCTCTTTCTTTTCTTTTTGAAGACGGCACGCTTCTTTGCCCCTCGATGTCACAGATAACCCTGGCAACTTTATTGTGCCGCTGTGTCGAAGAAGTTACCCCTGCCGCAAATGGAAGTCTGCATCTCTTGGGTAAATGGAAGGGTTTAATATTCGCTTGCTAATATCTCAGAGCTGCTGCATGGACTAACTGTCTTATTTTCCTCACAAATTGGTGGCCTGATTATGAAAATCGTCATGCTCCTATCATAGTGGCATAGTGTGGCTGATGGCTCAAAAATACATACCTGTGTTCATTTAATAGATGTCTCTGCCATGACTGGGCCATAGCAGTTCTGCACTGCTCCTCCTTTGTGACTTCAGTGAAAGCGGACCTCCTGTGTCTTATGGTGTCTTAAGAAACACATAGATTCCTCCTGCTGTTGAGTAGTAGGATGTTTTGCCGCTGATTGTGTGACATGTCTTACAGTGCAGGGTTTTACTGAGAAAGGTTGGATGGACGAGCTTAAAGTGAAAATTTGATTGACACCTATTCTTTTTTTGAATACCATTCAGATTCTGTCTGCAATCTATGCTTGCCAAGTACCATTCTGAGTGAACTGAACTCTGTAGGTCTAATTCCAAAATGATCAATTACCATGTTTTCAATCAAAATAAAAGCCAAATATATACAATTTTAAGTAGATAAAAATTATATATAAACATTATTTATTTATTTATAAAAAATATTTAAATAAGATAAATAAATAGCACACTAGCATAGCCAATAGCACGTACAGAGAACCGATGATTAGAAGCCTCTGCTAGTTTGCATGGAAATTCATGCTAGCCTGTTGTCCGTGGAGGATTGTTATTCTGTGTCCTGTTAATTAGCTCTGTAGTTTAGCCTTGTTAGATGATTTTTAATTAGCTTTGGAGATGACGTGTTCTGATAAACATTAGTGATTACCGCGAGGGCTGGAGACGTCCCTGTACATTAACTGCCGTTGACCATGGATGGAGATAACATGTCAGGCGTAGAACAAATAACATTGCTCACCCTGTGGGATCTTGGGCTCAAAGAGTTGGGTGGAGCGTTCAGAGATCTCTCAATCCTGGTTTCATGAGATCAGACTGTGCTTGAGCCATGCTGGGAAGACAATGATGAAAAAAAAAAGAGCTCAGGCCTGTAAATGAAAACAATATCTCAAGACTAGCGAAGACTTTTAAATGAGAATGTGGGTAACATGTGGGAAGCAAATTCTCTATAAGAGGTTTAAAGTGTGTGTGTGTGTGTGTGTGTGTGTGTGTGTGTGTGTGTGTGTGTGTGTGTGTATGCGTGCATTCGCTTGTGTTTAATGAGGATGCATAATAACCATTTTAAGGATGTTTGAAAGGTACAAAATTGACAAGCCAGACTCACCAGAACAATGTGGCGACATATTATTTTGTTTCTTTCAAATGAAATGACCAGTAAGTGGTGCAAATGGCGTGTTCAGTTTTATCCAAATCGTACATGAATCTGGCAACATTTTATTGTGTTGATTGTTGTATGTATTGTGGCAGTTCATAAAGGTAATGTGGAGCTAAAAGGTTATTGCTCAGTTGTATTTGAAAATAACGTAAACATACACCTTATCTTAAACCTAACCAATATTGTTAACAAAAACAAACATGAGATTAAAACACATTTTCTGAAGCAACCATGCCATTTTAATTTGTTTTTACAAGTCAAGCTGTTTTTGAGTGCTTTTATTGTGATTCGTGTTTGACTTGATTGCAAATGCAGTGCTATTCCAGGTGAGCTAGCGAGCAAGTTTACTACATTAGAAAAGCCATACATATGGAGCTAGTAATGTGATGCAAACATCAAAATATATTAGTTTACAAATCATAACATTTTTCTGAAAATTTATTACATTTCTTGCCATTTTACTGTCTCTAGTGTTCAGCTGGATGCTGCAGTGAATTATATTTATAGATACATTTTTGGAGTTTTGCAGTAATGTAGGTAGAGGCATGTTTTTCTAATGAGCCTAGGTTGAAAATTGGCATGGCTCTGGAAACTGGCGAAGCAGCAAGGAAATGGATATTGATCAGAGACCCAAGTGCAATTGCAGATACATAAGTCGCTAGTCATTTTCAAATAGCATTGTTTTGCTGCTCTTCAATACGTCATTACCAGCTAACAAGGTAATAAACACATTCTGTATCAAGAATGCAATTACATTTAAAGGCCAATGTTGATTTTAGACCCAAGAAAAGAAAATTCTAGCCTCTGCTACATATTAGCATACAAATTACAGGCTCTGAAATTCAACAAGCGCGTTCTTAATTGCATCAGGCTCATATTAGTAATCAAGGACTCCTCTCAGAGACCATGAGATCGATAATGGTGCTTGCTGTTGGAAAAATGCTTTCAGGTGATTGATTGTACATTAGGCGGATATATATCTAAATAGCAGCCGGCAAGTTACCAGTTGTGTCATAACATTGTTTGCTTTTCCATACTGTCATACTATTCTATTACTACTACTAATACTTTCCATAATACATGCTGTTTCTGCAGTATGTGTGCTGTTTATAGTAAACAACATTATGCATGTAATATTTGGTTGGCCTACAGAGCACATTGCATTAAATGCTGTATTCCACAATTATTTTTTATTTTTTTCGTTTATTTGTGAAATATTACTGGCTGCTCATAATGCATACACTTTACTTTTTTTATGTCAGCTGCAGCATCTCTTTTCTCTTTCAACTTTTTACTTTCATTTTTTTTTAAGTTAAATTGGACTGACAGAATTGCATCATTTAGATTTTGAAAAATAACTTGCCACTTTCTGAATAAAAATGGTCATGTGACAACAGTGTAGCATACTAAACATTGTACATTGTTATACATTGTTCAAAAATACTTTTGCACACTCATCCAACTGTATTTATTACCACTGTTCTCACATTGCTGCTGTTCATAATGTGTATATAATCCTACATTGCTCTGTTCATAATGTACATACAATCCAATCCATACATTGCATTCCTATTTATATTCTGTAAATACTCTGCTCAGTACTGTATATAGCAACTCCACTGTACATTCTGTATATTATAGCTTCACTTACTTTGCACTTGTATGTATATAAAACACTATATTCTTGCACTTCTGATTAGATGCTAACTGCTTTTCATTAGCTCTGTACTTGTACTCTGCATAATGTCTATAAAATTTAATCTAATCTAATCTAAAGTTTAAAATGTTCACTATCGCGTAATCCATACTATTCAAATGTTTAAAAAAAGACACTGTATTTAGTGCCATATACTGTAAATTCTAATTATAATATTCCATTTTATATTACAGTACATTCTCAAAACAACCACAGAGACAATTTTATGTATGATTTTGGAAATAATAGCCCCATTTTAGCATCTCTTTCTTTTCTTTTTATTCTTTTTATTTAATTTGTGTTTTTTTAAATGTTTTTAAGTTAATTTGGACTAATCTGATTTTTAAAGCTTTATTTAAAAAATTGATTTAAATCGCAAACTAACCACTTTGATTTTCGAGATAACTAGATTCAATACAACGTGACATAATGGGGTCATGTGATGACAGTTTAGCATACTATAGTTGGAAATTTTCACCATTGCATAATGCATGCTGTTTTACATGTTACATATTCACATAGAGACAAAAAAAAATATTCTTTGCCAGTATACTCTCTGTATATGTCTATAGTCAATCCACTCCACCATCTGGTTCTTACAGGGGATCTTTGCGTGTGTGTTAAAGGGAGTGGCTGAGCGTGGAACTCATCAGTATGCATGCTGGGTAAAGCAGGAGGTAGCCCCACTCCAATCCACTGGGCAGACATTCGCATCCAAGCTACTTTGATCTTAACGCCTCAGCTTACACATGATATCAAGACCTTAGGTTTCTGTTCACTCACCATATTTTACATCTCTACTGTGCCACTCACATTTCTGAAGGCGAGTAAATGGAGCTCTTTTAGTCTTTCTAGATAACAATCAGTGCAATTTCCTCTAGTATTTTGGTTTTCTTCTTCTTTGTAGTGACTGTACTGTGCATAATAACTGTCATCTGCTCTAAAGAGACTTGAGAAGTCCCAATAAGTAAAGTTTGGCAGTTTTGGCAGTAAAGTTGCTGCTCAGCAGTGGGTCTCTTGTCAGCCATGACAGTGCATGTACTGGCCGAGTCTGTGTGGTTCATCTAAATAACGTCTCAACTTGTCACCACAGGAGAAAGAATTTCAACAAAAGTTGACCCAGCATGCTTCACTGAAAGCTGCTAATAGACCGCAGTACAGCAGAGCATGCTAACTTTTCTCCTTCCACACAACAAACCCTCTGGAAGATGAAAAGAATGCTACTTTGATTCAGAACATGCTTTGTAATGCTATCAAAATGTTAATTCCTCTCAGAGTGTGTAAATGAGTTAATATAATTTTCATGCACAACCAGAGATTTTAGTGTCAGTTTTAATGCGTATTATTATTATTTTATTTATTTTGTTTTACTACTTTTAAACAGTTGGCTTATTTACTTGATTTTCCTGTAAAAATGGGTAATATCAACAGGTCCAAAGAATATCAGATTAACTTATGTATTAATATATTAACAGTGTGTCTAGATCACAGATAGAGTAGAAGTATATTATTCAGGGGGGTGTCTGTTTTGCAAGTGTGCAGCAATAACACCATAAATTTTGACCCATGACAAAATATTCTGATGGTAAGAGTTAAGGGGTGTCAGACACAGACTGTTTATTCGGCCTTCAGACCCACAGAGGATTGGATATTGGCTCAGAGGATTGGATAGTGTGTGTGTGTGTGTGTGTGTGTGTGTGTTTAAGTGAGTCTCTCTACCCACTCTTGACTGATTGCTGGTCAAGGGCACGGACAGTCTGTAATAGAGCAATGCTTCACGAAAGGACAAGGGAGGGAGTTCTATAGGTCAGGAGCACTTTGTTTCTCATTCAACATTTTCACATGGAGCTCCTTTGTTGTCATTCTTAGATAACAGGTGAAATGACAGATATGTCGGGAGTAATTGCAGATGTTTCTGAATACCTCAGTGGCCTTTTAAAACATGAATACATAAATACAGGTGACATGACTGACTGTGATTACTGTAGATATCACCGTGACCTCCATCTTCACACTTCATCACTTTTGTGTTAAGGGCTTACGAAACAATTTTTTTTTCTAAACTAACATAAAATGAATGAATGAATGAATTAATTAAAATAGTGATTTTCTATATATATATTTTTTTAATAAAATAAGTCAGTAAGTACTTTTGCTAAAGATTTCTATTTCAAATAAAAGCTTATTTGACAGCTTATATACATACATACATACTGTGCCCTCTAATAATATTGGCACCCTTGGTAAATATAAGCAAAGGTGGCTGTGAAAATTAATCCGCATTGTTTATCCTTTTGATTGTTCATAAAAAAATAAAAAAAAAATTGCAAAATTTATTTCACATCATTTAAGTAAAACCATGAAAAGTGGGGGAAAATCTCATTATAAAATAAATGGTTTTCTATTTCAAATTAGCCGCAATTATTGGCACCTAATTATTGCAACATCCTTTTTCTCAAGACATCAGCTCTGATGATCAGCTCCTATAATGCCTGAAGAGTTTGGAGAACACTGACATGAGATCAGAGAACATTCCTTTATATAAAAACACTCCAGAAGATCCTTCTTATTCCAAGCTCCATGTTGGTGGAGTTTCTCCCAACTCATTTTCTATAGGGATCAGGTCAGGGAAGCTTTGTTTTGTGCTCAGTGACACATTTTTATATTGATTTTGATGAATTCTTTTTTTTTTTTTTTTTTTGGATCATTGTCCTGATGGAAGATTCAACCATGGCCCATTATAAGATTTCTAACAGAGGCAGTCAGGTTTAGATTTTTTTATCTGTTGGTATTTGATAGAATCCATGAAGCCATGTATCTGAACAAAATGTCAAGGACCTCCGGCAGAAAAATAGGCCCACAACATTAAACACCCAGCATTTTAACTGTGGGCATGGGGTAATTTTTATCCTTTTGCATCAAACCCATCTGGTGGGTTTACTGCCAATTTTTTTTTTTATTAGTTTCATCTGACCATAGAAGCCAGTCCCATTTGAAGTCAGTCGAGTCTGACAACTGAATATGCTTGAGTGTGGGGCTGTGATTGCTGTGATATGCTTTAGCTCTTTTCTTACAGCCACTTTCTATTTTGTGAAGCTCAACAATCTATCAGAACTTTACTCCTTGTGATGGATGATTAAGGGAATTTGGCCTTTGTGTTCCTCATACTACCTGTCTTTTAAAGACCTACTGTGTTTCATCTCATCGCTACTGTTAATGGAAGGAGCGCTGCACTGTTATGTGACACTATGGCTGTAGGGAGCAGTAGTTCCCCGGTAGCTACTGCTGCTGCTTAGGCTGGGGGAAGGACAGAGCTGATGATGGGGAGGTGGAGGTGGGCGGCAAAGCTAATTCATCACTATAAATGCCTGTGGAAAACAATGTGTCCAACTCTGTGCCTGTCAAAGGACCCCGGCGGTCCTACAGGCAGTTAATTAACTTCCCGTCCGTGCTGAGAGGAGGTATAAGTGACACAGGTGCCAGCCTCCAAAAGCAACAGTCTGAGTATGCTGATTGTAGATCGAGTGCTCTGATGTACTCCCATTAGATTATTTTTTTTTTAAAGTCAGTTGTGTGGCACATCACCCCAAAGCTAATGTAGTTATGAACAAATCTGTGAAACTTTCAGAGGAGAGAGGATGTGGTGTCCTCATAACATTTTTTTTTTTTTTTTTCGGAAATGGAGTTGCACATTTGTAAGTATGTGACGACAGGGAGATGGTATATATTGCACCCTGACCTGAGAGACTACTGAGACATGAAATCCAATTAGATTTCTTTAGAAAAGTACAGTTTACTCAAAACTTGCAACCCACTGGAACATATACTGTGTTTCTGACACTAGCTTTGAGATAGGTCCCTGGAAGATAATAAAGGAAAAGTTCAACCAAAACAAAAATTCTGTCATCATTAATTAGTCATTTTTAAATGATCCTTTTTGGAGATTTTTGAAAACTCATGGTTAACATTTACTTCTGTTGTACAGATGATAGCAGTTTAGGTATTTGTAATAAATATCTCAGATAAAGGTGGTAAATTTGGGGTCAGTAAGATGTTTGTTTATTTATTTTTTATATATATATAAAAAACGATTCATTAAAATCCTCAAAAGTGAAGATATAATTCTACAAAAAGATTCCTGTTTTAAATAAATGTTGAACTTTCTATTCATCAAAGAATACTGAAATTGTATATAATGGTTCCGAACAAAATATTAAGCAGCACAACTGGTTTCGATGTTGATAATAATTAAAAAATGTTTCTTTAGTACCAAATCAGCATCTTACAGACTCCAAACTTTGAAACAGTAGTGTATGTCTGCTGTTTAATAGTTAATTTTGTCAAGCTTTAGGCATATAGATATTCTCAAAGCTAATACACTTGGAGTAAAATGATTTCATCAGTTCTTTGATTGGTTCTGAAATTCATTTGGTCAAGTAGATGAACCCTGAAGGTAGTAATAAGCTTATATTAATGGAAGAAATGTGATTTGGGTATTATTAAACTTTTATTATTAACTACTGATGACCTGCACTAACCAGATCTACTAATATAACTGTCATAATTATACTTTAATGACATATACAATTATATGTGTCTTGATGTACATAGTAGTCGGCCTATTTCTCTTATAACTATGGCTTGAGGTTGATGAGATGATACATTATATATCTGAATGGTGGTGTATATACATACTGTACATGAAGGTGTATTGCTCTGTTCTTTTTATGTGTGTATTATAAGCTGTTTGGCCAATCTTGAAAATATTTTCTAGTTCAGACTTAGTATGTTCATGAGTTTCTCTGAAAGACATTATAATCTAAACTCTTGTGGTGAACAGGAACTAGCCTTTCATCTTATATGTGTTAATTATTTATATTTGGGATCGATGGCTTGACTGAATTTATCACTGAAATTCATTTAATTCCTTTTCTTATGCAGCAGGTTTTGAGGATATGACATAAGTAAAAGGCCTTCATAGAAAACCTTATGAAATATATATATAAAATGCATCATAAAAAAAATCTGAAAGTATAAATTGCAATCCATTATGTCTTCTAACAAATAATAGTAACTGTAGTTAACTGTAAAATATAATTCTCAATTTAGTGGTTATTCTTGGTGATAACATGAAATGTATGATGTAATACTTGTTCATATGTTATAACCATTATTAGTTATCTTTCATTAGGTTTAATTAACGTTGCAATTTGTTTATGATATCAAATAACTGATTTTAAGGTATAGTATTTGATACATCACAAAGGCATTAATGCATTATGTATACAACCATCAATTGTTAAAAATACCTTGTCTTATGTGTTTTGCAGATTAATATCGTGATATGTGGTTTGATTATTTTCATGTTACAAACTCAGAAGCCCAAGATATTGGTAGGTCCTTTAGTGACCACAGTGAGATAAGTGTGTGCCCCCCTCAGATAGAGCATATGTTCTGCCCTGAGATACCAATCCATTAATTGTTACTGACATACTGCTCACTGCAGTCACAGTGTTACCAAGCATTTGGAAATAAGTATAGACTCTGTTGTCCCTGTCCTTCCCCTGTGTCTCTTCCTCTTTGTGGCCAAAGATAAAGTTACAGTCTCCCTGCTAGCCTGCAGGGGCTTAAACACTGTCAGACATTGCTGGAGAGGTTCAGAAGGTCTTCGAAAAATGGATCAAATCACTTGCAAAGACCTCACAGATGGAGTGGCCAGCAGAATCAGTGGTCTGTCCCACCATCTGCCATGAAACTGGGAAAAATGTTGGGGCTGGCACCAATTGGAGCTCCCAACATTACCAAATGTTTATAGACAAGTGGTGGGTTAGACAGATTTTATTTATTTATTTATTTATTTATTTTAATATTTTTGTCTGTTCCCAAATTATATTATTGATAGAACATAATTCATTAGAAGTCTAGATCCAAATATAGATGCATATACATTCTGAAGCATAATGGTTAGAGCGTTTGACTCCTAACCCTAAGGTCGTGGGTTCGAGTCTCAGGCTGGCAATAACATAACTGAGGTGCCCTTGAGCAAGGCACTGAAGCACCAACTGCTCACCGGGCGCCGCAACATAAAAATGGCTGCCCACTGCTCTGGGTGTGTGTTCACTGCTATGTGTGTGTACTTTTGATGGGTAAAATGCAGAACATGAATTTTGAGAATGGGTCACCATGCTTGTCCAATCCTGCTCCTGGATGGCCACTGTACTGCAGAGTTTAGCTCCAACACCAATTAAACACACCTGAACCAACTAATCAAGATCTTACTAGGCATACTAGACACTTCTAGTATGACGTCACTTTAAATGACAAAAATGCAAAAATAAATGCAGTCTGGTCTGGTGTGCATACTGCAGGGGTGTCCAAATTCAGTCCTGGAGGGGCCAGTGTCCTAACTAGTTTAGCTCTGACTTGCCTCAACATACTGCCTAGAAGTGTCTAGTATGCCTAGTAAGATCTTGATTAGTTGGTTTAGGTGTGTTTAATTGGTGTTGGAGCTAAACTCTGCAGTACAGTGGCCATCCAGGAGCAGGATTGGACACCCCTGACATACTATAAGAGAGAAAAAAAAGGAACTTTCAAATACTTACAACTTTTTTTTTCTTCACTGGACTGTATTTCTCACTTCTTGTGCAGTTAACAGTTCATACGGCCGTTTGTTGTAGTTGGTTTTATATGATGAAAAAATCTGTTATTAGGGTTAGAATCAAGGCTCATCAGTACTGAGAAAATTGGACATTTGTACCATGCATTAGTGTTTGCCCTTACCTCAAAAGTCAAAATCATGACGCTAATATTACTATTACACCTGCTGAGATAAACTCATAATTCTCCTGTCCATGTTAAGATTCTCTCCAGTTCAGTAAATCAATATAATCGACAGTAATAATTTAGTATGGAATACTGGAAATTTGACTTAGTTATTTAAGCAGCTCTATTCATAGCACCTGTCAGAGGTAATGGAAAGTAACTGTTATTAATATTATATAAATTACTAACTAAATAATTGTGTGTTTATCTTTTCCCACAAAGGCCAGCTAATAATGAGCTAATTATTCTGTCATGGATACATCAGATGGCTAGTGTACAGAGGGTCAATCCAGACAGGTGGTAGCTGTAGCAGAGATGTTTATTAGCAAGTTTGGAAAAGTATGCTGATACTAATGGTGCTGTGATCACACCCTATGCCGGGGTGCTGGGAGAAGAGGGCAGACCAGACCACCTGTTACACAAACCGGCCCAGTGGTATTGGGAGATATGTGGAGACTTGTGCAGACATCTGGACCTTTCTAAGCATTCTTTCATAGTTATTCTCTGATGGATTTGAAGCCAAGTGGGTTTTTCAACATTCATTTCTTATGTTTATAGAAATGTATGTGTACAGTAGACACACATTACGCTAAGATTTTGTTTTGGAAAAAGTATTTTGGGCTTCTCCAAGGCAGCATCAATTTGATCGAAAATACACTAAAAGTAATATTAATATTATAATAGTAATATTGTGAAATATTAAAATGTTACATATTTTTCCTATTTGAATATATTTTAGTACGTCATTTATTCCTGTGAAAGCAAAGCTGAATTTTCAGCAGCCATTACACAAGTCTTCAGTGTTACATGATCTTTTAGAAATCATTCTAACCACTATATGTGTTTTTTGTTGTTGTTGTTGTTGTTGTTTTTGCTGTTGTTGTTTTAGTCAGGATTCTTTTAAAATGACAAAATGAACAGCACTGAAATATTTTAAGATTATGAATGCATTACCTTTGATGAATAGTGCATTTTTTGCTTAGTCAAATCATTAAATTAATTCCTAAAATAAATAAACACATACATTTTATTGACCCCTGAACTTCTGAACGATCTCATGTATTGTACCTTATTTTGATAATAGCAATTTCTGAAATCAAGTGAACATTGGTTTTACATAATATTTGTTCAGATATTTCACTCACAAATAACTGTAAACAGAAAAATGCAAATAAGTTTTTTAATTAGGAAAGCGAGCACAAAATCCCAAATGTCAATTGTCAGGCGATTAATTGGCCTGGTTGATAAATCGGTCTGCCAGTGCTTCATTTAAGCCACTGCTTTGTTTGTTGGTTTGGTTGGTGAATAGTATAATCCTAAAAATCCATGCACCCAATCTCCATCTGTGCCTTGTCATCCGGTCAGTGTAGAAAGCTCCACTCTTCCCGTCACCATCTTGCTGATGGAATTTGAATTAACCTCAAAATTGAGACAAAACATCTCCTCGTAAAAAGGCTCTTGGCTTTGTTATCTTAATTGATGCGAAGTGACTAATATAATTGCAGTGGCACATCGTTCAGGGCTGCAGAAGGCAAATTACGTGCTGTTACTTGGAAAGCAGCGCTGTGACTTGAACCCCCACATCCCACCCTCCTGCTTCGAGACACCGGTTACGTGAGCCCTTCTTAATGACAAGGATGTGGGTTATTGTGTGAAGGCCTGTTATTTTCTGACACCGTTGCAATTTAACACATCACAACTCATGGTGGATTAAAGCAAAACAGGTCTTTGTGAGCAAATAAAGCCCACCCTGACACCATCCGTCTACTTAATGATCTCCTCCTTCAGAAGACTAGCCCTCTTTATGGGTGTTTTGTTTAGACACGCTGTTCTTGGAATGACTCCTCTGCTCTGGTAGTTTAGAAAATGGTCGCCTTACATCTTTCTCTTGATGTGTCTATTCCGATGTGTTATTCCGTATTTCTACCGGTCTTTCTGTAGCCCAGAGGTTCTCAAACTTTAATAAATCGCGCCCCCTCAGAGGAGTGCTGTAACTTCTGAAGGACAGACGAAATGATGCATACTGTAGTCATAAGATGATGAGCATAGATTAGATTTAAACAGGATAGAGTTCGGTGCAGTTCATATGTTTCATACACGTTTGGAAGCAGACTGTCACAAACAAAACTCCTTCCCTCATGAGTCTCAGATGCAGTGCATTAAAGAAAATAGCCTGCAACACTTGTGTATGGATGGAGAATGGTCTGCGTCTCTGATGAAATCTGTGGCAACTAACCCAACTACATTGTTGTTAAAGAAAATGCGGAAATTAAGAAGAAAAAAATGTATTTATTCCTAACAAGACATCATTTTGTCTTAATATATTTTTACTACTTTTCAAATGTTTTTTCTTCATTTAAATATATCGTTGTGTGTGTGTAATAAAATGTTATATTAATATAAGAATATAACATTTTTTAAATGAGTTACTTTAACAGTGTCTTATATTTATTAAAATGTTTAGATTTATTAAAATGTATTAAAAGGTTTAGTTCAGCAAAAAAAATACAAATAAATAAAGCCATAAATTACTCACCCTGAAGTCATCCTAGAAATAAATTGAAGTTATTTTAAAAATTGTCTTTGATCTTTCAAGCCGTTTGATGCAACTTAGCCGGTGTTGCACTCCATTGGTCCTTAATAAGTTTCATATAAAATACATTCATTGAAAAAAAACTGTCTCACACGTCTCCGGGCTGTGAACAAAGTTTGTGAAAACTAATGTTTGTTAACAGGAGCAAAGGAAGCAAAGTTTCCTTATTTTAGCAAAGGAAAATCAGTCTCCTCTTGGCTTCTATCGAAATCCTCCGATATTCTTCTTTACAAATCCTCATTTTGTACTTCTAATTAGTGACCGTTGTTTTGTTTTGATCTCTCCTCCATGTTTCCGTGTGCATCACTTTTGAGCGGCGAATGCGCAAAGCTGACCTCACATGTCATTCCCCCAGAACTGCTTCGTTTGAATATGGATATTTTTCTTAGAAAAACACATACAGAAGGCCTTTGTTCACCCCCCACCCCGGAGCCGTGTGAGACACTTTTTTACAATGGATGCGCTTTTTATTAAACTTCTCGTGGACCGAGAGTTGCATCAAACGGCTTGAAAGATCAGAGACAATTTTTTAAATAACTCCAACCGAATTCGTCTGAAAGAAAAAAGTAATAAACACCTAGGATGACTTCGGGGTGAGTAATTTATGGCTTAATTAAGTTTTTTTTTTGCTGAACTAACCCTTTAATATATATTATTTGAAATATATTTATTTGGCAGCAGAAGTTTGAGCAGTAATTTCCGTGGCAGTGAAATCCTAGTCACTGTTACCTCATTAAAATCCATCCTAATATGGTACATGTGGATTTACCACAGCATTGTAAAACCGCTGCCATCTTACATAGCAAGCCAGACCTTCCTGCTCACTGCTCAAGATTTTTTTTTTTCTTCTTCTTTATTTTTTTCCCCCTTTCCCCACATGTCACAATGGGCCTCTGGCTAACTCTCAGCTTGATCTATCAGGATTTGTGGTTTGTTAAGCACTGAGATCATGGCTTTGCATTGTGTTACGCCGTTTCTCTGACAGATGTGCTCTTGACGAGGATCAGACAGCTTCCGTAAAATGTCAGTCTTCCCATCCCCGCACTGAACCTGAACACATGCGGCCGCATAAGCCTCTGTATGTGACCCGAGGCTGTGAGCTGGTGTGTTGATATGGTGGGCCGCACGGCACTGCTCATGTGCCCGCTGTGGTGAGCTTTCACAAAACCATCCTGTCAGTCTCCCTCCGTAGACCACCACTTGTAGCGCAGCGCCCCCAGCCTGTGGCTTCTCTGTCCCTCTATTCAGCTACAGTTTGTTGTTCTTGGCATTGCTAAAGTAATTACACAGTAATTAGTGCTTTAATTTCACACCATTGAATGGAAATTGGTGGGGCTGAAGATTCTGTTTAAAGAAACACTCTCTGAGGTTTTCACATAGTGGATTTACAATAAACTTAAACCATGTTTGATTTGACGTGAATGAATATGAGAATGTGAGGTGTCTAAGTACAGTCTGATTAATAAGTGAATGCATCAGCTTACAAAACAGCGACCTTTTGCAGTGTTTCAACAGTAATCTATGACCAAACAACTCGAAATGTTTTTCAGTCAATCAATTAAATCAGTATCCCAATTTTACTACAAGGAGAGCTTTGTAGACAGAATTTGTAATATGTTGTTGATTTACGTAAGTAAAATAAAAAAGTTTTTAAGTATAAAAATTAGGGCCGGAACTTTAACGCGTTAATTGAGATTAAATAATTACACAAAAAATAACGCGTTAACTAAGATTAATTAATTACAGAAAAAAAATTCCTGCATTTTTAATAACTTATTTTTGCACCGCGGAACGTTTCTCACTGGATGAGTTTCGGCGGACCGATTATACTGGAGCACCAACTAGCGTTCGTATATGATATCACCACAGCACATCTACGAGCCTCAAGTATCACCTCAACGCAAAACATATAGCATATATATATACCTATAAGCTTCCTGAATTTCTGAAATGTACTATTTCTAAATTGTTTCTAAATATTCTATTGCTACACTTCATGGCAAAAATTGCACTGGTCTGCTAGACTTGGTTGAACAAAAATAAACAATATTTTGTTGCTTAAGCTTATGTATTCAGTCATTATTCAATGGTATACTATAAATCCATGTGAAAAAAAATTACTTCTCACTGTTCTCAGATCAAATATTTATATGCGATTAAAATGCGATTAATTTCGATTAATTAATTACAAAGCCTCTAATTAATTAGATTAATTTTTTTAATTGAGTCCCGGCCCTAATAAAAATATAAAAATAATTATTTAGTATTTTATAGATAATTATTTAATTTTTATTTTATTATATTAATATTAAATTTTTCATGTAAGATAACATCAAAATAATGCAAAAATGGTGTATTTTTGTTTTTTACTCAAACTTTTTTTTGTGTGTGAGCCGTGTAGCCTAAATTGTAACAACTTTTCCGGGTGGACAGTTATGTTTTTTCCCATTTTGGTGTCCTTGCGTGTGTCATGAGAAAGTCACCAGGTTTATCAATGCCACATGAACATGACTTGAGTTTGATTGAATATAACTTCATTTAGACAAGACCAGTAAGAATTTATTTCTAAGTAGTCTTATTTTTTATATTATTGATACAGTTTATAGTTAGATATAGTTTTAAATTATGTGTATTCTAATTTTGAGTGTGTTGCTGTAATTTAAGCATTTTTCACAAATGCTTCAAATAGAATTTAACATGGTAAACATGGAATATTGCTTAAATATACAGACAGTCCTTTGTGTATGTGACAATCCACAATATTTTATGTGTGTGTTTGATTGTTCAGGGGCCTGATATTCCTGTAGATTTATTTAATTCAAATGTTTTTTTTGTTGTTGTTGTTTTTTTTGTCCCTGCGGGCTAGTTGTGATTTGCGGGTATTTTTGGCACTAGACGTGATTAACCCTCGTTTACTCACTGAAGATCCCTCAAGGCAGAGGCTGTGGGAATCTCTCAGTGGTCATTCTGCCCACGCTGGATGCTTGTTAACTCTGCGCGCCTGGTAATCACAGCGAGTGTGTCTTGCTGCGATGTGGGGCTTGTGGGAACATAATTGACAGATTGATATTTCATTCTTCCATTGTTTAGCCTCACAGACTCCTCGCTCGCACAAATGGACTCCCTCCTGCCTTTCAGGTGTTGATGAAAATGATTCCAGCTCCCGCCTCTTTTTCTCTGAACACAATCATGTGCATCTGTGCTGAGAGCTTGAAGACTTCACGCAAAACTAACTCTTGGAAACCAACAACCAACATTTAAAATTAACATTAGCTGAGTGCCAGATGCGAGTAAAAACTGACTCTTCACACACCACTTCTGAAGAAAATGTTGTTTATTGTAGCCTTTTATTTTGGTTTGAAGTGCATCTAAATTTAGCTACATATTTTTTATCAGCTCATAGAAGCCATATTGTTCTTATCATTTTGTTTTGTCATGGTGTGTGAATGCGTCACCTCCTCGAATCAAAGGGGGTTTTGTTAGACTGTAACAAATTGTTCTCTGTGTCACAGAAACTGCCCAAATGTTTCTAGACTCAGACAGTAGTTATACTGGAATCTGTTCATAAACCAAGCTTGAGAGCACTCACAATATTGCTTTTCATTCCTTCAAAATATCTTCTTCCATCTGACTTAGTTTTATAGTTTTATGAATGTTGTCATGGAGATGTATTATTGGGTTTATTTAAATATGAAACATTTTTCTTTAGGGTAGCTGAACAAGTGCATTACAAGTGAATCTCTGTTACAGTAGCTTACAAAGCTTTGGGGTCTGTAAGATATGTTCTGTATTTTTAATGCTCACCGAGAGCATTTATTTGATGAATATTAATACAATTTTAAAAATCAGTTTTTTACATTAATATATACAGTGTAATTTATTCCTGTGATGGTAAAGCTAATTTTCAGCATCATTACTCCAGTCTTCAGTCAAGTGATGATCCTTCTGAAATTATTCTAATATGCCGATTTGATGCTCACCTTTTTAATGCACGCTCACTGAATAAAAGTATTAATTTCTTTTAAAAAAAAATGATGATGATGATATTTTTAACAGTAATGTACATCTGCAGATGTATGTGTGATAAGTTCAGAAAGTATTCTGAGGCTATAGAACAAGTGGTTGTGATAAGGTAATCAACATCTTCCCTCTTATGTTCCTCTTTACAAGTTTGATCGTGATTACAATGTGATTTGCTCACAGGTGATTGGTCGGAGAAAAAAAGTGGTAAGCATCTCGGGCAATTTCACATTTATTTCCCTTTTTTAACACCGCTAGCAGAACAAAAAGTACAGCAAAAGATTCACAACAGACTTGTTATTAAAGTTTTAGCTGTGCATTTTTAAAACTCCAAAAGGAAATGGTGGAATTTGTTTCTGTGTATAGTTCAATCTCTTCATTAACAGCTTGTACAGTCGAAATTCACAATAAAAACTTAAGCATGTCAAATAGCAATTGTCTTTCACAGTGAATCATCTGTGTTCACCTGTTATTTACAGTTATTCCAGTATGATGTGAAGGCTGCATAAGAATGTTTTTTTCATATGCAACATACAGTAAACCAAATGAGCATTACTGCATACAAATATTGCGTGACCTTAAGCCGTTATGATTGATCATGGCTTAATTTTGATATTTTCCCTGCACTTTTTAACAACTGATAAGGAGGACACCAGTGCTTTGAAGTGTTCAGATTGATTTCTGTGTGTCCTCAGGGCTTGCCATCATGATTTTGGCACACCTTGAAGTTTCAAAAAGTTTTTATTTGCTATAGTACAGTATCATAATAGAGAGAAGTATAGTATGAAAATCTTTAAAAATATATATTCCTCTTCTTCCTGGATTTGTGTGTATCCAGGCTTGTGCTTTTGAAAGTGTATTGAATAAGATAATTTCCTTCCGGCCAAACAAACTAAACTGATGTAGGCTAAATTTCACCAAAGTAGTAGGGGTGCAACTGCGAAATTAAATAGCTAATATAAAGAGTTATGGTTAACTTCACACACTGCCGAATTTAATCAGTTTACACTATTATTCCACCCTATCATTATTTTGTGGGACTTTTTTTCAGAGCGCTGGCTTTCCTATGGTACATTTCAATAAGAATGATAATATCCATGTCACTGTCATTTTCAAAGTCCGATCTTGGCTAATAAGAACTTTTTTGTGTTTGAGGACCACTGAAGATCCAGTGTGAGAGCATAGGTTTGTTTCATCAGTTTCAGGAGCTTTCCTCAGGCTTATCTGTGGCTTGGATAGAAAATTCAGTTTTCTCTCAGGATATGTGTGCTGCGGAACAGTAATCAAAATTTTGCCAAGAAGAAAGTGTTCCTGGAACACTATCCCTGTCATTTCTTTCTTTCTTTTTTTTATCTTTTTCAAATGAGATAAATAAAATACATTAATGTATTTAATTATAATATAAATTGTATCATTATTATATTATTTAAAAATACATTACAGTTGTCATACAAGTATTTTATATCAAGTATTTAATTATATATTATTTAATACTAATTTTATAATTATATTTTTAGTTTATGACCATTTTTCTGGGTTAACTTATGTATCTCACTTAGTTTTGATTCAAAATACAATGATGCATGTCACATGTAGTGTATTTCAGATTCTATCTTCTGAGTGGATTCAGTGTGAAGATGTTTGTCCGTGATTCTTTAACTGTACAAACGCTTCATGTTTAATCAAAATCCTGTGGCTGATCTATTTAGATGGCACACTTTCTCTCATTAATCATTACAGTTCTGTTCTCGCTGTCTGGTCGCTTTCTTATCACGAGTCCAAACACGTACAGCTGGAACGACTGCTGACATTCACTCTGGCCCTCTTAACGTCTCTCTTTCCTTCTCTCTTTCTCCGGCTGTTTTGAGTCCCCAATGACTCTTCATTCTTATGCATCATATTTGTCGTGAAATATTCAAATGTCTCAAATATTTATGAAAGCTGAATTGGAGAGACACTAAATGAGGTGTAAAGAATGAAACCATGATTCAAAAAGAAGGAAAAAAGACTTAATGTAAGGAAATACACTATGTGGACTGCTAAGGCGCACGTCAAATGTAGCAGCGACATTCAGGCGGAAAAGAAATTAATGTAAGTTTTTCCAAAGCGTTTACCTCATTACTTTTGTTTGTCCCCAAAAATCGGCGAAATTCGTCAGAAGGCCATCAATTGTAGAGGAGGTTAAAGCGTTACGGCTCGGATCAACCTTTTCCGTCAAACAGATAAACAAATTGTGAATTAGTTTTAAAGACCTCCTGACAGGATTCTGTGGAAGTGTGGTGTACAGTATTCAGTGGACCGGGATGAGAGAAAGAAAGGGATGGAAGTGAGAGAGGAATGACATTAACATCATAACCATGAGAAAGAGAAAGAAAGCCAGTAAGATGTTTTGGTCACACTTTTCTCACTATTAAAGGGATAGTTCACCCAAAAATAAAAATTATTTCATTAATATCTCACCCTCATGTTGTTCCAAACCTGTAAGACCTCCGTTAATCTTAGGAACACAGTTTAAGATATTTTAGATTTAGTCCGAGAGCTCTCAGTGCCTCCATTGAAGCTGTGTGTACGGTATACTGTCCATGTCCAGAAAGGTAAGAAAAACATCATCAAAGTAGTCCATGTGACATCAAAGGGTCAGTTAGAATTTTTTGAAGCATCGAAAATACATTTTGGTCCAAAAATAGCAAAAACTACGACTTTATTCAGCATTGTCTTCTCTTCCGTGTCTGTTGTGAGAGAGAGTTCAAAACAAAGCAGTTTGTCATATCCGGTTCGCGAACGAATCATTCGATGTAACCAGATCTTTTTGAACCAGTTCACCAAATCGAACTGAATCTTTTTAAATGGTTCGTGTCTCCAATACGCATTAATCCACAAATGACTTAAGCTGTTAACTTTTTTAATGTGGCTGACACTCCCTCTGAGTTCAAATAAACCAATATCCCGGAGTAATTCATGCACTCAAACAGTACACTGACTGAACTGCTGTGAAGAGAGAACTGAAGATAAACACAGAGCCAAAGGAGTTTGTTCAACCGTGTATTTTTAGTTATTGTATTGATATACTGTGGTATCAAAATCATTATTCATAACCATACAATTTACTGGTAGCAATTATTGATATACCTATAATGACAATCCCAGTGACAACACAAAGCCATTTCAGCATCCATTCAGAAATGTTTGGTTTTCGAGAGGAAGTCAAGTTTGTGTGTGTGTTTGTGTGGAGGATGTGTCTTCTCTCATGTACAGCTGCAGTCTTTGGCATATGTGTTCCATCAGCTACAGATGTTTGACTAGTCTCACCAACCGGAGCTCAAGGGACAGGCAGTATCCCACTACATCAGACATCACACACACACACACACACAAATCACAGCCAAAGCTCTGTTTCCAAGGAGACACGGGTCTTGCTGGGAGGCGAGATGCTGTAGTAAATAGCGGAGACAGAGCGGTGAAGTGCTACGAAAGCATCAGAGACCTGTGCGGAGCCCGAGACTCACCTTCTCTCTCACTCCAATTAAACATAAACGTCAGTTATAAGACTTGACAGTTTAGCTTGGTTTTAATTGTCCTAGCTGGAGTAGAGGATTTATGGCAGCAAATCAACTTCAGACATTTTTGTGGGACATTAAAATGTGTTTTTTTTTTATTGTTGTTTTTTGTCAGTGCCAGTTAGGTAATAGCACTTGTGATCTGACACATACAGTGAGTTTAAATCTGGTTTGCGACATTTCCTGATCATCCTCCTCTCTCAAAAATAAGAGCATCCCGATTTGTCACTGTCTAATTACGTCTTGAAGGCCAAGGCCTGTGTGTTGTACCGTCTGGCGTTTCATTCTGCATTCTAGTCCCTATGCTGTGGATCAGTATATTAAATTTAGGCACTAGCAAATGCCATGATTCACTAAACACTTGGACACTGATGGCTCAATTACCTTTAATGCGATTACGAGGTCATGTCACATTTACTACTGTACTGTATGTCTTACAGTGGTTGCTTGCACTGCACTGACATTTATACTTCATTACTACATATTTTTACTTCACTATTTATTTATATCTTGTTTTATTATTCGCATTTTTGGTTAGAGGATAACTGTTTGTTTTGCATTGTTCTTCAGCCAATATTGGGAGAAAATGCTGTAGTGTTTACTTAAGAGCTAGGGAACAGATTGAGTGTGGACCTCATTGTGGACTTGTTGTGTAAATGTGTGTAAATGTGTTGGTTTGGAAGCGAATGTGTGTTGCTTCTGTCTGCAATGGTCCTTTAGTAGAGTTTTGAGCAGGTTCAGGGGTCTGGAATTGTTGCTTTAGCCTCCAGGGGTTTGATTTAACAGTTTGTGTCCATCACCGCTCATCATAACACTCCCAGAGAGAGAGAGAGAGAGAGAGAGAGGGAAGAGATCCTGTCACAGTTCACATCGAACAATGAAATCTTAGGAGACTGCGTTTGTGTGTGGACGTCCAAGTGTGTTCTGAATATGCGCAGCTGGAACCACAGAGCAAACTGAAATAATTGCCTGCTTACTCCTCACCATCTTTCTGGTGACCTTTGAAACCGATTGATCGCAGTCATTTTGTAATCAGTGTTTTAAGAATGGATGTGTCTTGATGCATAATTGAGATCTAATTTGCATTATTTCACATCCTTCTCTACATTTCTATTTAGCATCAGTGAGTTTTACACAGGTGCAGCTGCGGATCGTCTGCTAAGATATCATATCATCCTCTTCCGCTTCTGTGTGAGAATAGTGCTGACGTTCACGATCGAACATCTTGGGTTGAAGCGCTCGTGTTACTGCTGTCAGAGGCGTTTGTTCTGTCGAAGGTCGTTTTTTGCAGTGACCTGTACAATTTGACACCGGGCTTTCATTTAACTCTGACAGTTCCCTGTCAGCGCTAGTCTGTTAGTCACAGTGATAAACTGTAATGATAATGGAAGCAATTGTGCCCTTAGAAAAGTTATTGTAATCATCATTGCATCGTCTAGCTTTGATTGAAGCAATGTTCTACACTCCGGCAGGTTTCCTTTGACAAGCAGAATTGCCTCCAACTTTCCCCGCTGTGCATCTTTTTTGTAGACAACATCTAAAGTTGTTTTCAGAGAGCGCTCAGTCAGTGCCAGACTACAGCGAGAGCAGAAATTTTGTTGCCTACTGATTTCATGCCTGTGACCTCGACTGCACTCTGGCTGCTTTTTAGTCATCAACACAGAAAACACAGGGTTTTATTTCTGGTGTTGTAATCGCCAGTGAAATGTTGTTTGCACTGATTATCTGAGCATGTTGGCTGTGGTTAGCTCATCAACTTCATATGCAGAGAAACACGTGGTGTGATAGTTGTGTGAAAACACTGCCCCCTAACGGCCACATTACATCAGTTGGACTCTCATAAACCATGCAGTTCTCTAACTGTTAAAAAACCTTCGTTTATGTGGATTTCTAGTTTAAACTTCATTATTATCTTGAAGTTTTGTAAATTGAACTATTTAGTTGTGCTTTCATCGCTATTAACATTAGGATTTGCTCAAATCGTTTTTCCGATATGAATGAAACCTCAAATCATGTGGCTTTTTTATGAGAGGTGTGCTATTAATTTTCATCGCAGTCTGACTTACAATATTTATGCTTATGCATTTTGCAGATGTTTTTATTCAAAGTGGCTTGCATTGCATTCAAGGTATATATGTGATAGACGGTTTCCTTGGAATCAAGCCCATGGTATGAAGCTGCTAGCGCTGTGGTTTACAGTTTGAACTACAGAAAATACAATAACTTATATAATACAATATATAATGAAACGAGCAAAGAAAATTCCATTCTTGTGTTGAATAAGAGCCAGAATATTCTTCTTGGGTAAAAAGAAACACTCAATAGCAACTGCATAGGAAACACAATAGCAACTGCATAGGAACGAATAAAGGATAAGTTCCCTTATAATACATATAAATTGTTGTGTTAAATCCCCTTTAATTAGGTAATTTCATCATATTTTCAATAATTAAAGTAAATATTCCATTTCATATTTCATCATCTTTATTTTACTGTATATGGCATAAATTGTATTAATTCCTTGTTATTATGGTGTTTATATTTGAATGCATGTTGTTGTTTGTTTGGGCTGTAATATCACAGCATACATGGCTCTTTTCCAGAGGAGGGAGACAGTGTATTGGAGGAGCTAAGCAGCATTAGAGCTACACATTCACAGACACAGACACAGACACACACTATTGCTTCTCGTCAGCACACTGATCCAGGAACAGATATTTGACACGGGTCTATCTGAACCTCTGTCATCATCCCTTTAAAATGAGCCCTCGATCACGCAAGTTCTAATTCAATTCTGCCCCCCCCCCCCGTGTCTGAGTTGTCTGTCCCCTGCAGCGACTTCATTTCTCCTTTTCTCTCTTTATGTTCCTCTCTTTCTTTCCTGCTGCACATCTGGGGTTTAATGTGTGTCCATTATTCATACACACAGTCTGAGTGATCCTCTGAGCAGAGAGCAGAGCTGAAGACTGAGTGTGACTCTTAAGTGCGTCAGGGAGATGTGAGGCATGCAAATAGATCCCCCATATGTTTCACTCTCTTTCCCACTTTGAGATGATGAGGTGTCAGGTGTTTGGTGCCTTTTTGTCTGTGAAAGAGAGACCGGTCACGAGCGTTTCTGTGTGTGCATTACGGTGTACAGTCATGGAAAGCTTTTGACGTGTATATTTAAGTCAGAATGCCTCATGATGAGCTGATTTAGTCTGAGGACTTCTGTTAGTGTGTTGTTATTACAGTATGTTATGTTACTTCCTCATGAACACCTCTGATCTGCCACCTGAACACTACTGCCTCGGTTCAGTTGTATGAACACTTCTAACTCAATTTTGGCTCATTTCTTGCTCAAATCTGCAGGATGAACATTTTTGCCACAGTTTTGCCAAATTTAGAAGTGAAGAAATGGCTTCCTTTTAATTTATGAATGTGAATTTGAATTGAATTGGCAACCATTTACAGATAATAGAATTTTCTAAATTGCAATCCAAAGAAATTCAAAAGAGGTAAGGCATTCTGGGAAATGCTATGATTTTCCCTTTTGGTTTCCAATTATAGATAATTGATATGATTGGTATGATTAAATATAAATCCACATTTCTTTAGCAGTGCTATATTAGTATACTTCATAATATTTCTATTAATATTGTGATATTTATATTCAGTATTATTCATATTGTATATATATATACAATATGAATAATATATATATATATATATATATATATATATATATATATATACACACAGTATATATATATAAATATTCAGTACCTTAGTCCTTCAACATTTATGAAAATTATAGGTTCAATTATGAAAATGAAAATGAAAACTATATTATCAGTTTAATTATAGAAAACTGTATGCAAAATATGTGCCAAAATAAAAAATGAAATGAAATTATTTAATTTTAATTTATTTTCTCTGTGACAATTCCTTGTTCCCATCAAATTGAAAATGAAATGCTGTTGGTGATATGAAATTTAATTTCCACTACATTCTCGAGGCAAGACTGCCAATATAATGAAAAGGCAAAAGTGAAAAAGAAAATTCAGCTACACGCGATAATAGTGACATAATGTAAGGTTTAGTTTTTTGATTTATTGTCTCTCTCATTTTACAGTTTTCATTTTTGATTTCATTTTCAAAGTCAATCTCAGACACTTTATGTCAGTAAACCATAAGCCCCACCCACTGATTAACATAGAATTTGCATACAAGTTGACTTTGAAAATGAAAATAATATCTCTAAAATAAGAGAGAAAATATAATGAAATCATTTTAATTTCAGGTGTTTCACTATTGCGTGAGCATTAATAAAAAGCCTTTGTTTGCCTTTTCATTTTAGCATTGGCAGTCTTGCTTCTAGATTGCAGTGAAAATTACATATCAAATCACCAGCTGCATTTCATTTTTCAAGTTGACACAGACGAAGCATTGTCACCGTGGAAATTAAAATGAAATAATTTCATTTTCAATTTTGGCACATATTTTGTGTGCGGTTTTCTATAATTAAATTGATAATATGTTTTTTTTATTTTTATAACTGAATTGATTTATTGAAAATTAGCAGATACTTCTGCATCAGTTCTGCCTCATGAATATGTTTGCCTCAATTCTGTCTCATGCCTCCTGCCTCCTCTGCAAATCTCTCTAATGTATCAAGCCCCTCCCTCCCTCTCAGCAAATCAATAAATACTTTCTCCGTAATAGACGTTCAGTTGTAAGTAATCTTTTCTCCCTTGGTGCTGTATTGTTGGTGAGTATGGCTCAGGGCTAGCAGAGATTAGCCTGCCTCAGCTCCTCAGACAAGAGCCTCAGAGGCAGAGGTTGAACATCGCCGAAAGAGTAACTCAGCATGGCCCTCTCAGCCGAAACGAAGTTCTGATCACAAGTAGTTGAGTGAATAAGACTGGGGGCAGTCCTCTTTGAAACCACCACACACACACACACACACACACACAAACGTAGACACACAATATCCAGCCATCGTCTCCAGGGGAGTGAACGAGTGCTATTTCCAGGAATCGAAGTTGGATCATAGATAGAGCACTTGTGTGTTGTTTTGCTCCCTCTTTTCCTCACCTCAGAATGTGTGTGGAATTGTGATGGATGATTGGTCTTCAAAGATGCTGTTTTCTCTGTTTCTTGTTTAGTTGCAAATTCTGTTGTTTTGTCATGATGGAAATTTTATCTAGCTGTGTCAAATACAGTCAATAAAGTAAAAAAAAAAAAGATTTGTGGTTGTTTTGAAAGCATCAATAAGAATGTGTTGAAAAATACATACATTCAATAACATTTTGCATCATTTTATAGTTTGCATCTTGTTGCATTTTATCGTAATGCTGTAAATGTTAATGCATTATAATTTGAATGAACATTTTTTTTATTTAAATAAAATACTAAAAACTGCATTTATTTGATCAAATAGCATGGATGATGTACACATATTCGTACCAAAACATGTCAGTACTGTTTTTCAGTTTGGCATGAGTCTAAATTCAATTCAAACTTCCAGTTTGACATTTGTTACTTTTGATAAGAATCAAAGTCTCATTTTATGTAAATATTTTATGGAAAATTCAAACAATAAATGTGGTTTTGATGCTCTTTGATGTGGCATGGCAGATCGCTGTATAAAAGCATGATCATCTCTTCCTCTTTACTTCTAGTTCTATGATATAAAAATGAATGAACATGCCTCGTAATCGCTTAGTCAGTGTTTCAACCAACCGCATTAAAACAAAACCGAAGCGTGTCCATCTAGGTCCGTCACTTATTGCGGTTCCCTTATACATTTCCAATGTGGTCTGTGTGTATTTGCAGCACGTTTCTGTATTTACAGTGCGTTTTTGTCTTTGATTTTATTGCGAGTTTTTGCAGTGCATTTCTGTATTTGTTCGCATTGTAATTATTTGCAGTGTATGTGTTGTCAAACTGATGAAGATGTTTTCTTAATTTACTGGTGTTTTTTCTATTTGCATATGTCTCTCAGCCACCATTAGTTTGGCATAATCTTACATTAGAACTATTTAGCTTCCGCTAACTGTTGTATGCGAGAACACAACAGAGAGTGGCGTTCCAGTCAACAACAGTCACAAATTAGAAGTACAAAATGAGGGTTTGTAAAGAAAAATGTCAGTGTTTCGGTATAAGCCAAGACAAGACTAGTTTTCTTTTTGCTGTAAACAAAACTTGGTTCTTACCGGATCTTACGCTACGTTTACATCCTATGTCATCTGGCTGGAACACCACCCTCTCTTGTACACCATTAAGACAGTTAGCGAAAGCTAGAGATTACGGTTTATAAAGATTTACATGTAGGCATTTTTGTAACAAAATCACATCACTTCGCTTCAGGAGATCTTTATTACAAATAAAATAAAACCACTTCAGCTGAACTTGTTGACTGTCATGATTGATTTTCAGTGTCAATTTCTTCAACAAACAATGGCCTTTGGCTGTAAAACATAGTCAGGTGGTGTGAATGGTTTGTGTCAATTGGCGTAATCAGTATTGTTCATAAAAATAGAATTATATACAGGAAAATGAATATGGAATAAAATGTAATCATCTGGTTTAGTGTAATGTTTTTTTTAACAATTGTTACATAATGTGTCAAAGATTATTTAGAAAACAGATAATATTGTAAATATTGTGAAAACGCATTAAACTTTACATTTCGAGATAACGTTAATAATCTATTTTCAATATTTCAAAATGAAGTATTTATTTCTATGAGTATGCTGACATAAAATATTGAATGTTCCTCATTCTTTGTCTTTTACACCATTTTCAGGTACATTCAGTAACTTTTGTAAAAAATTAAAAAATTATTAAAAAAGGACCAAATATAATTTTTTTATTAGTTTAGTTTACTTTATTAATCTATAAAGCACATTTAAAAAAAACATAAGCTGCAACCAAAGTACTGTACAGATTAATTAAAACTAAAAATTATTAAATATTTCTGAATTTCTCATCTTGCCATACCTTATTTGTCATTGACCCTTATACAACCCATGCACTAGCTGATTTTGTAAAAGAAGTGTAGCACATTCCTGGTTTGTAGAATTTTTTGTATTTTATTATGCATATACAGTATGTACCTGTTTCAATGACAAATGATTCAGGAATTTTTATTTTATAGTTGACACCTATATTTAGCAGCGCTCTAGTGTTGAGACTGGTGTGTCTGAGTGGACTGCCAGTGCTTGCACTTTTCACGTCTCCTGCTACATGAATTAAATGCAGTGCATTCCTTTAAATGTCTTTGTGAAACTCTGTGGATGACAGATTTTTCTTTTTTTTTTTTTTAGGTATTTGCAAATGGTTATTTCATTATTGTGTACATGTCTTTGAGATTAACATTGTATTATTTAGTGAATTTAATGCACATTATTTTGATGTATCATTATTTCAGCATCTCTTGACAGCTGCATCAAAGCTGGTGTCCCTGATAGATGCACCTCCAGCTTTTCTTCCCAGCCCCTGTCCATCATCTCTACATGCATGCACACATATTGTAAAAGTCTCTGCCTCGTGCCTGCCACCATGACTTCATAATGAGCGTGTTTGCGTGGGGATGTACAGCCTCATTACTTTGCCTTTTCCTTCCCCTGAAAAGATGTGATCCCACAGTGCAATGCTTCTTCAGGAGGTTGAATCACAATAACAAAGGCTTTGACATTGTTATATCAGGGTGGAGATGTTTCTAAAGCCCTTCTCTGCATTGAGTGCTATGTCAGCTCGTGGTGGTATTAGGGTGTGTGGGAGCCGGTTAAGTCTCCTGGTGCTTGTTGGGAATGTGTTTTATCTGACAGGTATTGTTATGGTAACCGGTAATGTGCATGTGCCACGGTGTTGTTGTTACCTGGTGACAGGTACGTGGTGGAGGCTCCTAGCAGGAGAGGAATGGTTTGTCTGTTGAGACATCCCAGAAAAAAAGGTCGAACTGGCATCGGTTAATCTTGATGTGTGGGCCACCTGCAATTTTAATATTAAGTATGTAGATCAACAGTTTAAAAAAATGCATCACAGCCAGCGATTTTGTATTACAGACATTTATAATATATATATGTATATATATATATATATATATATATATATATATATATATATATATATATATATATATATATACATATATATATATATACACCAAAAGTTTGGAAACATTACTCTTTTTAATGTTTTTGAAAGAAGTTTCTTCTGCTCATCAAGCCTGCATTTATTTGATAAAAAATACAGAAAAAACAGTAATATTGTGAAATATTATTGCAACTTAAAATAATAGTTTTCTATTTGAATATACTATAAAAAAAATTCCTGCGATGCAAAGCTGCATTTTGAGCATCATTACTCCAGCCTTCAGTGTCACATGTAACATCCAGTCTATCACATGATCATTTAGAAATCATTCTAATATTCTGATTTATTATGAGTGTTGGAAACAATTCTGCTGTCTAATATATTTGATGAATAAAAGGTTAAAAAGAACTGCATTTATTCAAAATAATAAAAAAATATATATTCTAATAATATATTTTCTTTACTATCACTTTTTATCAATTTAACACATCTTTGCTGAATAAAAGTATTGATTCTATTTAAAATGAAGAAAGAAAAAAAAATACTGACCCCAAATTACTGACCAGTAGTGTATATTGTTATTACAAAATATTTATATTTTAAAAACATAGCTTCTTTTTTTTTTTTTTTTTTTATTCATAAAAAGTAACCTAAAAAAGTATCACTTGTTCTGTAAAGATATTAAGCAGCAGAACTGTTTCCAACTTTGATAGAATGATTTCTAAAGGATCGTGTGATTAATGATCCTAAAAATTCAGCTTTGCATCAAAGAAATAAATGATAATTTAGAGTATAATAAATGTAAAAACAATTATTTTAAATTGTAATAATATATCACAATATTACATTTTTTTCTGTATTTTTGATCAAATAAATGCAGGCTTGATGAGCAGAAGAAACTTCTTTCAAAAACATTAAAAATAGTAATATTTCCAAACGTTTGGTCTGTACTGTATATGTATATATATATATATATATACATACATTTAGGCCCAGATATTTTATAAAAATTTAATTAAAATGGCACCCAACAATTTTATATTTGGGACATTGACCAAAAATGTATGATTTTAAATTGTGACCAACAATTTTATATTAGGAACATTAAACGGTAAATCAACAAAACTGTAATAGGGCCAAGCTATTTTAGAGATGTAAACCAACAATAATACATTTTTAATCCCACTCATAGATTTTGCATTTAATTTAATTTTTTACAAAAAATCTACAATTTTTTAACTGCCCAAGTAATTTTATATTAGAAATGCAAGTAAAATAAAATAATTAAATTTAAAATCATAAATAAAATCAAATAAAAAATTTAAATCATAGCAGGGGTTTTATATAGGAATTGTAGAGCAACAAAATAAACAATTGTACAGCATTTTGTACAACTATTTTAATTGTATTTCTTTTTCTTTTTTAATAGACCAACAGTGATTTCATGCTTAGATCAACAATTAAACAAGGAATGTTATATTAGAGACAAAAACCAACAATTAAAAAAACTAATAATTGGGCACAACAGTTTAATAATAGAGATGTAGACCAACAGTTAAACACTTTAAAAACATTTCTTAAATCTCTCTCTTCAGCTCGTCTATTCACACAAGGTTTTGTTAGTTGTTAATGAGTCTGTTTGTGTCATTAGTAATGTTCCACACACGTGCTGATTGGTCCAGCCTCACAAACAGAATCTGTTACTATAGCAACCACAGAGCCAACTGGGTCTCTGGCTCCCCGAGCCATCCTACAGTTCAGGTTTGGACAGATCAGATGTAAACAAAAACAAATCGGGGGCAGAAAAAGTGCATTTCCAATCATACCATTTTTGATCCATCATATGAATGTGCCTATTCACAACTCTGAATCTCAAAGAAAACGTCACTGATTGCTGCTGCGTGTGTTGCTTATTACATCACACATTCGGTGCCGTGTGCCGCCCTGCTGGGGCTAAGCTTGAATGAGCTGAACACGCCTGCGAGTGTTTGAGAGAAGAGAGGTGTGTGTGAGTGTGTGTGTGTGACTGAAGCTTAGTTTGGCGCGCTCAAGAGACTCACACACAACATAGCATCTTCATGGCTTCTTATCGCTACCATTTGTGAGTACATGTTTGAATTGTGCATGTGAGTGTGTGTGATTTGTGCCAGGAATATTGAGCTTGTTTTATTCTGAAACAACAGATGTTATTCAGCATTGCATTCATGAGCATGGTGTCAAATAAATGAAGGAGAGAGCTCGTGAGAGTGTTATTCTGCCCTTATCTGTGAGGGTAAGAGCTCGTTTCAATTTGATACGTGACAACTTGACTGCTGCAGTAGCTTGATGCTTCATTTAATGTTTTGAAAAGCCATCACATCATGCGAGGAGCAGAATCTTGGGTCATGTGTTTGATTGTTAATGTTCTCGTCGACTGTTTGAGGCAGACACGTTCAGCATGTTCTGCGAGTTTGCCGCAGGCTGTATCTCTCTAAGCCCAGGGCAGAGGGATAAGGTTGGCTCTGTACGCTGAGATATCTCACGCACGCAGACGGAAAACAAAGTGGACAGTGTTTACGTAGCTCCGGTGATGTCACGCCGGGACTATTTTTAGAAACGGTATAAGACTGCCGTTTCAGTCCGTATTGAGCGGACCACTGTTTGTCAGGCTGAATGAACACATGCCCTCTCTCTGCGATTCAAGATTTACGCTTATGTTTGAGTTCTTCTTTTGCACAAGCATGCCCTTAAAAGTCCTGAAAAAAATTATTTGATATTTGTAGAAAAACTTCAAATGATGTTTGTGTTAATAATGCTAGTCATTTTAAACATTCAAAAGATTTTAAGGAGCAAAATATAATTGAACAAATCACTTAATTATTGTAATAAATGATAATATTTGTAACATGCATGGATGATAGATAGATAGATAGATAGTCAACAAGCTTTGTTCTCAGCTGGGACGTTGCATTAGCCAGTGGCCCATGATTCCATCTGCTCCTGAGCTCTGTCTGCCTGCACATCTTCCACTGCCACCCGCTGTGCCTCATCCCAGGGGGGAAGGGAGAAAGGGGAATTGGGACAGCCTTTCGCTGTCATGTGACCCTCACGCAAGGTCACCCTGTACAAGCATTACTCCTCCAGAGCGAACCATGACTAATAACTCTTTCTCTCTTTCTCTCTCTCTACTGGACAATTAAAGACTGTGTTCTCCAGAAATGCACAGCTGAAACTTTTTGTGTGAAAGTGATTTGAATGGGTTTTTAGAGCTTGACTATAGCAGTCGTGTCAGTGACAGTTATGGGAGGTGGCTTGTTGCCATGCCTCGCACGAGGAAGGTGTTCACATTAGCCTGCCGGCGAGAGTCCAGACGAGCAGGATTCAGGGTGGTGGCAATGCATTATTTTGTCACTCAGTGCACTGATGGGATTTGTGCTTCTAACCCGGTTATCAGCATGAACTTTTAATATAAGTTTCAAATGTTGCGATCAAGTGTCATAGGTTGCTGAGATAAACATAGATTTGTGTGTGTGTGTGTGTGTGTGTGTGTGTGTGTGTGTGTGTGTGTGTGTGTGTGCGTGCGTGTGTGTGTGTGTGTGTGTGTGTGCGTGCGTGCGTGTGTGTGTGTGTATGTGTGTGTGCGTGTGTGTGTGTGTGCAACGTTTGACATTGTTGAGTTTACATGGTTATGATATTGTCAAACATATATATATACACACACACACACACACACACACACACGCACACATACATGTTATCACTGAAATATTTTACAATTATTAAAATCTGTGAAATAGTACCTTCAATCCTAATAAATAATTACAAATACTAGAACACATTTTAATGCATGTTGTTAATAATTGGTTAGTTGTATGATAGAAGCTGTTATGTGCTGTATGTGCAGTCTTGAAGATGAAACCTCAGCTCTCCTCACCCTCATGTCGTTCAGATCCTTTTTAGGAGCATTGAAAACTTGGAAATGTGTTGTTATGGAATCAGGAAGTAGGTGCAGAAAAAGAAAATTCAGCACCCTGAACTGAAAATCTCCATGACTGCTATCTCAAACCGCAGGAAGTGTGACCAATAACTGGTTCATGTCCCTTACTATGGCCCTGATGATGAAAGCCCATTGGGTCTGACAAGGCTCTGCTGGTAGGGTCATGCTATGACCCTCAAAAATAGCCTACAGGATTTTTCTGTGCTGGACTATAGGCTCTGTGTCCCTCAGGATTTTTAGTACTTATGTGAAAGCACTAGGCAACAGCGTCATGTCTGCTGTAAGAGAAATGCACACTTTGTTCAAGGTCTCAAATGGCAGACTTTTTTTCTACAGCAGTGCACTGTTACAAGTGTATTGAGAGCTAAAGTGCTATTAATACATATAGTCATCTATTATTCATTTATTGGATATTTCTCTGTAGTATTATGTTATTAAAATATTTTATATATTTTTATATTATATACATAATATATCCCCCACCATAAAATGTAAAGAATTGTTTTTTGTAACGTTTTCATGTTTTAATAAACTGGACTATTAACTCTGTTGCAAAGAATTGACATATAATTATAATAATTTGCAAATAATTATTTTACACTGTAGTTGAAATATAATACATTTAATTAATTATGTAATTTAAGTACAATTTATCAAATAAATAACAATATATTTTTAATTCATTAATATATACAGTCTTTTTATACATTTATAAATATATAAATACAGTTAAGCTGATGTTTTGCTTTTTGTTGCATTAATGCTTTAAATTTGAAAAAGCCATATTATTATATATAACTATTGTGTCTGAACTATTTTTTCTATTATTTTTTTATTAATGTTTTTTTTGTGTGTGTGTGTGCTTGTATTTGTTTAGTGTATTGTTTTAGACACAATAATAAAATAACCAACTGACAATTTAAAAAAAGCAGGACAGTGTTTATTTATTTATTTATTTATTTATTTTTTATACAGCATTTCATGATTTTTTTCTCATGCTTTTTGCATATTATATATTTTTGATACGGACCAGTAAACAACTACCTGTCAATACCATAGCAACTACCTGAACACCCTAGTAACTGCATAGCAACATAGGCTAACAGCCAGGACAGAATTTATTTTCTTCAGAAAATGAGGAAATGTAGTTGTCCCCTTCCATTAGGCTTCAGTAATGAAGTGCCCCTACAGTGCCACACATTTGAAGAGTCAGTTATGAGGGGTTTTTTTGGACTTCCAACACTCATAACTCCACTGCTATCACCTGCTTAACAGCTCAAACCAGCATGCCTCTGCTGACATTTTATTCATCTTTCATCTTTATATGGAATTATTTAATTCGCCGTCAACAAACAGGCACTTTAAAGCAAAGGTTGAACCCACTAAGGCTTCCCTGTTTCATCTCGGTGTGAGGAGAGCACTCTGTCACAAAGCTGTCACGTCAAGCTCAAAAATAGCACCATATCATCGCTTTCCAGTCTTTGTCTCTTTGAATTCATAATTTGATTGGGGAATAGATGAAAACGGTTCTCATATACAAGATGTTATCATTAGGAAGTTTCAAAAATGTATATGATTCTTAATAAAGAGTCATTAATGGTCTGATCATAATGAAGCTGAGAGACTCTAACTGTTTCATTAGTGTTGAGGGCCACTACAGTTATCCATCCAACAAGCCATTTTTAGTTCAGATCTGGTGTTATGGCCCACATAATGAGTTTAGTTGATGAGTTTTAGTGTAATCGGTCTCCATCCAAGACTTTGCAATATGATTGAATTAATTGGCTCTTAATCTCATGCGGTCGTTAAATACTTAGACCATTAGACCTTGGTTAAATGTGTTTTAAGCAGTCTGGCTTGTTTCCAACGAGCTCAGATGGTAAACGTCCCTCGATGACATCGAATAAATACGCACAATGTTTTAATGCACTCACCATTGAAGTCCATTTAGTTTGCATGTGCTTTCCCACACCGGAAGGCAACCAGTCGTTTAATATGCTAAACTCACATCTGATCCTGTTCTACAGCCAGCTGCCCTCAATTACATGTGCAGCCATTTGTTTCTGTGTAATTTGTATGTCTGTGCACCAGGTGATCTGATCATAGGTTCATAAGAGGATCAAGTTTTAACATGGTGTGTTTTGCCTTTGGCAGGAGTGCATAGAACAAGAAACGCAAATAAGCGTGTGGAATATTAATGAGGGGATGGACTGCAAAATGCTTGTTTTAGGCCACTAGAGGGAGCACACAGCTACGGTCAATTTTGCATGATATATGAATGTTTATGGACAGTCTGTGCAGTACTAGTTAATAAAGAACATCTGGAATATGCCCAAGCAATACTCTGCAGTAATGCTAATGGCAGAGTTTCTGACAAAAATACCTGGAGAATTGCATAAGGCAATGTGATTATCTTCAATAAAGATCAGGAATTATTTATGACATTTATAAAAAGCATTGCTGTAGTTTTAAAAGCATGAAATCGGACATCAGCATCCGAAAAACAAACAATATAGAGAGCATGACAAATTATTGTGTATTTTTCTTAATTATTTATATTACAAAATAAAGATAATATTAATGATTTAATATTAGAAAATATAATTTTGCACTACTACTAATAAGAAAAAATATATTAATTAATCTAACTAATTTTGCCTTATTATATATTATAGAATTGATGTATCTGTAAATCTCTCTATATGTAGGGAGAGAAAGCAGCTGACATATTGCAAGTGAAAACAATTTAAATCTAGTAGAAATATATTTATTTTTATGTTTTTTGGGGTGCTGATATCTTCCTTTTCATGTTGTAGTAATGGATTTCTGAATAGAATGAACTGCAAATTTGCCCATTTAGATGTGTGAGAGAAATGAGACACGTCAAGAAGTGCCATTATGATCCACTTTAGGGCATTTGGAACTATATAAATAGTTGCGAACTGATGTCATCAAGAGCTGGCTGTGAGTTTTGCACTCTTGTTTCTTTGTGCTTGAACGATTCTCACAGGGACTGTCCACAGGCAGCTATTGTTCCAGCTTTGAGGGGGGAAGTGGGGTGGTGGGCTTTCTGAAAACCTTTGAAAGGGAGTGATCACAATAATACCAGACTAAAAATAGACAAAGTTATTCTGTTTTTCCCTTCTTCTTCTTCTTCCAGATTCCTGACAGGGTCATAAATACATAACCCAGTGCTGCATTTAGCCCCAAATGGGCCACCAGTAGGCAATAATCCCTCAGTTGTTGCACTGTTTTTCTTCAGCAGATCGGAGGATACTGCTGTAAAAGCATTTTGATAAATAGTTAGTCCAGTATAAAGGACTTTTTAGGTTATAGAAGCTTTATCTGTCCTGTAGATGGACATCCAGGCTGTGTCTTTTAGTTGATTTTAAAAAGGGCCGATTTTAATATCAGCCATTCACATATTGGCTTCTCTTAAAGGCTTAGTTCGCCCAAAAATGAAAATTATGTCATTAATAACTCACCCATATGCTGTTCCAAACATGTAAGACCTCTTTTTATCTTCGGAACACAGTTTAAGATATTTTAGATTTCGTCCGAGAGCTCTCAGTCCCTCCATTGAAACTGTGTGTACGGTACACTGTCCATGTCCAAAAAGGTAAGAAAAACATCATCAAAGTAGTCCATGTGACATAGGGTCAATTAGAATTTTTTGAAGCATCGAAAATACATTTTGGTCCAAAAATAGCAAAAACAACGACTTTATTCAGCATCGTCTTCTCTTTCGTGTCTGTGTGAGAGAGAGTTCAAATCAAAACAGTCTGGATATCCGGTTCGCGAACGAATCATTCAGTTCACCAAATCGAACTGAATCGTTTTAAACGGTTCGCATCTCTAATACGCATTAATCCACAAATGACTTGTTAACTTTTTTTTAAATGTGGGTGACACTCCCTCTGAGTTCAAACAAACCAATATCCCTGAGTAATGCATGCACTCAAACAGTAGACTGACTGAACTGCTGTGAAGATGAACACTGAGCCGAGCCAGATAACGAACAATAGACTGACTCGTTCACGAGTGAAGAACCGGTTGCATCGGTGTTCGGATCACCAGTAGTTCTTTCGGACAGTTCGATTCAATAAACCGGTTGAAGAAAATGGTTCACCGGTTCTTTTGCGCTCGACATAATGGCGTCATTTGCGATGATTGCCCTTGATTCAAGCCTTCGGTTTACCCGCGCTCATAAGACTAGCACAGAATCAGTTCAGTTCAGATGCTCTGTGTGTCGGTTTGCTTCACGCTGAATCACGCATGCGCAGTATCATCAGCTCCTCGGTTCACGAATCGGACGCGTCTGACAGAAAAGGTTCTTGACTCGTGAACGAGTCAATGTTTTGTTCGTTATCTGGCTCGGCTCGGTGTTCATCTTCAGTTCTCTCTTCACAGCAGATCAGTCAGTGTACTGTTTGAGTCCATGAACTATTCCGGGATATTGGTTTGTTTTAACTCAGAGGGAGTGTCAGCCACATTAAAAAAGTTAACAGCTTAAGTAATTTGTGAATTAATGCGTATTAGAGATGCGAACCGTTTAAAACGATTCAGTTCGATTTTGTAAACTGAATGATTCGTTTGCGAACCGGATATCCAGACTGCTTTGATTTGAACTCTCTCTCACACAGACACGGAAGAGAAGACAATGCTGAATAAAGTCGTAGTTTTTGCTATTTTTGGACCAAAATGTATTTTCGATGCTTCAAAAAATTCCAATGGACCCTCTGATTTCACATGGACTACTTTGATGATGTTTTTCTTACCTTTCTGGACATGGACAGTATACAGTACACACAGCTTCAATGGAGGGACTGAGAGCTCTCGGACTAAATCTAAAATATCTTAAACTGTGTTCCGAGAATAAAAGGAGGTCTTACATGTTTGGAACAGCATAACGGTGAGTTATTAATGACATAATTTTCATTTTTCGGCGAACTAACCCTTTAAGCCCCGCGGGCAGTTGGGCATCATAATTCAGCTCCCTGAGTTTCTGGGCACCTTCTACAGGATAGCAGCACAGCAGGATTTATTGAGATAAATTAGACTATCTGCCAGAGCCCAGAAAGAGCTCTTCACCATGATAGCCATCTCTCAGAAAAGTGATACTGAGGCCACGAAAATACAGCCTACCCTCCACATTTCAGCCTAGACCCCATCTGGCCCCACGTGCTAAGGCAATAACTGCAATTACACACCCACCTACCCCTTTGAGGTGGCCAAGGCCTCTCGGGGGTCTTTAAGACAGCCCGCAAGCTGAAGCCCGATTATATTTAGCATTTATTGGTTTCCGCCGGATAACGCCACTTCAGACGTTTTATCGGTAAAATGTATCTCTGATGGGATCGTCACCCAATTCACCAGGGTGGAAGCCATACAGCTCAATAGTAAAGGGTGTTAACATTGTGAAGAGAAAAGAGGGAAGTAATGTAGTTAGCTGAGTGAGTGGAGACGAGATGGAGAGGCTCACATCGCCACGTTTGCAGTTTTTATCAGATGTGGTGGGTTATTGACAACAAACATGCAAATTTGTCGTAGGAAAATCCAGTTTAAGCTTTTTTTTGGCACATGGCAGCTGATGTTTTGCTCGTTCAAGTTGCATATAAAGCTATATTTTAACTATTGGTCATCAGATAAAAATATAGTTTACATTAAAACATAAACCAGAGCTCAGTCATCTGTATTTGTGCTTTTAAGCTAGTCATTAATATTTCAGCAGCACTACAAGTTGCACTACAGTTTAATTATATTTTGTCCAAATATTGGTAAAATACTGTATGACTGTAAGATAAGAATAAACGCTTTTCTTTTGGCCATTTTATTCATCAAAAATTAAGGAAAAAAGGTTCACGGTTTCACAGCTTTCAAAATAATAATGAGATAATAATAAGAAATGTTTCTTGAGCATATTAGTATATTAGAATGATTTCTGAAGGATCTTGTGACACTGAAGTTGATTAATGACTGCTGAAAATTCAGTTTTGCGTCACAGGAATAAATTACATTTTGAAATATGATAAAATAGAATAATTTTTCATCAAATTACATTTGTAATTGTTTTTTTGTTTTTTTTCTTTATCAAATAAATCCAGCCATTTTTATGCACTCGTGCTGTGGTGCATTAAATATATAACCTTTAATTACCACAGATCTATCATTTTGAGATTTTCCCCTGCATTCCCTTGAGTGTCATTCTTGAATATGATGCCCTGTATCGTAAAACTGGCATTCATGCAACTGTGCCTGGGGGCCATTAACTGGTGCACTGGCTCATTAATAGCAGTGTGTGGCGTGTGCTTCCTCGGGTGCTGACCGCTGTCATTAGCCACATCATAGAGAGCCGCGTGGCTCATTTACTGGGGATGTGGAGCACAGCTGGCTCCTGAAAGGCCAACACCTGGTGTACAAGAAGGACTAATGAATGGCTTTAGACCGGTCTGCCCGCTCAAGAGCACTTACACCTTCCCCCATTAAAGCTTTGTTGAAGAAACTAGAGTCTTCAGTATTTTTAGCCTAGCATAGCAATTGTTTTTTAAAGAATGACCACTTCTTCTGTTGTGCCCTTTCTCTTATATAGGACTTAAAAATTGTATGTTTTACAAATTTTTTTTGTTTTCTTTTTTAAATCTGGAAGTACAAATGATCATGTAGCATTATAAATGCCTTTTATGCTAAGGGAAGAAGGCCATCTAAGCCAACCGGATGATTGATGTTTCCTCATCTGTTTAGTGGGCAACAGCACCCCCCAGCCCCCTTCTCGACAAAATGGGCCCCTGAAGCACCCACAAGACAAAAGAGCTGTTTGCTGGGACTCATTAATGAGGAAAAAGGCACATGTGTGTTGGTATTTCACTGTCTTATGTTTTTGGGGTTTAAGTAAAAAGGAACATTAAAATGCAATCCCGAGTTAAATTGCAGAAAGGCAGTGTGGATGTTTTTTTTTTTAAGTCAACTGACTGTCTGGTATGTGTGTAGTAATAAAACATTCGGAAAACATTTATGGAAATTATTGGAAATATAATTTGTACAATTTAACAATTCAATGCCCTTGTAGTCAACATAAAATATAAAAATATATATTTTTGGTAAATGTGTTTATGTTTTGCTCAATTATGTGCATTGTTAGTGTTAATCATGTGACTTTTTGTGCCTTGGCAAACAATCAGTATGAATGCTCAACTCTATAGAGATCTGTTTGGCTGATACACAAAGAAATCCCTGATCTGTTGTACCAATCTACTGCAAGAGGACTGTGTGTGGTTTGAATGCCAGGCTGTGGATGGGTTTGAGAGAGTTTAGAGGGCGTGAGAGGGAGCAGAAAGATCCGTCTGCATGCAAGGGGATTCAGTAGCTTGCATAATGATGAGCATGCCAAACACACACACACACACATATAAACAGTATAAGTATGTTGATATTCTCTAGAAAAGTGAGCGCGTACAGGGTTTGGTAATTACTGGTCATGGTTCCTTGAAATGGATTGCTTGAATGTGCTATCATGTGCTTAAATACACCTCATTCAGTGCATTCAATTTCCATGATTTTGTGGTCACATCTCATTTGTTTCTCTGCATATTCAGGTTTAGACTCGTCTCATGCATAATAATGTTTCTTTCATTTCATGGTTGTTGTTGTTTAACTTTACTGATAAAATTATTTTTAATATAATGTTTTTTAGGTTAACATTTATATTTTTAAATTGATGTGTACTTATGTATTTACATTTTATTTTTATTTTTTTTAGCCTTTTCTGTTTTTTGTTTTGTTTTGTTTTTTTATGGATAAATATTCCAAAAATATGCTGATGATAATTCGTTTTTAAAATGATTGTTTAAAAATATTTTTTTATTTCTTTTACATTGAAATCTAATTTATTTTTTAAGGGAAATTATATATTTTAGGTGTCCCTTTCTTTTTAAAAAAAAATTCAAATTTCTTTACTATTTTTATAATATATCTCTTCTGCAGTTCAAGTAGTCATGTACTGTAACAAATATTTTTAAAAGTAAGTTTAAAAATAAAGCCGTTATTTAAATATTGTTTCACATACAAATATCTATATATTGATATCTTTCACAACAAGATCAAATTTATGTTTGATCTTTTGCTTAATATTTGTGTAAAGAAGGAGTATATTTTATGTGCGGCACTATTCTCATTTCACACCTTTTATACATACATATTTAATATATGTATGTATTTATGTATCTGTCACTTAAGAGTAAAGTTACATTAATTCAGAAATAGCCTCTCAATTAATATAAAAAAATTAAAAAGTAGAACATTAAAAAGTTCCTTAAAATTAAGCAGGAAATTACGTTTCTTGATATAGTTTTAGGTGAAGTGCTCTGCTAGTTACCACTTGAAATGTAATGTCAGCCCATTTTGATTTTGTAATTTATCCAATTTATCCAAAAATGCAATGAACAAAGAAAAGAAAAAAAAACTGTGCCCTCACTGACTCACTTGGCCACACCCACTTTCCCACTCCCATCCAATCAATATCCTCCTAAGGCTTCCACTTAGCATTTTAATCGCTAGTGATTCCATATCCCGGCAACGGGCATCAACATATCAGAGTGGGGTTGTAAATCAGCCAGCTTGTGTTTGGTGAGCGTCAGTCGCTGCTGATCACCATGTGCTTCTAGTGATTAACACTGTTTAGCACACACATAGTTGGCAAAGGGAGGACACCATCAGATAAAGCATAATTAATACGGGACAGGCAGGGGGGTGGGCATAGGGGGCTTTGTGGTTGCGGTGGAGCATGCTGGAGCTGGATTCTGTCATCACCACTGACAGACAATGGAAGCAGCTGTAATTCAAAGCTGAGATTTTTTCTTTTTTATTCCTTTTGGACTGTTTTGGGCCTGCTGGATTAGTGCTAGAAGATATACAGATAGATTTCTCACACAGCGGTGTAGAGCTGGACACATGGTGTGTGTGTGTATGTTTGAGACATCTTCATTGAGGGTGTGAGAGACATCACAAAGGGTGTTACTATGCATGCTGGAAGGATTTACAGCCGCCACTGAGGCCCTGTCATACGTCGATCTACGGGACGTTTGGCATAGTTACTGTCACTCAAACACCTCTGAGTCAGGTGTGATGGTGCACCCACGTGGATCTCAGCTGTTTTATGCAGGCTAGCAGAGATGCTAAATCCCTAAACTTGCGCTGAAAATGTTGAAGCTCAAGACTTTCTGTTTGGATTACTGGCAGTTTCTTTGCCTGCAGCCTCTCAATGGCTTCTATAAAAGGTAAGAGTTCTTTGTTCAATGTTGCCGTTTGTTTTGCTTTTTCTAAAAATTACAAATGATTCAAGATATTATCAGCTTATGAATAATCCGTTTCTAATAAATCATGCTTTTATTGTTGGAGCAGAGTCACCATCTGCACTGTATTGTTCTCCTTCAGATCAGCTTATTAAAGCCTTTACTGTTATTCAGTCAGTAAAGTGTCATGACTGACCTCAGAACAGTGTGTCTTTGTGTTGTTGTGAGTTAAAGGCTGTGTAGCTGAGGTTGTAGTGAGTCAGGCTGATTTAACTCAAGCTCTATTGTGTTCTGTGACCAGATAAGCGTTTCCATCACTGATCTGATCCTCTATTGTGGGGCATGGTACCCCAAGGGCCCCTGGGCTTCTTCCTTTGATGGGCCACATGTGTGTGTGTCCTGACCGGTGATCTATCATTGCTTGAGGATAGTCTTCCTTCTTACATCCAGCGGACCTTTAAACTATGGTTTTAAAGGGATAGTTCACCTAAAAATTAAATTGTGATGTTTATCTGCTTACCCCCAGGGCATCCAAGATGTAGGTGACTCATTTTTAACTTAAAGCATTGAAGTCTGTCAGTCTTATAATGTAAGTGGATGGGTATCACGGCTAAAACAACATACACATATAAACAAAATAAAACCCTGTGGTTCGTGACGATACATTGATGTTTAAAGACACAAAAAGATCGGTCTGTGCACGAAACTGAACAGAATTCATATAGTCTTTTTTTTTTTTTTTTTTTACCTCTGCGCGCATGAGGCGTCGTCTTCTTCTTCTTCTTGCTTTATGGCGGATCACAGATTTATAACTGCATTACAGCCACCTCTCTCTCAAATGGCCCATTTGATGCTCTAGCTACAATCTCAATTAGAAGTGTCAGTGTTCCATTTGAGAGATAGGTGGCGGTTATGCACTTATAAATCTGGGATAGGTTAAAACAAATTTTTAAGCAGTGGTAGCATTGTCCTAAAATGTGACATACTAAATTTAATTTAAAAACAATTTCATATACATTTTTTTCTTTAATCTAATATTAATTGAAAACAACATGGCTTTATGTATTCATTAAAAATGGTGGTTTTGATTGAGTTATTTTTGTATTGCTTTGTTGTTGTTGTTTTTTTTTGTTTTTTTTTTAACTGAGTAGCTTTATTTATTTTATTTGCATATTTTTATTATAAATGTGTTTATATATATATATATATATATATATATATATATATATATATATATATATATATATATACACATATATATACAATGTATATATATATACACATATATATACAATGTATATTTGGGTCTCCCATCTTCTTCCCCTTCAGTGACCACCATAAAAAACAACAACAATATGATAGTGTAGTGCTTAACCTTTGCTGACTAAGGAATCTGGACATCTCTGACTCGAGCAGTGATAGGAAATCCCCTGGCAACTATTCCTGATGACGTTCTCGCCTAACCGTGTCCTTCACCTTACTGCTGTAATCAGTGGAAACTGCGGTTCACACAATGTGGCCTTTGTGCACAGTGCAGTGCTTTCAATCAAGCACAATATAAAGTGTCACTGGTGACTTTCAACCTCACATTTGAAACAAAACTGAAGAAACAAAAGAGAAAAATTTCCCTTTATTTGTATTCTCAGCATGCCATGTGGTAGATTCAGTGTAGGTGTTTCAGAACAGAATTCTGTTGCTGGTACTGTGAGGATATAAGCGGCCCTCTTGAACCTCTTTAGAGCATATTGAAATGATTCATAAGCTTTAACATTTTACATTATTGTTTGGCAAACAATCACTTTGATGGAATCAGGCATATATTCAATAGCCTTATCAGAAACAGTCATTTTACAGTGTCGTCTGACTCTCTGGATGACTTGATGAAAAAATTACTCCCTTTTAGCTGAAGTGCCTCTAATAGTATATTAAGTCTGACCCTAACACTGACCATTTAAGTCTGGAACGAGACCTCTAATGACCTCATATACAGGTGCTTCACTTATGAATATAAAACATTTTTTTGCTGATGATGATTACACCAGTTTGTTCACTATTAAACTCTACTGGCTTAAAGGGGGGGTGAAATGCTCATTTTCACTCAATCTCCTGTTAATCTTGAGTACCTATAGAGTAGTACTGCATCCTTCATATCTCCAGAAATTCTTTAGTTTGATTATATTTATAAGAGAAAAATAGTCTGTGCCGAATTTTTTCGGAAAAACACGAGTGGCTGGAGGCGTGACGTGTGGGCGGAGCTAAAGAATCACGAGCGCGAGTAGGCTTTTGCGTTGAGAGCGTTTGGAAGTTGTGACATTACCGTGAGGAAAAAAACATCATCCAAAACAAACCATGGCTAACAGTCAGATTCAGCCGTTTATTTATGATCCAGAATCAGATCCCAAGGCTGAAACTGAACGAGAGCAGCAGCATCAACGACTACAGCAGGACGTCTCTATGTGGTATGTATTGAAACTGTATATATTTGCTTAGCGGTTTTGGAAGATGACTAAGTTCCACTTTATGTCGTCTTTTTTTTTTCTTTAAAGGTGTACAAGGTTTACTTGATGTGCTTACGCGCCGATAGCTAAGTTAACAACACAGAGATATTTGAAGCAGTTTTACTCACCGCCTGCGGTTCCAACACATGATCGTGACCCTTTTCCGTTGGGACTGCATTATCCTTAAGAAATAAACGATGTGCAAATCCGACGTCAAACTGGGCCGTGTTTGTAAAACAAGCATCTTCGAAATGCAGGGAACAAACACAAACACTTGCACAACTCCGTTGATGCTCTGTAAAAATAAACTCTTTTAAAAACAATAAATTTTTTTTTGGTAATCTGTGCAGGGTTGTCTTGCCCTGGCAACCAAAAACACACTTCTTTTGTGACATTTCGCGACGCTCTGGCTTTGATCAGTGAATGTCTGTGCTCTCAGTGCTGTGCTCTACGGGAGCGCGCGCTCTTCCGGCAGAAGTGCTCTTAGGACCCATATAAGGAAATTCTGCTCCATCTAACGTCACACAGACCCATACTCGAAAAAAACTTTCTGAAACTTGTGACAAACCGGAAGAGGTATTTTTCGAACAGAAATACTCCTTCAAACGTACAACTTAATTTTTGAAACTTTGTCCATGTTTAGCATGGGAATCCAACTCTTTAACAGTGTAAAAAACTCAGTATGAAATAGCATTTCACCCCGCCTTTAAGTTCTTCTTAAGACACATTTGAAATCCATTATGTTTCTGCATTTAGCATCTACAGAGATCTACTGTACGTACATCTTAAAACCTATTCTGTGCCATTTTAACCTGTTTGAGCCTACCACAAAGTGGGGACAAACACAGCATCACTTCCGTATGCAAATTATAAGAGCAGGTCAATAATATTCCACTCAGTTATGGAGATGGGCATAGACTTCCCAGGCTGGAATGTTTTTTTTAATCTGGATTCTGGGAAAAAAAAGGGAAAAAAAAGAGCAAGAGTTACAGTTGCCTTTTTCCTCCTGCTGTGGTCATTTTTGAAAACAGACTCACCTTTTATGGATATTTTGCTTGTAATTGTGGTGAAGCAGAGACAGGGCTTCTTTTCTGTTCATTCTTGGTCATTTATTTCATTTGTCTAAATAGGAGTGAACTGTATGTTCCCATTGCTTAATCGGCGGGAAATTATGCAAGCAGTGCCAAGTTCATGGGTTTTCTTGAAAGAAATACTGATAAAATGTATATATTGAAGAACATATGTGTAAAGCAGTTGACTAATGCACACGTTTATTAAAATTTATTATAAATTATTTAAAAAATATTTTATTTATTCATTCATAAACTTCGATGTCTTTTTTGTTGTTGTTTTTGGATTATTGATTATTATTTCAAATCAGCTTTCAAATTATTTTCAGAGGATGAAAAGAGACAAAAAAAATTAAAAGTGGTTTCATTGCATTAATAACAGTCTAACTGTACATTGTCCTGCATATTACATGACTACTTACTAAATAAATATTGATTTGTCTTTTTATTGCTTTGGTCTGTCAGATGGAGACCACATAGTGAGACATTTAACTTGCTGTAGTCATAAATTCATCCTCATAATGTGTTCCACAATTCCGTTGAGATTATTAGCCAGTATTAAACTGTCATCTTTATTATGTCACTCTTTTATTTCCTATAAATGTGGTGCAATTTAAGAGGTATTATGACTTTGTTCTCAGACTTTGCTTCAAAGGCCTTGTATAATTAAAACTGAATGATAATTTTAAAATAAAGTATCCGTTAAACGGATTAAAAATGACAGTAAATGCATGTATAATAACACAAAAGATTTCTGTTTTAAATAAATATTTCTTTTTTTTAATAATAAATTAATTTTAACTTTCTATTCATCTAAGAATTTTGAAAAATTTATTCAGTTTCCACAAAAATATTAAGCGGTTTCCAACATTGACAATAACCTTAACTTTTGAACAGTGGTGGACATTTTGAGTTGTCTTCACGAAGTAAACTTTGTTGTATAAAACAACAGTAAAATGTTTAAATATTCACCCTCCCTTTAAATTAAAGTGGACAGTCGGCAGTTTAACCCAAAGGTTGTGGAATCGTTTCAAACACAAAGAGGAGGTAAACAAAGCCAAGCAAACAAAAAAAAACTCAGCATCTGAAATCGATCTCACTGTATATATTTCACTCATCTGTAGTTGCAGAACTTTAAACCAACCTAAAGTTCATTTTAAAACTTTCCAGACTAGATTGATTTCTCTGTTTCTGCACAGTTCTTTCACCGGCTCCAATCCAGTTTTTCCTCTTCATGGCTTTTCCTCACATGTTTTCCCATGTGTATTCCAGTGTTGGTGTGTAAGGCTTAAAGTAAGTTTTTGAGAGTAATCCATTTCCATGGAGCCTGCCAAGCCTTTACTCCAATGACAGGCTTTGATTATGATCTCATGGCCTCCTGCAACACTGTTCTCCAGGACAAATCTGGACTCACTCAAGTTTTACAGTCAAGTTCCATTACGACACTTATTTGATGTTACTGAGACTAATTAACTACATCCACAAGCTATATTTGAGAGTATAAACACTGGTCAGACCCTCCCTGGTATCCTTAGGGAAACACGTCACACTTGGCGTAATTGTTGGCCGTGCAGGCCTACATTTCTCTTTTGACAAAAACTGGGATTTAACAACCTCTGAAACAAATGAGAGACACTGCGAGCGGCTTATAGTGCATCTGCTTGAGAAAAACGAGTACATCCGTACATCTGATGTACAGACATAGAATACAGACATAGACCTCAGCTAGCATGGGAACCTCTGATTGCTGGTAGACGACTTTTCCTAAAGGGGAACGTTTGGGTATGGCTACATAAACGAAGCTAAAGACGCCTATACTTCAAAAGCATCTGCAACTGCTGTAACTTGAATTGAGGGGGGTGAATGAATTAGTGAATTTATTTATTAATTGATTTTCCCCCACTCGTGAGCACTTCAACCGTAGCACTCTGTTTGTGGTTGAGAGAAGGGAAAGAGGAAGGAGCGGCTAGTCTGGATGATTGGAGTTGAGTTGAGTCAAGCAGCACGTGCTGAGCTCCACTGTATTTTCTTGTCCTCCTTGTTGGATCTACACCACCTTGTGTTCTGAAGACCCTCACTGAGCAGCCAGGCAGGAAATGCCCTCATGTTGAATCTGATGTGGAAATACTGCATTTCAGTGCGGACGATAAGGTAGGTGATTGCGAAGATACATTTTTGGCGTTCTTCTCTAGCAAAACACCTGTTCTGTCCATTCACACATGATGGTTTGGCACTGTTAGAGAAAAATGAGGTTAAGTTGAGATGTTCGCATTATTTTATAGATAAACGTATTTTTTTGTGAATTTTTGGATTATTGATTATTATTTCAAATCAGCTTTCAAATTATTTTCAGAGGATGAAAAGAGACAAAATAAAATTAAAAGTGGTTTCAAACTGTACATTATCCTGCATATTACATGACTACTTACTAAATACATATTGATTTGTCTTTTAATTGCTTTAGTCTGTCAGATGGAGACCACATAGTGAGATTTTGTCATTACAGTAAACTTTAATAGTGTTTTCTTCTAATGAGAATGGTAACCGATGTACTCACCAAGAATGTGTATTAAAATGCAAAATAAACATCTCATAAAGTACAGCGTGTGGACTTTAGTGGCTTCATTCGTTCTTTATAATTAAAATCACATGCTATTTTATTCTATTACATTGTTTCGATTAGTACAGCCATTTCATTAATAGCTCAACTAGCCTGTGTGCTTCCACCCAGCTTGGCTAAAATTAGTGACTAGAGGCTCTGAGTCTGAGTCAGGCCACTTCATTCACCACGGTAGTCAAACAGTTTGCAAGGGCTCTGTAATTTGCTCCCAAGCATTTGGTGAGCCACAGACTCGACTCTGTTTTGGAGCTGAATCTTCTGAATCATCCTTTGCTATGTAGTTGTTTTGAAGTGGAAATGGAAAGGCGTTTCTGTCCCCTCCTCCATAGACACACATATTCAGATCTCCTCTTTCAGAGATTTTCCATTTCCTCTATATCCATAAACATATAGCACTCTTTCACAGTTGTCTTCTTGTTGTTGCTCTTGGTGTTCTTTCCAAAATCATCTCCTGTGGTTCTGGGGTGTACATACTGCATATTTCAGGAAATAGCTGTCATCGTGTGTTTCCAACCAGCTCATGTAGTTCCCAACCAGACTGAAAATTAAGTCGGTATTTTGTTATAATCTCCCTCTCTGCAGTAGCTTACAAATGATTCTTATGAGCCAGTTCTTTTTAGTGAATCACAAACATGCAGTATATCAAGAGTCCTGAAGCAAATATCTGTAATGAGCCGTTAATGAACAGTTTCCTGTGGCTTTTAAAGTTACGACTTTGGTTATAGAATTTGCTTCAAAGTCCACAAGTAATCAAAACTGACTTTGAAGCAGTTTGAAAACATTTAAACTTGTCCATATCCGGACTTGTCTCTCTGTGAATACCAACACTGATTGCTGTTTATTTGATTCTGATTCATTTCCATATATTTCAGTCAATTTTACTCACATATAAATGGAATTCTCTTGCTGTAAATGCGATAAATTGTTCTGAGCGATGATTCAGACCAGTACATTCTTTTGAATTGTTAGTTAAAAGAAAAGGCTCATAAACACAAACGTTCTACTTTCTATTGAATCAAATTAAATCGATTGAAATCAAGTGTTTGTCAATCTGAATTTGTTCTCACAATGTAGGATGTTTAAAAAGCTCAATTTTGAATTAGATTGAAGAGCTGATGACAGCTCTCACTGATATTTCCTCTTAGTAATTAATTATGACAACTGTCATTTTTGAATCAAGTATTCATTTAAATCACAAGATTTTTATTATAGAACACCAATGAAACACTTTGACCCAAAGGAGGAAACTGTAGCTACAAAAGAGCCTTTGGCAGTGAAATGAATGAAGACAGCAAGTCAGTGCTTTGGGGAAATTTGGATTATAGAGTTCCTTTAAGTTCCTGTTACTTTTCAGACTCGTCGTCGGGTGTCCCATGGCAGAGTTCTCAGATTCTCCTCCGCTTCATTTCCGGACTCTTCAATGCTGCTTTTCTGCTGTCACCTTTAGTATGAGCTCACTCTCAATATCTCATTTCACAAGGCAAAATTGTCTCCTCACCGGCCTTCAGGGCACAAACCCAGGACAAGGGCCTTCTTCCAGGAATGCTACATCTTATTTTTTGTTCTATCTGGAACGATTTCTGATTCAAAAGGAATCTATCATTTGTTCAACCCCCTGTGGTGTTTTATCATGCTGAAGGAAATTTGCTTTTTGGAAGTCATTGTACCTTAAAATTTTAGGCTGTTTTAAAATAAAGGACTTGTGAAACTGTAGAAGCCAGGCAACCTGATCCAGTGGTGGAAGCACAGGTTATTATTAATTTACTTTGTGCGGCTTGCATTTGCGTCTGAAGGTGTCCATCTTGTCCCATTCCTAGTCTTTCCTTCTCAAACACCTTTTACAAATGGAGAGGTGGTTGTTCTTTCCTTGTGTTGTACTCTTATTGGAGAACTTTATGAATCTCTTGGTTATGCAGTGTTTCCTATGGGTTGTCTGACTGGCTGTCTGCATCCGTGAGTTTGCCTCCTGTGCGTCACGAAACGTTAGCAAATATTTTCCGAACCTTTGGAGGGGGCTCTGAGGGCCGAACTGTTTGCTGGAGCCTGTGTTTTGTATAAAGGAATCTCCAGGCTTTTTCGTTCTCTGTGCCTGCAGTTAGGCTTTTTTGGATTTGAGGAACCACAAACAGACTTCAAAAAGTTGCACACAGACTGAATGTCACTGGTTTTTTAGACTTTTCTTACAGCAAGAAGAAGAAACTTGCATCAATTCAACATCAATTTGTGAGGTTTGAGTTCTATTCAGAGGAGACACTGGAATTTTTCAGAAGTGGGCAAAGAGAGCAGGAAAAGACAGCAGCATTTCTCTAGACAGATCACTGAACGTTCAGTGGGTGAGTAAGCAATTCTGTCTGATTCAGTCTCTCGGCTGGATGCAAAACTTCACTGCAATGTGAGGAGTTTACATCTATCTATCTATCTATCTATCTATGACCAAACTTAAGTATGTTTTCCATGTGTAGTGGTGTGTATAGTTGGAATTTCATATATTTCGATATGGAAAAATGTATCATTTATAATAATATTTCCTCATTGCCAAACATCTCAACACGAGTGAAGGTGCTGTTCGTCTTTTCCTCTGACACAGTGCCAATATTCTTATTAGCTTCTATTAATATTTCAGAGCAAGGGTCGCGGTTTGCACTGAATAATTAGGTTACATTCAGCAGTATTATAACATGACGCATTCGTTGGTTTGATGAATTGTTGCTCTATGTCATGGTGCAATAAGACGGTCACTTCATGATTTCTGTGAATCTCTAATGTGGTTTATTTTTAAACTGAATGAATTGTTTTCCTATCAGCCTGTTTTTGAAAGGATTCCAATTTCTTGCTCTCCTAGTTATTCGATCTGAGTGAGCTCAAGAGTACTCATTAAAATTATATCAGCTCTGCCTAAACAATACAAAGTGAATCGCCCTACCTTTCAAGTGCATTTGAAATGCAATCCATCCCGTCTTATAAGAGCCGAAGCATACCTTCCAGCTCATAAAGTCCTTTCTGTGGGTGCTGAATCTTTTAACATACTGTGGGTTATATCTCTTGTTTTAAAATGACTGTCATTTATTAGAAAGTTTTAATGGACTTGATGGTGTTATGTTAAGAAAATGGTACATTTTTATGTTCTGTTAAAGCCTCGCAATCCTTCAAGCACGTATTTTGTACATCTTACTGAGACTTTAGGTCTTGCATGCCTTTTCATGATCTAACCTTTAGCCAGTGGCCTGTCAGCTCAAGGCCAGAGTAATGACTGGATATTGGCCCATCCCGTCCACCTGGGGCTACATATTTTATGCATCTCACAGCACATTGCCCAGCGCGGTCTCTCTCTGCTGAACATCTAAAATTTATTGCGGTCGTGACCTCGTTGGGAATAGGTCAGTCCATCTTCTGTTTAATGTTGCCTGACCCGTTAAACCTTATGCACACAAACACCTCCCCAAACGACCCCTCCGGCCACTATTTTAGGTCTGAAATTGGTCATCTAGTTTATCAAACACTCCTCTTCTTAATATTTTTTTTTTTTTTTGCTCCATAGCTAATCTTTATATATTGAATTGTACAATTAATGATGCAGAGCTGCAAATATCTTTACTTGGTCTCTAGCCCATGTTTGCCACGATAACTGTTTTCCCCTTTCAGAACACTTTTGTATCTCACTATATCATTTTCAAGGACCACTGTCTCCCCTGCGTGTTATTGGAAAGATTGTTATTTTCACCAGGGGAAACTCTCAATGATATTTCAATGGGAGTTTTGTGCCTTTTTTTCTATTTTGTTTATAGCATTTCAAGAAAGCTCAATGTGAAGCACTCTTCAAAAGTTACTTTTTTCATCGAAGATGGTGAACGCATCGGTGGATTTCAGCTCAACTGACAGAGCTTTGCACGCCTGCATGCCTTTATGTAACTCATATAAACATCATTACCCCTGTAAAACAGCTAGGGGCGGCGCAATAGCCCGCTAAAGAGGAAGCTTTTAGAGAGGAAAGATGAGACAGACTTTTCCCCATTTTAAAGTGGAGTGACGTGGTTGGAAATATTTGGCTGTTTTACTCTCAACACAAACACGAAACCGTTTCCACAGTCTTTTTGTCCACAAATGTACCACAAGTTCTGTTTGTGAGAATGGTTAAATGATGTCTGTAGAGTTCAAATAACGGGGTGGAAAGACTTTGACAAGCCGAAAACCCTAAAAGTGCACAGTTAAAGGGAAATTACGCCCAAAAATTAATGTTCAGTCATCATTTACACAACCTGAAGCAATTATTCATAGTCATGAATCGTCATTGTTTGAGAATTTAAATTATGAGCTAAAGATCTGTTATTAGTTAAGAAAAAGTTTGGCTGGAGGTCATAAAGTCAAATTGTTTATCACTCTTAAATGTCTCTCCTCTAAAGTATTGACGGAAGTCAGTGAGAGCTTTTCTGAAGCTCTTTTACTCTTGTGCATGGCTCTTTTGAAAGCCACTCTTGAAGCCGGACAAATTTAGGGCACTTTTATTGCAGGGTCTGGAGAAAAAGACGTAAACTGTTTGAATGATATTAGAGAACCACAGAGACATGCTTTGGCTCTTCAAAGATAGATGTGCCAAGACCAAAATGTTTGACAATTATATTGTCTCACCTCAAACAATCTGTAGCTTGTGGAAAAGGTCCTGTTTTATGCTGCCTTTGAGAACTATATTGATTTTCTTCTCTAAAGCAATTCATGTCAAGTGAGTAAGTTATTTTTGAGGCTTGCTGTTTTCATTTTCATTTTACCATTTTCACACTGGCCTGATTTATTGTGTATTTTTAAGTTAATGGCGAGGACTCTTTTAAGATTAAACAATTCATTGTACTATGAAAACAAACTTCATAGTTTGGTAGAGCAATTGGTATCGCATCGCAACCCCTGTATCGTGAAATGTATCGTATCGCCAGATTCTTGCCGATACACAGCCCTACTTGAAATACTTGAGTAAAAGTACATCATTTTTAAACAGCTAAAAAAAAATCAATAAATAACGTGAGTATGTGTAATTTGTTAATTCACACCCCTGAATTTAAGCATTTAGTGCTTTTTAGCTTTTTCCTATATAGGAGCGGAATCTAGCAAATGATGCAGGACTAACATGAGAGAAACAGATGAATTACCTCATGCAGCCAACCAATCGTTCCAGCCTCATCTGCAATTCCTGCCCATTTAAAAGGCTCATCCTTTGTGATGAACATAATTATGCATGAGAGACTGGAAGGAGAGGATTTTAATCTACTGGAAAGAAAGAGACTGAGAGAGAGAAAAAAGGAAATCCCTTCAGCGGAAACAAAAATGACGCGTTGCCTCAGCCAAGGCGACCTGTTCATTTTTCTCTTGCCTTCTTCAGATGTAACAAATAAAAAAATGATGATGAAAGGCTCTGGAACCAAGTGTACAATCTTTGCTTTTTTGGGGACAGATGGAAATTATTCATTCCGGGATATGCTTTCAACTGCCAATCAAAATATCTAAGATAAAATAATATCTAGGGAGCGTGCATTGAATCGTACGTCACATTCTTTCAATGCCTGCTTCAATCCACTCCTGTGTTTAAGCAGAGCCAGAGCTGGGGGTGTAAGCCGTAATTAGGGAGCTCTGTCTTTTTGCTGATGCATGCTTGTCACTCATTACCCTTCTGCTCCCAGCTGCTCTCTCTTTGTAATCCAGGCTGCTTCACTCTGTAGACCGAGAAGATCTATATAAAGATCTCGCTGGAGGTGCTGGGGAATAATTGAGCTCTTTTTGACATTTTTCTCGAGGTCTGGGTTTTGATATTGGTTGTTCAGAGTTTTGCCTTGAAGTCTGGATAGAAATTTGGTCATTTTGAGAAGATCAGATAAGGGATGCGCAGTATATTGCTACCATATCCATTATCTGCTGATATTAGAGATTGTTTATTTTATCGTGTCAGTCATTGTCAGAAATTTCACTGCTTGTCTTTGCATTTAGATAACCTTCTCCATAATCTAATGCTTAAAGTCCATCTTTAAAACATCTGTAGCTTTAGCAAATCTCAAAATGAATATCTGTTTTTAACACGCCACATAATGATGTGATGCCTATTTTGACGTTTTAAAATGATTGATTGTAGTTTTTTTAATATTATAATTTTTATTAGTTGTAGTTTATTTTTTAATGATTTAAAGAAAAACTATATAATAGATAAATATATAATTATCAGCCATAACCTATTGTTTTATTGTGTTTTATATGCATATATTTTTGTTGTTGTTTAGTTCTAATTTATTTACACAAAATACTATTCATTTTTAATATTGACAATTATCAGTGATCAGGCATTGCAATTTATAATTTATTTTCTTTTTATTCTACTATAATTTCAAGTTTTTATATATATATATATATATATATATATATATATATATATATATACTTTTGTGATCATTTATTTCCTATTTATTAAGAAAAATGCTACATAATTATAATATTGGGTTTATTGGTTATCAGCTATAACAAATAAATAATAAATAAATAGTCTGACATAATTTTTATATTTTTGTATGTACAATAAAGTACAAATCTTTTTTTGAGGTCTAAAAAAAAAACAGGATATGCTGAAAGTATGCAGGTGGTTATCTTCTGCTGATTCTGGTAATAAATTGGCAGCTTTTTCCCAATAAGTGGTCCCCTGTCAATCGGTCAATTTTGTCCATAATGCAAAGCAGTTTGTGCTTCTGAGCTGTTTTTAATGGGCCGACAGAGGAAAGAGTCCCAGGTGATGTATGTGTGCTCATGCATTGTTTACTGGCCCATCCGTCCTCTGCTTGTCCATTTAACTAAATCCATTTCCATATAGCGGTATCACCTAGCAGTCCATGCCAGCTTCACTAGACACTGTCAATGATAAATGGTGTGATACTGTCAGACAGAAATGGGACATTAGAAATTCATTGCAGATTATTCATTCAAGTGGAGTGATAATGGTGTGTAATGGATAAGGCAGGCATAGAGAGATTTCAGTGGGTGTAAGTGTCTCAGAGGTGTTTTTTTGCCAAATTCTTTGCTCTTAGACACCATCATTCAAGAAAAATGTCAGTGGTGTTCTGAAATGAAGAGGCAAAATCTTTTTTTTTTTTTTTTGGTGGAGCACCAAAGGAGGAGTTCACATAGTTTATTGTGACTATGAGCTGTCAATCTCCAAAAAAGAACAAAGGACACCAAAATAGCACCATGAAAGTATCATAAATAGTTTTTTTTGAAGCTCTACAGTAGATCTGTGTGAAAAGTACACCAAATTTAAGGCAATATTCAATAGATACATCTTCAAAGACTTGAAATATAGACTATTTTACAGACTATTTTTATGGTTCTTGTGAAATATCTTTGATCCTTTTTGGAGCTTCACAGCCCTTGAACATAATGAACCTTAGTTCCTTAGTTAAAAATAACTTTGAATGACAGCAGAATTTTCATTTTTGGATGAACAACTGTCCCTTTAAATGTGCACAAAGACTTTTTTAAAGCACACTCAGTCCTTGAGCACCATGCCCATATGGCATCAGAGCATATCCTGATATACAGTACAGACGTCACTCTTCCCCAATTCCACTATAGCGAGCATCCCAGCAGGATGCACACAAGTGCTGGCTTCCCTTTAAATTAGTCGAGGCATGTGAACACACAGTGAAGAGGCAGTTACCACACTGACATCTGTGTATATGTGGAACATACGTCAATGCGGCCTGTAAACAATCATTAAATCCAGTTCTCACTGCAAGGCATGCTGTAAACACACACAAACACACTATATAGTTGCAGACATTGGATCTTCTCTAGGCTGTAGCCTGCTGAAGTTGATGTAATTGCTTTGTTTACCAAGTTTTGTTCTGTTTGAATTATAGCGCTTTAAATATCTTTCAGACTAATAAAGCTCCTCATTCTGCACACAGTGTTCTTCACTAATGCGAGCGTCTATCTGTCTTGTGTGTTTATACAGTGTGTGTTTTATGCGTGCAGTGCGTCTTTTTTTCCAACCCTATTTCACAGAAAGCATGTATGTAAATCAGCCGGATCCTCAAACAGCACCCCAGCCTCTCTCACTGGAATGTCATTACCATGACATCACTCCACAGACTTTCTGTGTTGAGCCTGGCAATGCCGAAATTTCAAAGAATCATTTGCAGAAGTTTGTTTTTCACCTTTATGTCAGTATTTAAGCAATATATGAAAAAAAGATGCAAAAGATTGATAGTTCTTCAAAAGATTAAATATATTTTTAGTTTGTGTGTGTGTGTGTGTGTATATATATATATATATATATATATATATATATATATATATATATATATATATATATATATATATATATATATAATTTATTTATCTATCTATCTGTCTGTCTGTCTGTCTATTTTTTAAATCAACATGTAATTTATAAATTAATATCAAAAATTAAAATAAATTATTTATTTATTTATTTATTATCATTATTATAATATTATGAATATTTTAATATTAATAATATATTTCAATGATTCCTGTATGAATAAAATATAAAATTAAATGGTTCTTGCATAAACAAAAAGAAAATAAAAAATTGTTTTGTTATATTAATATTAATAATATAATATGTTCCTATAATATTATATAATATGTTCCTGTATAAACAAACTAAATAAACTGAATTTCTTTTAAGAATATAAATGCAGTGACATTTTTTTGTTGTTGTAGTCAGTAAAACCATAAAAGCCTCATATATCAAAAATTACATTTTTAAATGTAAATTTTTTTTTAAATGTTGCATATATTCTCTGAAGCTTACAATAGTTATATTTCCAAATATATATTTTTCAAAGTCTTATTAGAAATATCAGACTTTAAATTCAAATTATAAAGAATTACTAAGGGGCCCTTTCTTTAGTGTCAGTTTATCATCCAGATGAAAATCATAAATCCAACTGCATTACTTTTACTATTCGTTTGTTTCATATAAAACAGTATAGAATATGAAGACACTTTGGTTGAAATAGAATACTGGAGTTGTGGTCGTCTATGCTGAAGCTCTTTGAGCCACTGATCAAACTGCTGTCAGAGGCTGTGCCAGTGAGAAGTTGCACTGCCATGCTGTAATGAGATCCCCTGAGTGCTCTCAGCCAATCACAGTTAAGTATAGGCTCTCCTAGCTTGTGTTAATTGGCTGCAGGGATAATGCCACTGGAAAGCGCCAATTCATCTCAGAAGATCTATGACGTTCATATACATTACAGCTTCTTTTTAAAAATCTCCCTGTGCACAAGACTCGTGACAAGACTACTTGAATGTTTTATTAATTATAATGTCCAGTGCATTTGCATATGTTCATTAGCGATCGTCTAGTCAGTAATTGTTTTCAGTTTCAGAAATGATTTCTGTCTTTACATAGATTCTCCAAATACAGAGAATGATGATGTGATATCCCCATTGTCATCATCAGACATGTAGATTGTACGATGGCTCCCCCTACAGGCTGATATGGAAGTGAGTGTGGCATTCTGGTAATAAAATGTGACAAGTCAATGATGTCAATTCCCTCTCCGCTGCATATTTCCAGAGTAGCTTTGTGAGCTCAGTATTGCTAGAATGGATTGTTATGTCAGTTCACTTGCCTGCGTCTGCAGTAAAGTGCCAAATAGATGCTGAGGAATATAAAAACTATCCATCTATGGCTGCTTGGCCATCCATGACTCACTCGCAGACGCTCACACACAACTCCTCCTGCCCTTCGAGTAAGTGAGGTCACAAACTGAGCGTTGTAAAAACAAAGGATGAGGCCTTCCAACCACTCAACACAGCATCATTCCTTTCCTAGGAAATTAAAAATACTTTTTCATTTACAGAAACATAAGTTCAAGTTTCATGTATTTATCCAAGATCATCAGCAGAAAAGTGTATATATATATATATATATATATATATATATATATATATATGTGAAAATTGACTTTTGCTTTTCCTAAAAATGTTGATCATCAATAATAATATGAGTCAATTATTTTCTGTTCATTTAATATGTAGCATTTTCTATATTCATATTTGCATTTTTACAACCGCTATCAACATTTAAAATAAAATTAATTAGAAAGATTGCAGGTTTGGCATAAATATTACTTGAGTAGTTTATTTTTTATGTTTTGTATGTTCATATTAGCATTTTTACAACCCTGTTATTAAAATAAAATACAATTTGTGGGTTTGGCTTAAATATTGTATGAGGCATTCTTTCTGTTAATTTCAAATGAGCATTTTCTATATCCATATTTGTTACCAAAATGTAAAAAATAAAAAAATAAAAATACAATAAAGAAAGGTTGAAGATTATCATAAAATGTAGTTATTCTTTTTGAAAAGTCAAAAGGTCTATGTGTAGCCGTGTAGTTTTCAACAAGTATGTGCAGCATTGCCTCAAGGTTCCCCCTGAACATTCAGCTTAACTGAGGGAGCCAGTAGCATACAGTTTAATGTTCTTTGAGTTTGGTGCTCAAAGAAAACACAGACCTTAGGCGAACAGTATTTGTGACTGAGACTAAAACGGTTGCATTTGCGACCATAAATATATATTTGCAAGTGAAATCTTTGCTGAGATCGCCACTGGTTCTAGTTGTGCAGCATGAGAGAGATCGAAAATGATGGAGACGTGCAAAGTAAAAGTGCAGAAAAGCAGTGTCTATTTTGTGCACAACTTGAACAAACTACAGCAGGTAGTCAGCTGGGTGGACATTATATGGATAGTTCACCCCCCCCCCCCCCCCCCCCCCAAATAAAAATATGTTTATCTGCATACCCCCAGTGCAACCGATGACTTTGTTTCTTCAGTAGAACACAAACCAAGATTTTTAGCTCAAACCGTTGCAGTCTGTCAGTCTTATAATGTAAGTGGATGGGAATCACGTCTAAAATATGCAATAAAACTAAAATAACATACACCAATTAAACCAAATTAAACCCTGTGGCTCGTGACGATATATTGATGTGTAAAGACACAAATTGATCAGTCTGTGCAAGAAACTGAACAGAACTTATATTGTTTTTTACCTTTTACGTCTGAACTCTTAGAACTCTCCTGAGAGCGTCCTGTTGTGCGCTTTCTCAGCAGCAGGTGTGTGAGGCGTCTTCTTCTTTTTGCTTTATGGTGGATCCATATGCTCATTAGTCAGCTAAAAAATAAATAACTATAAAGAACAGCATTTTGCATTTCTATTTATACTTAACCTGTTGTCTACCTGATAAGAAAGAATGCAAGGAACTAAAGGTCCAATTCAACACCTCCTATCTAATTGCATGTTACTAATGGAGAAAAACAGACTGGATGTGTGCAAGACATGACAGCATTTATAGGATGATTTGAGGAGAAGAGGAGAAGCCTCAATGCAGTGGCCAAGTAATGCTGACATGATTCTGGTCAATGATATTGGCACAGATTCTGTGTAGTAAATAATTCTTTGTGACTGTATGTTCTCAAGTTGGAAAAGACGTTTAGTTCCAGCTTTAAGTAAACCTTAGTTCCCAGGACATCTACAAGATGGATTTAAATGCTGATGTTATAAAAGGAGGGGAGACATAAACACATGACATTATGACTGATTTTAAGGTGATTTAAAAATAATGTGCTGCCTGTTTTTGTTTTCTGTAGGAACCAATGGCTCCCTGAGTGATTTTCTTTGTCCCTTGTGTGCTGCAAAGACGATTGCATTAACATCTAGATTTTTGTCAGTAAAAATAGTTCATGGTTTTATTACTATACTTTTTTTTGCTGTGTAACTGTAGTTATCAATAGGATTAAGTTAACGGATTGGACGTTTGTGATGATGTCATAATCTGTCCAGCTTTCAGCAGATTAAGGTCCTCGGTGACCAGCCTCTTTACACTTGTTAGTGTTCCCTCTTTCTGTCAAAACCTTTACTAACACAACGCCATAAACCTCTGCTCCTGAACTGGTCCTTTGTGCTCTGCACCTTTTTAAGGTCAACGTGAAATTAAAATTCACTTTGTCTTTCTTAATTCGTGTTCCTGGTGCTATTGTGAACTGTTCTCCTTGTTATTCCAAAGTGAAAACTGATCTATTAAAAAAATACATTTATTTTCCTATAAAATGTTTTCCATTTCCGCTGATGTCACAGGCTATGCAGGCTGAGGCTATTATGGTCATCCTGTATTATAGTTCAGCACACATATTAATGGACAGGCGGTGTGTTTGAGTCGATGCAGTCCCAAGTGGTCAGATGTGAGAGATAACACAGAAATAGGAGGAGCACAGCAGTCTGTGGATTGAAGGGTAAAGCTCTTTTGAGTTCCTGTACTCCCCTCCAGCTGCTCCTTATTTGTGCCTGTGTATAATTGACGCAGGAGAGTCTTTTACCCAATAAGGACATTTTTTTTCTCCATTAATACGATATAATTTTTTTATTACTACTGTATTGCAATTGTGCCAAAATTGTAAAAGGAAAATTATCTAAATATTTTTTTAGAAAATATTTACTGTTTACTAAAGACGGCATATCGGGCACAAAAAAAACTATATGCAGCTTTTTCTAATTTTCTTGATTGAAAATAGTCAACACATTACACACACATATATATATATATATATATATATATATGTATACACACACACACACACACACAGAGAGTAACCAGTTTGCATTTGAAACTAAGACCCTAGCAGAGTTTGGCAGCTGTCCACTTAGATCAGTTACAGCAGACACACCAATGATTACTTACTTAATAGTAGTTTGCAGCAGTCATTTTGCTTTTGAAGGAATCTTTAATAGACAATTATCCAAGGACTGTTTTGGCTCCAGTGGTCGCCAAGCGCCACTTCACTTTAGTCACAAGTTTGGTCAAGTGGGCCATGAGGGGGCTTTGTGCCTCCACAGATGACTGAGCCTCTGTGTGTTTGTTGTGCAAGGCTCTGCCGTTTTTAAGGGCAAAAGCCGAACATGAGCTAATCATGGACACCACCTGCCGGATTCAGTTTGCAATCCCATTAAAGTTAAATCCTTCCTATACAGTCAAAGAGCGATTGTATTGCGCTTAGATTAGCAAGTACACAAAACTTGAGGTCCTGGCACTCGTACGGGTGCCTCTGCAGTTCGGATCTCTTGGTGATGTGAGCCGAGGTCAGTCCTGAGACATTTGCTTTTCAGGAACGTGTACAGGAGATTGATGCCGCTTCATGCTAGCTGCCGTCTGAAGGCACAACAGTAAGTTAGCAACTCTTATTCGCTTGATCCAACTCTTATGGCTTGATCCAAATATAAACAGCAGATAGCCACGAGTGGGATTTAGCTCAGAGTATGTAATAAAACAGTATCAAATCAAATTTTAAGAATAACAGCAGCAAGTTCTGAGTTTTACCAGAATTGTGGAAGTTGAGAAAGCAACAAATTTGAGAAACAAATTCAAGAATAGCAGAGAACTGATCTGGGGGGTAACGTGTTACTAGCGTGTTTTTTTTTTTTTGTTTTCATTTGATTGTGCCGCTTTTTTTCAGTGTTTTCTATTTAAACACACAGTATGTGGACTTTTTTTAATTGTTACAACACTCATCTTTCGTCGCAGGCATGACATGGTGTTTTTATTTAGTATCAGTGGCCCCTTACAGGTGCTAAAAGGTTCGTTGTGGTTAAATTGGGCTTGAAGACGGAAGATAATTATTTGTGTGGTTATTGTTAGTAATTCGCAGGTCGAATGAAAAATATACAGAAATGCATTTAAACACAACTGCATGCCTACAGAACGTTCTTCATACATGGATGAGATGTTCTTCATCGAATTCAGTACATACTATGAAAGTAGGAGAATTTGGTTTTATGGCAAAGCTGTAAATAAAATAAAATATAAAAAATAAAAATCTGTGACCTTGCAGCATGGTCAAACCAGAAAACCGGGACACAGTCCCTTTGGATGAGGACAAGAGCATCGAAACGCCACCTTCAACAGAAAACACACCAGGGGAGAAAGACAGAGAGGGCGAGAGAGGGAGGAGAGGGATGAGAGCAGGGGGAGGGGCTGAGAGGAGCATAAAGAGAAAGTGACGTGGAGAGACAGAGAAAACGAGAGGGTGTTTGAGGGACAGGAGGCTGGGGGAAAGGAGAGAGGCAGACGGCCCAGGTGGAGTGCATCGTCACGCTGGGTGAGAGGAGCTCCATCCACTGCAACAACGCAGGCTTTTCATGCTCAGGGGCAACCGAGTTTATCCTCCGCAGCTTAAGTTAAGGGCGAACCTCCGGACCCTGCTGTTTGCATGTTATTTGTGGCTAGCTGGACTCAGGATGGAGTGAGAGGTATGTGTGTGTTTGCAGGTGTCTGGCAAAGATGACTGCAGCAGCTGTTGAGGCATGCAGCTATATTTCTCTCTCTCTTTCTCTTTCGCTCGTTCTTGCTCTCTCACTCTCTTCCGTAGTCTGATGTCATTCTGACTGTGCAAACTAGCTAGAGGACACCGGGTTGTTTGCTTACTAAGCCAAACTGACTAAAAACTTTCAGATGATGTCTGAAATCTCCGATGACCTCCAGAGTTTGACTTTACATTTCTTTCCTTAACTTTGCTGATGGAGCACAGTGATCTGTAGGGTGGCTAGCATTGATCTCGGAGCTTGTTTATCATATTCATTCATTAAGAAGCAGAAACAACTGACGCAAACACATTTAACATAGATTGGCTTCCCAAAAACCATTAAAGAAATTAAATGCAAGAGCAAATGGGAAAATTACATCCTTGTGCTAGACGTTCCTTACCGTTTTATATTTATGTAAAGCAAGACTCATTTTATCTTTTCAGATCCTGAGGTCAGCCTGTTTTTTTCTGCTTCTACTGTGTCCCCGGTGTATTCTGGTGCTGATCCAGGGAATGTTTTGGCTCTTGTGGCGTCCTTGGGAGGTGGATTTTTTTTGTTTGGGGGAGGATTATGCAACATTAAGCTGCTTGGTATCAGATAATGCAGCAATAATCATTCTTTGTGGTTATGAATTCAGCGATATTCATCAGAGCTGCTGGTGTTTTTGCACTCATATGAGTGTCAGCTAAACTATCTTTGGATCTGTTGATTTAATTAGATTCTAAGTTTAATCACATACTTGGAATATGTGAACATGTGGGTAGAACAATTCATATTTTCAACATAATATTTTCATATTTTCAGCACATATGCTGTGCTTTTATATATTATATAGTTGGGATGCCCCATATGTCTGTCCGATATCTATTGATATTAGAGATTAGTTGAATTTTACTTGTTCATTTTCTATATTTTTAGATGGAGAAATAAAAAAATAGATGTTAATATTAATATCGATAACAGTTTTAATATGTAAGCTTTAAATAATTTATATTGGCTCGAATTTAAGAGACTTAATGGGATATTTCACCCAAAAGTATTAATTATGTCTTCATTTACAGAATGAAATTCCAAAACTGTATGACACTAAAGAAAAATTGTTTTGTTTAGGACTTCTTTGACTTCATAAACAAAAGTTTTTTTTTTAATTCTAAATGTTGCACGGACGATATTAAGTCACACAGGTTAGCAATCGATAAAGATAAAGAGTAACTCTCGATAAAGAGTAATTGATAACCGAATTTGAATTTTGGGGTGAACTATCCCTTTAAAATCGATGCTATATTTGTACCCACAGATCAAGCCCGAGATATGTCAGTTCTTCTGTGACATTAATAACAGCTGTGCATTTGTATAGTCATCCAATCCTGCATGACTCATCAAGAATATTTCAGATCTCTTCCTAGGGTTACACAGTTGTCTTCGCTGCTGTCGCACAGCACACATCTACTAGAAAACAAGGACAAGTCACACAGCATAATGATGGCATGATACTAATGGTCCCTGCGCTGTTGGGCCGAACACATCCCGACAGTCATGTGGTCTGAAAGATCTCTCTGGGCACTGATGTGTTGGTGAGTTTGACATTGGGGTTTTGAGTCTCCCATGTGCAATCTTGCATTTATTATGGCTTCTTTCCTCAAGGGATTCACAGGGCCATAACAAAACAAGTCTATTTCTGTCAAACAGCTCCAGCTCTGTCTAGGGGATCGCTGGTGTGTTTGGCGTGTGATGTCGATGAGGGAATGTGACAGTGATGGTCACTATCAGATTGGGTGTGTTGGTTTCAGGTTAGCTGACATGATTCTCGGAAACGGGGCAGTGTTGTTCCAGATTATGATCGCTGATCCACGGATAAAACCATATCACATATGTCAGCAGCCATTATGAAGTTAAACATCATATGGAAAGCTAGTGGTAATCCTAAAGCGCTGTGGGTGGCATGTAATAACTTTATAAAAATGGACGAGAATGGCTGAAACTAATTTTTCTTATCATGAAAAGGTCTCAAAGCTTTACATATTTTTACACAGCTTTACACTGCTGTTATGCAGTTTGCATTGTGCAGATATTATTTAAATGAATGCATTTTTGGCACCTTGTGATGGCTGACACCCCGGCTGTCTTGGTACTTTTAAATAACTGCCTTAAATATATAAATAACTTTGAAAATTGAGGTCAAGCTAATTAAGATTCAGCTCTGTCCTCTGTCAGCAGATGAGATATCAAACCAGTTCTTTCCTCTTAGCTCTAAATAAATGTTAAATATTTGATTATGATTGCATTTCATAGGGCCAGAGGAGTGTTTGGTGCGCCCGAATTTGTCCTGTGTTTGAGTTACTGCAGGACTTGTCTTTAAATTAGTATTCAGGACGTAAGGTTTAGTGATTGGCCATGAAATTTTTCAAAGCTAGGCTGATGCAGTATGAAGCAGGGATATGTAGCATACCTTCTCATCTAAATCTGCTGTGTCACTGTGTGATGCCAGGAGCCTCTGAGGACAGAGCATAGGGAATAAGACGCCAGGTATGGTATATTTACCATGAATGAAAATGAACAACTGGAAGAATTTGATCTTTTGATTTCTTATTGATTCTTTATAAAACAGCTAAAGTAGAAACTTGCCTGAGGGTTTAAACTAGACACAAATACAGTAAACAGTAAGGAAAGCCTGCCCATCCTTACATATATGGTCCTGTTTAAAGTTTGGGGTAAAAAAACATTTTATTTTTACTACGTTTTTTAAATAAATCTCTTATGCTCACTGAAGCTGCCATTATTTGACCAGAAATGCGGTAAAAACAGTAATATTGTGAAATATTATTACAGTTTAAAATAACTTTTCTATTCGAATATACCCTATTTTTCGGACTATAAGTCGCACCTGAGTATAAGTCGCATCAGTCCAAAAATACATCATGATGAGGAAAAAAACATATATAAGTCGCACTGGACTATAAGTCGCATTTATTTAGAACCAAGAGAAAACATTACCGTCTACAGCCGCGAGAGGGCGCTCTATTCTGCTCAGTGGAAGCCTACAGAAGTACTGAACAGCATAGAGCGCCCTCTGGCTGCTGTAGATGGTAATGTTTTTCTCTTGGTTCATGTCAAATTAATTTTGATAAATAAGTCACACCTGACTATAAGTCGCAGGACCGGCCAAACTATGAAAAAAAGTGTTACTTATATTCCGGAAAATACGGTATTTTAGAATGTAGTTTATTCTTGTGATAGCAAAACTGAATTTTCAGCATCATTACTGTAGTCTTCAGTGTCACATGATCCTTCAGACATCATTTTAATATGCTGATGTGGTGTTCCGCGAAACATTTCTTATTAGTAATGTTGAAAAAAAAAAACTGCTGTTGAGCTGCTGGAAACTGTGGAATGGTTATGAGTGATTTGTCCATAAACTCATCAAGCTTCATCAGTAAAAATGGTTTGAATGTTTGTGCTATTGCACTTTTACTTCCAAATGTTTCTGTCTTTTGATGTAAAAATATAATAGTATATTAATAAATATTTTTATATTATTTTATATTATTTAAAATTATAATTTATAAGTATATTCCGTATAACATTTAAATTTTTATTAAATTAAATTTATTAACAAATAATATGTGTTGGGACCAGGAAAATAACATATTTGTGTTGGGACCAGGAAAAACGTCGGCAGGGCAAGGAGAAATCTTTTAAGTCCTGCATTCTATAGTGTTCTAGTGTGTGTGTGTATATATATATATATATATATATAGTTATAGTATATTTCAGGATACCTAACTCCTAATGAAGTAGAGAAAGAAAGGAAGTCTCTTATTCTTGATGTACATACTTAATTAGTGTATTCAGAATCCAGCCAGAGCGAATTGTGGGTGGTTAGTGAAAAGCACTGTAACATAGCTCACAAAAGTTATGCAGCTGTTAAATGAATTCCCCACAAAGTGTTTCTGCTTTTGGAGGCTCAGTGGTAGGATCTATTTTTGCTTTTGTGCTTATTAAAGCACCTGTCTGGTCAGCTCTGGTGTAGTGATTTACTCTCCATATCCATGCAAAACATGCCATGATAATCACAAGCTGTAGATGTTTGCTGTTGGAAAATAGTTTGTTTGGTTTGCATTTCGCCCTTCTATTTTAGTACAAAAACAAAAATCTTGATAGTGATCTCTAGAATCTGAACAACAGCACACTGTTTGGATGCTGCAGATTGATTGTTGCCATCCACTCCAAGTAAACAGCCCTTAAATATTTTTTAGTCATGATGCGCAGCCCTATGTTTATAGACGATGTCACGTTTGTTTGTAATTTGTTGCAGTGTGTTCAGTCAATCTGCAGCAGGCTCCGCAATAATTGCTGCTTGGCTTCTATTAGCTGAATCTGCCGGATCTACCGAGAAAAAATAAATAAAATTCTGAGGAATCCAGGGGAGAAGAATGCAGGGTCAGTGTTGGTCTGTCTACACTACACGCGACAAAGTGACCTTTGCAAATCATTTGAACTTTGTGTCACTATGTCATAAATACTAGGAGGCATCAGTTTACTGTCTGGGATTTCTTGTGTCGCGGCGCATCAAGTATAGTCAGTCACACAGCATCGCTGATTTTAATGGGTTCTATTGTATTTTGTCACATCGCACCGTGCCGCTCGCTCACGTCCGTTGTAGACACGGTGAGAGCCAGGCATGCATGTGAACTCTGAATTCCATTCGCTTCCTCTACTATTTGTGCCTGAATTGACACATACGTATTCCATACTATGTTTCCTTGTAAAAACAGTTGCTTATGGCTTAGGTGAAGGTAAACAAATTAAGAAAGAAAGAGCATAATGTTCTCTGCAGTTTAATGTCCCCGTTGCTTTCTGTGTCATGTTAATCCAACAATAAAACACAGAGGAAAAATCACTTTTGTAGCTTTAACACAAATGTATTAGATTTAATATAATATAATAATATATTTATTTGTACAGTGAAGACTATCAGTGTTATTTTCTAGTTGATTATTTAATTTCTGTACCTGAATACTGTTAGACTTGCCTTAAAAATACAAAGCACTGTTTATTCAATTTAGATCTTATATTGAGATTATATTTGTCTGTGCTTGTAATTTGTTTATTTCCTATGCTGATTTACTCTTCTACAAAAATCACCCCAATCACTGAATTATTATTATTATTATTTTTTTTTAAATAGAGCTATTAAAGTCATCTGGTTATTAATTTGTTATTCATTCGCAATATATATCAAAGAAAAACAAAATATCGCAATGTGAGTTTTTTTTCCAATATTGTGCAACCCTACTTTCAACAAAAAGCAAAAGTGAAGGCATATGGAGGAAGCCTCGATCTTTACAAGAGAGTGACATTTCACTAGATCTGCATCTTTGGCTAAGTCTTTGAAAACATAATGGGTTGAACGACCTTTGGAAGTGACCTTACTTCCTCTCTGAGCTGCAATAATAAAGCATTCACTTCCCTAGACAGAATACAAATAATTGAAAGATACTAAATCACTGATAACCAAAAACAACACTACTAGTTTCAAAATTACACATCCGCTTTCATTTCTCCTTGTATATCAAAGACATCAAGGCATTTAGTCTGTGCCAAACTCTGAAAGATTTCAAAAGTGGGTTTAAAAGCAATGGCCTCTGTGTGACCCATGGAAACACATCACTGTATAAGAGCACGAAACCGAAAGCTGCTTTCTGGAATGAGGTGTGGACAGAGTTGCAGTGTGAGCACTGCAGATGTTTGACTGTAGGGTGTGTGTTTGTGCGTGTGTTTGCATGTTCCAGCTTGTGTGACTTTACAAGTGAAGTTACTGCAGACTCTATGCAGCTCGAGGGAAGGGAGGGACAGACAGAAGCAGTTCTGTGGCTGGCTGGTAACGTCAGCTCTGACAGGCCACATCATCCCAGCTTATCGTAAGATCCCTGACACACTATTCCCAAGAAACTACAATTACTCGCCACATAAAGAGGTTATAGTTACTGGAGATTAGAAGTTTCCAACACATGCAGGCCTGGATATTTTGTCAACAACCTAGAAATGTAGAGGAAACTGTATATTTTATTGTATTATATATTTAAATATTGTGTAAAACTTCCGTAATTTTATTATTAAATTCAATTAAATTACATTTTTATTAAATTATTAGCTTATTTGTAATAATGATAGGTAAAAATTGATTTTTATATTTATTGAGTAATGGTTGCTGTAAAATTAGCTTTGAATTTTAAAATATATTGTAATAGAAAACATTATTTTAATTTGTTGTAAAATTAGGTTTTTACTGTATTTTTATCAAATAAATGCAGCTTATTTAAACCTTTAGAATTTTAAATAAACACACACACACACACAGACACACACATATAGTACACCATCATTCAAAAGACTTTTCATACTTCTCTTATGCTATGGTTTGTATTTCTTGCTGTTAAATTACATTTTGTAATTTTTTTTCCACTCTCAAGTTTTCTGCAGACCCTCCAGCTCAACAATTATAGAAAAGCATTATTTAATAAGATGTCACTCTTCAAATATTGTGCTCACGCTATGTTTATCCTGCCTTTCTTTCCGTTGCTTCATTCTTCAGCTGTGAGTCATGACAAATCATATTATTAATACCTTAAGGACACAGCGTATAATTATTATGTTCCCACTCATTGACTTCTCATTAATTTGAAATGCATATTTCTTTTCTTCCACCTTGTAAAAGCCTGATGAGAAATCATCCGATTATCTTCAGAAGGGTGTTACGCCCAGTTGTGTAAATATAGACGTCCGTGGCTTCTTCGTGGTAACATGGGAGAAAAAGCCTAGCTTCGGTCAAGCTTGGAAAAACAGTTAAAAGGTTTCTAGGATGGACACGATTTGACCCTGAGGCCTAAGAAATTCTTACACATCAGCTTTCACAGAGATCTTACCAGGTTATATTTGGTTAGAACAGAAGAGGTTCAATCCAAACTTCAATCTGCAGCCAACTGTCTGAAAAGTGAAAAGCATTTAATTACACTCAGATTCTTTGACTACTAAAAACTATCCCAAAATTACTTTGGGAAATGTATTATACTGCATCCATCTATCAATGACCCTTTAAAATTAGTGTATTACTATGATGCACGTAACACAGTGTCTACCAAACAATAAGCTGTTCGACTTCACAATGAAATAATTAACCATTTAGAATCGTATCTGAAGTTTCAGTTATTGGGAGAGAGATTCTTGGTCAATGAGATTGTGGGCGGGGCTACCCAGTGACACATCATCACAATGGTTAGGATAAAAACATATGATTGAAAAATGGAAAAGATAGCTTTCATAGCTTATTGTGTTAACATTTTGACCCTGGTTAGCATGTGCATCGTGTTAACATGCCTTTTTATGTTTGTTTGCTATTAGCCTGCTGAGATTTGACACAACCCAGCAAATATTCCGCCATAAATCTCCAAATTATTGCTAATAAATGCAAAGAGGCATTACTAATAAGTAGGCCCACTCAGATTCTGCGGCCACAGATTTCCACAGATGTTAATTTAGTGAATATTTCGGGTAATTTGATTATGCTTTTCAGCTGAGCGTGTAGTACTCTCGGTTCTGTTAAACACATTTTAGCATGTTTAAATCCTCTCGGCAGAGCTACAGAGCTGTTCAGTGCGGAACATCCACAGATTCATTTTATTTTAACATCGCTAATGTTGAATTGAGAGTAAAGTTGAGGCATGTAAAATAAACATACATCTAATGTATGTCACATTTACAGACCATATGGTTTTTATAGATGCTGTATGGTTTTAGTGATGTTTCTAGAGGATTGAAACTGGTTCTAGATCAGTGTAAGCAGTGAGCAGGAGTTGGTGTGGCGTATCTGTGTTGGTATGCATGGACGGCCCTACACGTCTGCTGAATGCCCCTTGTAAAGGTTACTCTCGACAGCTCCCAGATGTGCTCCACTATTTGTGCAATTGCAAATGCTGCCTGAGACCACCTCAGCAGGTAACCCAAGTAAACTAGTATGGAATTTATAGCGAAATGCTCGTTTTATAGGAGTTTGTTAACCATTTTCATTGCATGTTGCTGTGCTTGAGTTTTACAGGGATCGGTTTATGTCAAGCTATTATCTTTTATAAGAACGTACTCTACTGGCACAGAAAATGAATCATTTTGCCAGGGGTGCCAGAACATATAGGTCGGTGTTCATATCTACAGCATTTTTTAGATTTATTGGTATTTTTTTATTGTCTCATAAAGTCCCACTCTGTTCATTTCAGCATTTTAATATTTTCACTGGAGATATCAAATGATGTATTCTGATGTTTGTAAGCCACCATAAATATTTTTTTCACAGTGTAACACATGTGCTCATTCTAAACATTCCTTGACGTTCTCCTGATGTTTCCCAGTGATTTTCCATAACATTTTCATTCTTTAACTGAGCTGGATGATGATGTCAATCAATTCAATGATGAACTGACTTTTTGCATTATTGACACACTATTTTCTTATTCAATGCTGTTCTGTTGCTTTGTTACAATCTGTGTTGTTAAAAGTGCTATATAAATAAAGGTGACTTGACTTGACTTTCATGTGATTATAGTTGAAGGGCTGCATGTAATGTCATTTCATTGATATTCATGAACTAAATGGCTGACACAAATTGTTGTTTTGTTACGCCCTGCCCTTGAAATCACAAATGAATTCATCACCAGGAGAAAGAGAATTAGACCGTGGAAATTGGTTTGATTGATATGTAGATATGGCCATTGTTGTTGTTTTGTTTGTTTTGTCTCCTGCCACAGTATAAGATGATGACAAAATAGCATTTGGTGTAGAAACTTGTTCAAAATGTTGATTTTCAATATGGCTCTTACAAACATTGATTATGACAATCATAGTATTTTGGTTGATACTATGGTTACCATGATTAAACGTTGCAAGGATGATGTGGAGGAACACTTCTGAATCATTGTGATAAAAAAAAATAAAGAAGTTCGTCATGTCAGGGCTGTGATCCTCTATAAAACACAATTTTTAAGAGATGAAATGACCTCAAAGTTTCTCTGAACACTTAAATTGAAAACACTCCAGTCCTTCTCACATTTCATGCCACATTCTTACATACTGAGAGAAAATGACTTTGACATGCGCCTTGAAGTTCTCACAAAGGTCCTTGTGTGAAACTTCCCACACGTGAGTGAAATCGATCATTGGATCTGCCGCATGTTATGAGCCTTGGGATTGTTCGGATGGATGACCGTATACATCTCCCCCACTGACGTTATTGTAAAAAAAAAAATATTTTTTTTTTTTATGAACACAGAATGAAGAAAACGATTCACTCTCTTTTTCTATTAAAAATCATTACAGGATCTAACAAAGGCTCAAGTCAAATGGCCCTCCTCACTGTCTGTTTTAGACATTGTTTTTCTTTTGGCAAGTAAAAAAATAATAATCATCCTCCATAGTTCTCAAGTTTTTTTTATTTCAATTAATGGAACATTTTGTTTATGATTTTAGTAAATAACCCTAGCTACATTGCATTTGCAAATACAAGCATTCGATAAGAAGCATTATGATAAGATTATTTGTCACAGGATCTCAGCATGGTTTCACATTCACTCTGACTTCAAATCACGCACAATTCAGAGAAAGCAATCAGCTGTGCAATCACTACTCCCTTCCTTTAAACATCAACACAAACACACACACACACTCGCACTTCCCCATAACCACTCCCTGATCCCTCCTCGGCAGAGCAGGAAGACACACGGTAGGGCGGGCGGCAGAGACATTACCTGGTGCCAGTGCTAATGCTATGACTGGAGCAGACAGCAGTGCAGTGCGTGTAGCCTATGGCAATGGAATTTATAGGAAACAAATTGAAACATTTTTGGTGACCTCCAGTAAAGGAATTTCAAGCGAGGGACTGGAGATTTGTGTTGTGTTTTGACAGCTGGCATCACGGGTAGGTTAAGCACCTTTACTGTTGTTGGATTTAAGGTTGTTTGGAAGCGTGTGATGTGTGCTGCTGTTCATTCAGGTAATTTTGCATTTAGCAATGGCATATCACTAGCACATTTACATTTGCAGCATAATTACAGATGAAGTTGTGGAATAGAGAGTTCACAGTGTGTGAAAGGGTGATCATTTGTTAATAAAACCACCTTGAAGCTTGAATAGAGAGCGACTGAGATCTGTATGTGTCAGTTGCCTCTTTTACTGCCAACATGTCTCTCACTGTGATGAGATGGGACTCGTCTAGTCACTACCCATCAATCAAGGTGCCTAAAGAGACAAACATACACAGATGAACCTTTGCTGTCCTTGCTTTAGGAAGGGAGAATACCATTTATTTTATTTTTGATCTAAACAAATATTTGATCATTTATACCTATACCTTAATAAAATAGACATTTTTGTGTTTTATGAGTAATTAATAGACTCATCTTAACATTAAAAAGCCATTATTTGCATTAAAAAGGCTTAAACTATGAATTATGTACATCATGTATTTAAAAGTTAGTGGTCAGTTAGATTTAAAGTGACAGTAAAGACTTTTACATTTTTTTAAAAGATATCTATTTTAAATTATAGCTTTTCTTTTGAATTGTATTCATCAAAGAATCCTGAAAAATCTTTTTACAGTTGTCAATACAACTGTTGAGTTCAACTGTTTTCGATATTGATAAAAGTAATAAATGATGATTGATTTGTTTTTACTGTATTTTTGATGGAATAAATGCAGCCTCGTGAACATAAGAGATCTCTTTACATTTCTGAACGGTGTGCAATGAATAATATACAGAAAAATCAGAGTGTTTTCCGTTTCCATTTAGTCATTTAGCAGACGCTTTCATCCGAAACGACTTTCAAATGAGGACAATGGAAGCAATCAAAATCAGCAAGAGCGCAATGATTCCATTTATTAAAATCATTTATAGAAAATAATCAATGGTTGAACAACCTGTAAAGTTTTATCATAAACTATTAGCCTATAAATAATGTCATATAGCTTAGTTTTTAGTTAAATATTTCAACACTACATTGCTTTCTCTGTTTGAATATTATATGTGCTGTGACTGACCTAATGGAATTATTTTCCTTTCAAAGCATATCATTTTCATGCTAAATAAAAGTGGTGAAAAACAGTATGAATCAATATTTGCATGTGGGAATCAATCGTTCTGAAGCAACATCGTTGTTCATTGAACATTGAACATTGTTTTTTCTTTAGTACCCGTGCAGTCCGGCTGTGTCTGTTCCTTCATTTTCTCTGTCTGCTTCCTTTATCGACTCAAAAGATGGCAATCTGAGGGTCATATATCAGGCCACTGTTAGATGCCTGTCATCTTGTGGCTTGAGACGAATTTGAGACATTGACAGCTTCTAGGCAGAGCTCCAGCTCTAGATGGGGCTACTTTGTCCCTTCCTGCTGCCAGGACAGAGCTGGTCTCGCATAGCCAGACCTTCAGACTGATGGCTGAAGGTCTGGAATCCATAGCAGCTTTCATTGGCCAAGGCCCGCCCATGAGGCCATTTGACCAACATGTCAAACTACCAATCACAGTTCGTTTCGTTCAGCGTCATGTTTCAGGGTGTGGAAATGTCACCACAATAACAGACTGGTGTGTAAAACTCTCAGATCTATTTTAAAGATTCTATGCCACGAACTTTCAATATTTGACAAACTTTTGAAACTCCAGTGTTTAGTTGATCCTCATAAGCACTCGTCGTCACAGTTGTAAACACGTTGGCTTTCTTCTTTCGTGAGAGGGTTTGGCACCACAGCATCTTTGTACTTTTGTGTCCCATATGCATCAGATGTTTAGCCAATGGTCCATGGGTGTGACAGCTGAGGCTGAGACTAGGATGGAGCAGGCAGGGAGGATGCTCAACCTCAGCGGTCATTTTGGACGAGAGGGATCGTCCTGGACCTGATAATTTTGTTTGTTTGTCTGTGTATTTATTCACACATGCCTCCAGATACATTGCAAGGACAACAATTAGAAAGATAAAAGGCTCTCATTTTCTCTTGCTTTCTAAACAAAATGTAGTTATCCATAAATGGCTTTTAGCTACAGCAGTGAAATTGCTTGTTCTAATTTATCAATGTATCATTAGGTTTCCAACACATATAGTACAGAAACTACAGTGCTGCACCCAACAAATCTTTAAAAGCTTAACTTTATATAGAAAAGACTTCATTTGGAAGACTTCCTGATCAATCTAAATTCAAAGCCTCATCCTCCAAAGCTCCTGTCATAGGTCCAAACTAAACTAAGCAATACCGTTTTTGCATGTAGCAAAACATTTTTTGTTTGTCATTACTCAATTTGTAAATGTGATTTAAATTAGCAGAGCCTTTGTGATTCATTCATTAAAAGAATTGTCTGATAATAGACTTTTATTCATGAATTAAGATAATACACTGGTAGAAAATGTATGTTTTAATATGCAGCACTTGGTTGACTCCTTTCAAAGTACTTATACTCAATAATTCAATGGTCACCTTCATTAACGTAATATAACGTAATAAAAAAAATGTCTATCAGGCAAGCCTGTTTGTCAGTAGTCAATGGCTAACATCAATGTAACGGCGCTGACACTTGGCTCTTGGAAGACAAAATAGAGTGTTTGGTGTTGCAGGTCTGATGTAATTTACCACATTTGTTGTATTATCGCTGCTGGGTGAAATAGAGAGGTAAATGGAGCTGCACTATTTCAACTCATGAGGCAGCTCTCAAGCATGCTGACGATAAAGAAGAATAAAACCTTTAAAAATATCTCTGACCCTGACTGACCTGAACCGCATTTCCTCTGCAGGGAAGCTATTTGCTATTTTATTCAGGATGCAGGAAGCCGAAATGGTTGTGTTGCATCGGATGGAGTGCAACGGTACAACACTTAATCCATCACAAAGACCCACGCGGGGGAAACCGTGATGGAGGACCACACGTGGACAGGATCCATCAGATTAGAGATTAGGTCTGTGAGAGAAGCCAAAAGCGTGTTTAAGCACAACTATGGCGTATGGAGGGCGGGAGGTGATTGCAAATATAGACGGAGGTCAACTTCACCCAACCAATCACGTTTATATAGCCTTAAATGGACTGTGTTGATCAAACTTATCTGCAGACTTTATAACCTAAACAGGAAATGGTTATCTGTCAATCAGGCTGAGTTGGAACTTGCTCCTTATAGGTTGTAGCTTAATATTGGGTCGGTTTAGACAGAATTAGCATTGAGAGAACGAACAGTATGTGCTGATAAACAGCTAGCAATGCTATTTACGGGAGTTTACTAGTCCACCGCTGCTCTTTAGATGAATAGAAAGGTGCAAGGAGCACTTAACTCAAAGCGGCTTAATGATCTCTAAATTACAGCTGGACCTAAAGACAAACATGTCTTCGTCTCGTGCTAGGGCGGCTGACGGGCGGATGGCCTATGCCATATAATTATGTGTACATGAAATGAGGGTGATGTGCATTGCAAACCCACTTTAAGGGCCTTGGAATGGTCATTGAAATCATTCTGTACTATTTTGTGATTGTTGTTATTGTTTTGTTGCTGTATAGATTATAGAGTGGCTGTTACCTAAAACACTAGTCTGTAGGTTTCTGATTTCACATCAAGACACTGAGAGGGCTTAAGTGGATTTTTCAACCAAACAAATTTAATTTACTCACCCTCATGCTGACTTTCTTCGGTAGAGGAAAGGACAAATTTTGAAGAATTACTTGGTTGATCTTGGTCTGGACTGTCAAGCTAAAAAATGACAAAAAGAAAAACACTATAAAAGTATTCTGAACCTGCCATATGGCTTTAAAAGTCATGTAAAGTCATGAAATATAGTGCAGATCGTATGGATCAATTTTGATAATGTTTGGGGTGCTTTTTCAAGCCCATATTCACTTTTTAGAGTGAATATTATATTATATTATATTATATTATATTATATTATATTATATTATATTATATTATATATTTTCATGTGTATATATAAACAAAAGAATACACTCTTACAATTATTTTTAAGACAGGATCACAATGTATCTATTGAGAAGGAAAGAAATTAGTTCATTATCCATAGTGGAGATAACATGTAATTTCACACAAAAATCCATTGCAGAATAACACCAGGGACTTGTGTCACTGTAGACAGATTTCAGTAATGAGTTTTTGTTTTTTCCAGACAGACGCAATTGAAATCAGAGATTAAGCTGTTCTATCATGACCTCAGGCTGTAATTTAATTCACACTTGTACTGTAGATTCAATAGGTTTTGTTTCTTAGGAATCAGCGGTATGTTAACAGGAAAAACTCTGAGTTAGTTCCACGGATTGACGATGAGAATGAAGTCAGCACTGGAATGACACTTTAGGATCCTGTCTTTGAGTTCACAGAACGCTCAGCTGTCTGTCAGGCCAGATTGTAGGCTGAGAATAGCAATGACAGCTGGTTAAGAAAAGGCAAAAATAAAAAGGAGTGGGTCATTGAGACTTAAAAACAAATATATAGTGAGTGAGCCAGTGAATAATTCATTCAGCTGCTGTTGTGCAGTGCTGCACGGTTCTGCTATGGCTTTGTGTGGAACTATTTTCATTTGAGTAAAAACAAACGTCTAAAATTTAAGTTACATAAGTTACTTTGCCGCCTCCCTTTTTCCCATACAGCTCCAAATTGCTGAATATCCTTCAAATATACATTACAAATAGATGTTTTCTACAGTCATTGTAGTGTTTTAGTGGACCTATAATCACATGAATAAATTTGTCACGCTGTTTTCCTTGAAGCCTTATTCTGACAAGCAGGAAAGATTGTATTGCTCTCCGAGCCTTTTAGCATCAAAAGATTTGAGGACCTCAATAATGAACTCTGTCAGGTGGCTCTAAAAGCACTAAGTCACAGTGACCTCCCGCTTTGTATAAGCTAGAAAAGTGAAATGGGTTTTTGCCTCACTGACTTCAACTGCATTCGTTTGTACATACAAAGTAGCAATTCATCAGTTTGGTGATGTTTCGGTATTCATGCATGTGTCCATCCCATTTGGTCTCTGCATTTTGGGAGTGAGTCATGTGCTATTGAATGTATGACTCCTCAGACCCATTAGACGCTGTCACCAATGATTTAATTTATTCCTTGTGTGCCGAGACATTACCAAACTGGCTCCATAAAGGTGATCAGTATTTCAGCTTCTTGCTGCGATTCTGCTTTCCCCTTCAGAGCTGAAGATCTTTGACTAATAGCACATGTACATCTAGAGGCTAACATTGAAGAACAGATGTTAATATGGCTGTCTGGACTCCTTTGGTCTAGTTTTAACCTGTTTTAGTCTTCCTTTAGGGACTCTTAGTTCAGGACGAGAGCAGGGAAAAAGAAATAAGAGAGGCCCTTTGAGATTTTACTCTAATTAGAGAACATCACTTCTCGACCGTTAGACACCAGATTCCAAGATGTGGCCACGTGGGAGCTGTTCGTGTTGACTCTTTCATTTCTCTTTTGGACGAGACTCCTAAAACCAAGCTAGTCTACACTGTGAGGATATTTTCTCTCGCCGCACAGACACTCTAAACTGCACATTTGGGCGGGCGATAGCATCTGGGCTTTGCCTGAGTGACGCCCATTGTTTAGGTAATGATGTCAGAAAGGAAATGCGTAAGCCAGGCCGCCCTCCTTGTGTAAGTAGACAGGAGGAGGGAAAAGATTATAGAGATGTTATAAATACAGCTGTGTGTGTGTGTGTATGTGTGTCCAGAAGACAACTGATCCTTGTCTGTGAAAAAGGCGTCAGCTGAACAATTTTGTTGGCATTTTGGATGCACATTAGACCATTTTTAGGTTTTCCTCAATGAGGCTTTTTGCCTTTGAAAGGGGAGTTCATCCTAAAAATAAATGTTCAATTAGTCATTCTCATGTCGTTCCAAACCTGTGTGACTTCCTTTCTTTCTTATGTGGAATGCAAAAGAAGATATTTTGCAAAGCATTTCAGTGTTTTTTTTTTTTACTGAAAACCTTACAATCAAGGTCTATGGGGTTCAGTTTTGTTTTAGACCCACTGGCTTTTTATTGCATAGACAAAAACAGATGTTCTTTTGTGTTTTCCACAGAAGAAAAGAAAGGGTTTGGAATGACATGAGGGTGAGTAAATGATGACACTTTTTGGGGTGAAGTATCTCTTAAATGCAATAGAAATCCACACAGCTGCTTTAATTCACATCACAGATTACAAAGCGGGTTTGTAACTTTCTTCAGGCTTCATCATGGGTGTGTAAACTGGCCATTGAGTAAAGAACACTTTTTGGCTGCACTTCTCCAGTCCAGTCTGGAGCGTGTGTGCGACACGTTACAAGCTCATATTACTACAGCCGTTGAAACCTGAGAGAGCGCCGGACTTCCTCTATCCAATCCATCCAGTTTTAGTCCATCCTGTGATCGGGCTATTTATAGACTCACATCCTTTTGTCATTCTAGAGGGGCTTCCCGATCCTTTTGTGGCTTTCCAGCCTACGTTCTTTTGGCTCTGTTGCTCCAGACTCGGCGGGCCGGCCTGTTCCCTCCTCTTTGGGTCGGGCTGGTCGTTTATATTCCCACCATCGCGTAGGCTAATTAGTTTTCCTGCCTGTGGAATTCCCGCCCCTTCTCTGCACACCCCTCAGAGCACCCCTTCCGCAAAGTCAGAGGAAAAAGGAGAGAAGGAAAGAGTGCTCACAACAGAGACGGTGAGGATTTAGTGGACTTTAGTGGGACTGAAAGTGTGCCTGTTTTTCCTATGAGACGGCTTTGCCTGGCGAGGAGATGGGAAGCCACATGCCAAAGAGATGTTGATGTTTGTAGGGATCAGAGATCGACATGTGGTGTTTGCACTGTGCTTCAGACAGAAGCCAGTCTCTGCTGGAACTGGGGAGCTGGTAAGATTTCTCTCTCTGTGTGTGTAAGAACATGTATAGAAGTAGAAATAAGTTTAAAGTGTGTCTCTACTGTGTTTTTATCCATTGGGTCGTGGTGTATCGTTGAATCTGGATGGGTTTGTAAGTAGATCACAGATGTTTTATGAGACATCTTGCTCTGTGGCTCTTTGTTTCATTTACCTGCTTTGAATTATAGGGGATCTTCCTGTATTGCGCAAACCCCTCCATTGTTGCTCTGAGCGCACTTCTGCTTCTAGAAGCTTTTGAGTGATGTTTCAGTTGATCAGACACATTTATATCCATGTCATTTCCATGAAAATTTGCAATAATGCCATTCAAGATTTTTCCTTTTCTGTTATTCTTTTTGTCATTGATGAGCTCTATCCATCACTGATTGTAAATGCATATTGTGTTAGTCAGAAATGATAACTAGAGTAGCTTTTTTTTTCAGTGAAGTCTCTACATTAGCCATTTTGCATGTTTTTATTGCTAATGCATGAAGTAAGTATTTGTGTGTGTGAGTTTTTCAGTTGTGTATTTTCTTAACTTGGTCATTGGAAGGTCCCATGGTGGCATTGCCAACAAAACAGTTGGATCTTATTAATCATAACAAACAGAGACATGTATGTATATTAGTGGATCAGCCCTATTAGAATTCATGTAATACCAGAATAAGTGTTGTTGATGTCAGTAAAACAAGCTTTATTTGAACAATGAGTACTTTATGTAAGATGCCGGAGCATTTCCCAGTCATCAACAGGGCTGCATTCATGCAAAGTGGCACTCTTGTGAATGCAGTCCTCTAATGCTCTCAATCCTGGATTTAAACCTTGTGTCATGTGAGGGTCTTAAAGATCACACACATACCAAACAATGACAGAGAAACATATATGTGCTTAATTCTGGGGGAAACCCCCCATCTGTAATTTTGACAGCTTCCTCTGCCCCCACAAAGCCTCAGAAGCCTAAGGTTGTTTAGGGTCAGTAAGATTTGTTTCTTTAAATTACTTTGATAAATATTAAGCAGTACAATTGTTTTCAACATTGATAATAATCAGAAATGTTTCTTGAGCACCAAACCAGCATATTATAATGATTTCTTAAGGAAGACGTGACTCTGAAAACTAGAATAATGGCTGCTGAAAATTCAGTTTTGTCATCACACGAAAAATGTAACTTACTGATCATAAACATACAGCATAAAATTTTTAAAAAAAATAAAATCAGTTGTCAGGGTGGCAGTAAAACCATTAGAGCTTCTAAAGGTTCAGCAAAAAATCCAAAATTAGCACCCAAGAGTTCAAATGAAATGTGATTTAGGTCGTGAAATGTAAATGAGCTTGTTAGTTTTCTTTGTTGGATTCAGCATCTGCACCTCCACTTCACAGTCAATTAGATGAGGTAAGCTCAGCAGAAATTGCTGCCTAAAAAGGAATTTAAAAAAATGCAGAATTGTGGACACTTCTGTTGTACTTTAACTCATGGGAATTGTAGATGATTGAAATTGCCAGTTCCTCTTTATATCTGCATGTTGTAAGTCAACAGTTTCTTGGCTTTGAGTTTCAAACAAGTAATTAAGCTCTGAGAGATAGAGGTTTTATTTTGAGATCCTCATTAAGGTGAACTCCAGGGGAGAGCAAGAGATGGTGCATTTCATCTTCTGTAAGATCCTAACACCTCACCATCTTGTTAGCACTTGTGTTCTTTTACCCTTGTCAGAACCTCCCATATTTCTCTTAGCTGGACGTGACTGAACCCCAAACCAGTCCTATAGAAACGCCTCACGTTGCTGCCTAATGAGACCCTCTGGAAAATACAGAACTTGGCCAGCTGTCTTGAGTTATGGATTTGAGTATGACAGCCTCCGCTGTCTTCACATTTCGCTTGATTGAATAAAACCGCCCATTTATGTACTGTAAACTACATTTTGGGTGCGATAAAATACAGATATTTTGTTGAAGAGATGGTTTAGCCAAAAATATCACCCTCATGTTGTTCAAAACAGATTTTTTTTATTCTTGTGTGAATGATTCCTTTAATGCTGGCTGGACTTCTGAAATGCCCATTGGTGCCCCTAGTGGTCTGTTTGTTTCATTACAAGACATTTTTGGAATGTCGCAAGAAAGTAAGTTAAAACTTGACGCACTTAGAAGCTAATCTGTGCCCATTTTAACAATTACCCCATTTCTAATTAGTGTTTTGAGCACCAGCATATAGATTTGAGAGCACAGTCCTCAGCTCAATTATGGCTTTCTTCCTCATTAAATTCAATTTGCTATTTCGTTCACGGTCTTATTAAATAACATGAGCCAGAAAATTTAAATGAGAGCTGGATTGCCACTCATTCAGCTTTATCCCGCCTTGTAGTTTAAATTTTGCAACTCAACCTTGAACATTTAACCCATTGTTTTGCCCTGAGATGAATGGATTTCCTCCGTTTCAGCAAGTTTTTCCCCCACACCATCACTGTGATGATCTCTAAACACTTCCATGTATTTAGTTTCTTACATTTTTTCATTGAATCTATTCACAGACCTGTCATCTGGCATCCTCAAAGGATTAAATATCGCTTGTGTTCACAATAATTGCGACTTTTTCAGGCACCATCATCTATCAAAGTTTAGAGGGAGTCTAAACCTGGCTCTACTCAGAGAGATGAGATGGCAACCAAACAAAAAGAAAATTGTATTTGCTGCCACCCTTCAAGGGGCCCTCTGAGAGCTCTTTCAGGAGACATCAGGCGTCAGACACCGGAAGTCATTCGAGCCGCATAGCCTCAGTGCAGAGATTTGGGGAAATTAGCTGCCAGATTCATCATCTGAATTACCTTGTGTCGTGTTTCCATATAACATACAATCACGTAAAACAAAACTTGTGTATCTTCCTTTAATACCAACCTCTGTGGACAGGATGAAGGTATTTATGTGTGCATGCAGAAATACACATGAAACAAGGGCTACTGAAGTTACAGCATGAAATAGACAAAGCAGTCTGTGTAGTCTTATTCCTAAATGAATAATTCTCATGATTCAGTTATTTTTAGTGAATCATATACAGCTTTTAAGTGTGAGATTTGAATAAGTAGTATTTCACGAGTGCAGTGGAGTGACTTTTGTTCATTTTATATTTACTTATAGATAAACATTGTGATTTTTGTCAGTAGCATTTTATACAATTGTTCATTTAGTGTTGATGATATTACCCTAAGTGAAAGTGAAAGTGATGTGACATTCAGCCAAGTATGGTGACCCATACTCAGAATTTGTGCACACCCATCCAAAGTGCACACACACAGAGCAGTGAACACACACACACTGTGAACACACACACACTGTGAACCCATCCAAAGTGCACACACACAGAGCAGTGAACACACACACACTGTGAACACACACACACTGTGAACACACACCTAAGTCGTGTATTGAAGGTGGAGAGAGAACTGTACATGCACTCCACCCACCCACAATTCCTGCCGGCCCGAGACTCGAACCCACAACCTTTCGATTGGAAGTCCGACTCTCTAACCATTAGGCCACCATTAGGCCACGTAACCCTAAGGCCAATTTTTAGATATTAGATATTTTTATACCTTCAGTATTATTATTATTATTAATTTAAGTTTTTGTCATTTATCATGTTTTTATTTGTACATTTTTATTATTTTTTATTTATATTTCGCTTTAATGTATATGTATTTCAGTTTTAGTTGTAGTAATATTCATTGTTGGTAACGCAAGTTACATAATCAGATTACTTTTTAACTTGTAAAACTAGTAAAGTAACTTAAGGTAATCCATTACTTTTAAATTTAGCAGAAAATATCTTAGTTACATTTTCCAAATAAGAAATCCAAGTTACTTTGTTTTTTCATTCAAAAATTAAAAAAGATTTTTATGTTATTTAAAATAATTAAGCAAGCCCAACTCAATAAGTGACAATAAGTGACAATAAGTTACTTAATACATTACTTTCCATAAAAAGTAACTGAGTATTGTATTTTATTAAAGGACTATTCCAATATAGTAATGCATTACTTCTAAAAGTAACTTTCCCCAACACTGCTAATACATATTTGGGTTAGTTGCCAAGGCAAAGCTTTTTTATATGATACATAAGTTATTTTATATCAGCTGTATTGTGTGGCATTATGTGTGCACAATAATTGTGATGACCTGTGAGTCTGAGGGAAATGTTCATGTCTGATTGTCGTGTTGTCATTTGATGTTCACACAGCACTAGCTGAAGGGGTGTGTGTATAAGGGGTGTATCGGTTCAATAGATCCTGCCCCCTGAGTATATTGCTTGTTGAAGTCAATCTACACCAGGCTCTTGTATTGTCTTATCCAAGATTGGAAACACCTGCAAACAGTGCCAAGTGCTCTGACATCCATACATCTCTCCTCTGCCACTTCCCCTATACAAGATTAACAAATTCAATCAATCTGACTGTGTCAGTGTTCTCATCTCTATAATACTGAACGCTCTACTGCACACTAATTCATTTAATTAAAAGAAGAGCACTTCATCTAGAAAGTTTATCTGCTGGCACTTAGTTGATGCAATGATGCACAAGTGTGTAGATGAGAAGCAGTAAAGGTGCAAAACAAACATGTACTGAAAGAATTCAGATTTGGATATTGTGGAATATAATGACAGCTGAAGAGTAGGATACCTTCTTGGATCAAGATCCTTCTTGGTGCTGGGACAATATTTTCATCAAAAATTAAATAAAAAATATTCTAAGCATGCATTGATATTAAAAGTCTGGCAGATACAGAAAAGCTGATAACTATTGTAAATGTATGGCTTATATTATAAATATATACCTCTTTGTATAATAAAATAAATTATAGAAAATTATAAATAAAAATTATAATGTATAGTATGAAATATTGAAAATAATTTGCTTAACATATATATTAAATCTTGAACCAGCCTCATCCATAAGAATTTTGTCACTGGTCCTGAGATTGACTATGATAAGACTGCTGTATGTTTCTAACATCATCAAAATCACCTATATCTGTCATCTCTCTTTCACTGGTGTAACTGATATGCATTGTAATCAAATAACCCTCATTCTGTACTTTGACCTTTCCAAACAATCACATTAGAAATGGCGTGGCTGAAGTGTGATTGTTTTATCTGTTAACGAATGTGTCACAGTTTTCTTTTAACTCATCCCCTCGAGCAACAATAGCCATTTTCTGCAGCAGGTATACCTCTGCTAAGGTGTTGACAGGTAGGAATTATGCTGTTGGTTCTCTGAGCTCTGGTCCAGAGTGTGTCGTTTGGTGTGTGAGCATGATGTATGTGACAGCTGACACTAGACTGTTTTATCATAGTATGAAGTCCTGGAGGAATAAGCAGCTAAAAGCACATACTACTGAGGCAGTATGTTATAAAAAAGTACATAGATTAAAACTCATGGATTACACCAATGTACTAAAGTAAATGCTAACATAATCAATTGAAAGATAATCTCTGGGGGTTCTGTGTTGAGAGTGTTGTTTTAACATCCAGTGAGCGGTGAGTTTTGTCTGCAGGAAGTGTTGTGTCCACTTATATTTTTGCCCAAAGAGTCTGTGTATTCGTTTCCCTTTATTTATCTTGACAGAGATTCACCATACCATTGTGTGTTACTATAAAAGTAGTCGTTTGCTGTTATGTTCAAAGCTCAACTTGTAATCTCACGCGTAAGCTTGTGAGAGTAGATAAGGGGATTTACGAGGAACTTTGATTTGTGTCTGGAATAACAAGGTGGCATGTGTTTTATGTACTGGATGGAATGCTGGTCTGTAGAACTTGGTCTGAATCTTCATATTTTGTCATATTTAACAGCCACGAATGTGACTTTGCCATTTGTATTGAATGTGATGAAAAAATAGACCATTCAGTGGAAAATAATGACGTAATCTAATTCAGTCTAATTCTCAAACAGATGAGTCAGTTATTTTTAGAGAATCAAAAAAAGACCATGTGATCAGTGCATTGTGACTCGTTCCATTTTTTTTATAACCCACAGTATCAACTTACAATTTCTTTCTTGTGCTGTCTACAGTGTGGAAGGTGAGGCTCCGGGTGTTGAGGCGAGCCCCTCTCTAGAGAACAGTGGAGGTTACTTACGAGGGCCGGTGAGCCGCAGTGCCATCATCAGTGGCGAGCACTTCGACGGCCCACCACTGTATGCTCACGAGGTACGGCAGCGCCCACGGCGACCCAAACTCCAGCATTCCCAGTCGATCCTTCGCAAACAGGCAGAAGAGGAGGCCATCAAACGCTCACGATCACTGTCTGAGAGCTATGAGCTCTCAACCGACCTCCAAGACAAACAGGTAGATTTCTTCATGACCTTTAACGGGAATGCTACCAAGAAACCATAAATTCTCCACCAACTATTTGTATTCATATTGTGATGAGCCTTTTTGGTGCAGAGGGAGTGTGATTGAGGTTCAGTGGCTTCATCTTATGCTTGATGTACTTCCCCTCAAAGGACTGTGTAAATAAATCTAGTTTATTGTAGTTGGGTGAACATTAATTCCTTCAGGTTGCTTGTGGTGACTGGATGTCTTTTATATGAAGTAATTTTATACAGCCAAAGGCTGATATGAGATGAATGAGAACCTTTTAGGATTTGGGAGATGAGAATCATAAATGCATGCTGGGAGAGTGATTTGTATTCAGAGTGACTGTGTCATGGTACTATCCAGTGGCGTGCTTCCCACCGTCTCTGTGTGAGGTCCCACAGAGCTGAGAAATGTGATTAGTTCTGCCCATTCTTCAGGCTAAAAAGGTCTTGAGCTGGCTTTTGCATGATAGTGGGTTACAACTGGTTTCTTATGTACCATGCTTAAGGCGTTCTTCAGTCCATGATGCCTTTATAAGGGATGAAATTGTTTTATCCATCCTATCTAGCAAAATACCCAAGCTTTAATAGTTAGAACCATGTGTGGCTTTTATTTGTCTCTTCTATTTATGTGGCTTACCATTTTTGGCTTGAGGTTTGGTCAAGTTATATTGTGTCATGGGAGGGAGAACAAAATCCCTGTCAACAATAAAATTCTGTAATACTTAGGTAGGAAGGGACATTTGCACGTTTGGGTTTTACTACTATCACTAAAAGTGGTGCGTAATCTTTATGTGTTTCCACAGGTGGAGATGCTGGAGCGCAAATATGGAGGGCGTTTTATAACCCGACATGCTGCGCGAACAATCCAGACTGCCTTCCGCCAATATCAGATGAACAAGAACTTTGAGCGCCTCAGGAGTTCTATGTCGGAGAACCGCATGTCCAGACGCATAGTTTTGTCCAATATGAGAATGCAGTTTTCGTTTGAAGGACCTGAAAAAGTCCACAGTTCATATTTTGAGGGGAAGCAGTTGTCTCTTACAGACGATGGCTCTAAACTAGGAGCCTTGGTGCAATCGGAGCGGGGGGAGATGGTCCCCACCAACATGAAGTCACCTGCGGTCCAGAGTGATTTCACGGACGCCATTACAGAGCTGGAGGATGTTTTCTCTCGACAAGTGAAATCATTAGCAGAGTCGATAGATGATGCTCTGAACTGTCGCAGCCTACATGGAGACGAAGGACAGCCAGAGCCAACCAGAGGACATCCAGACAGGGAGCAAGAGGTTACCTACAAGATCAAGCCTTCCCACAGTAGTGACCACCGTAAGCGAGACGAGATGACAGCCTCCTATAGCGATGTGACACTTTATATAGATGAGGAAGAGCTCTCCCCTCCTCTTCCTTTATCACAAGCAGTTGACAGACACTCTAGCACGGAGTCAGACCTCCGTCTACGTTCTTTGAACTCCTCGCAGGATTACTGGTCTCTAGCTCACAAGGACGAAAAGGCCGACACAGACACTAGCTGCCGAAGCACCCCGTCTCTGGAGTGTCAAGAGCAGAGATTGAGGATAGACCACCTTCCCTTGCTCACCATCGAACCTCCCAGCGATAGCTCGGTTGAACTGAGCGACCGTTCTGACCGAAGCTCTCTCAAGAGGCAGAACGCTTACGATCGGGGCATCGCCAGCAAGCAGGGCAGCCCGAAACACATCCCCTCTCATGCGCTACCACCACGGGGACCGGTAAGAGATGACGATGCTCCTCGGCATCGGCCACGGCAGCTGGAGAGCCACCTGGCAATCAATGGCACTGCCAACCGGCAGAGCAAATCTGAGTCAGACTTCTCTGACGGTGATAATGACAGCATCAACAGCACTTCCAATTCCAATGATACCATCAACTGCAGTTCGGAATCTTCATCCAGGGATAGTCTTCGAGAGCAGACTCTCAGCAAGCAGACATATCATAAAGAGACCCGCAACAGTTGGGACTCACCCGCGTTTAGCAACGATATTATCCGCAAGAGGCACTATCGTATCGGCCTGAACCTTTTTAACAAGTAGGTGAAGTGTGAATGCATGCTTTTGGTTGTAGAAAGCTAGTTCGGGAAAAGAGTATTTGAGTGGAGTAGAGAGTCCATTTGAAATCCACTCCGGGTTTTCCATTTTCTTCCTCTATAACAATTTGAACACTGTGACTGTAAAGCAGCATTAGCAAACCTAAGCAAAGCAGCACGAAGCACAGCTTGATCACAGGTCATTACTACCCAAGAAGCTTCTTATTACAAAACATGGCAAATTTGCATATTATAAGTTCAAAAAACTTGAATCCATTTTTAAATGTATACATGACCATGCTTGTTTCATTAAGGTAAACATGACCACACTAAGTTGTTTCAGAATGTTTTTTATGTTAATATGCATATGTTATCATGCAATTTTATTATGCTTGCACATTTTGTACATTTTAAATGTTACATTAATGAAGTTGGCAGATGTTTTTTTATCAAATGTGACTTGCATTCAAGCGATCAAGCCTACGACATTGGCATTGCTAGTGTCATGCTCAAATATTTGAGCTAGAGGAACACACCTCACTCCAGGCACAATTGATGCTACTTTGCTCCTCAGTCCCATGGCACTCACATACTCTTGTTTGGAGTGTCATGTTTCAATTGCATTGAGTAATGATTTTAATTAGCGCCAGTCGGAGCTGTGTTAATAGCTGTGAAAGGTCTTTGTGCGCAAACAATGCACGAGCTAATGTTATTTCAATTATTATCTAAACCAAGTGCAAAAAGTGCAATAGACGTGTGTTTTCCTTTTCCAGGCATTCATTATAATATTGGCTCATTTAATTATTCAGTAGGTGTCTGTGTGCATGCATGTGGTGCTGTTTGATTGCCACACAGCGCTCTAAATTTGATTTGCGATCAAGCAATTAGAACTGTGATGAGAACACTATTAGTTTAGTTGGGATGTTGATCAAGGAACGCACACTGCCCTCATACCAGTTTACCATCTAGCTCTGTGCACTTAAGCTAATTCTTTTTTTAAGCTCCATATAATAACATAGGGATTACCTTTGATCATTTATTTTGCAACCATGAGGTATTTCAGATTAGATTTAATTTCTTATTGATTGGATTAAGGTGTTTGCTTGCTGCTGGTGCTGTGCATGTTTATGTGTGAGAATGTGTTTGTCCATTTAAAGCCTTGTTTAAAGTGGGAACCTCTAATCTTGGATGATTGTGTATTTGCCTGTTTTTTTTTTTTTTTGCACTGGGCCATTAAGTTCCTTTTAATTTTGTATGGTAACAGTCCAGTCGCAAGAACATACTTGAGCTGAGATGCTTAGTCACACTCTGGGACCAATACAGGCACTGTTCAGACTCTTGATCTTCTTTTATTGTCTCCAGGAAACCTGAAAAAGGCACCCAATACCTGATTGAGCGAGGATTTGTCCCAGACACACCTGTGGGAGTTGCCCATTTCCTGTTACAGAGAAAAGGGCTGAGTCGACAGATGATTGGCGAGTTCCTGGGCAACAGGCAGAAACAGTTCAACAGAGATGTTCTTGAGTAAGTTTAACAAATTTAACTAGGTTAGTTGGGTGTATTGTATATACATAAACAGTCATTTAAAGTGAAGTATACTCCAAAGCCAATTTATTTCAAATATGAAGTAATTTCCAGCACTTTTTGTTTTGTGCATAGGTTATTTACAATAAGTTGTCTCTGCCCATTAAACCAGAACTAGTAAAAGAAAAAAATACACAATTCCGTTTTATTCTAATTAATTTACTGGCAGATGCTGCAGTCTTTTTTTTTTTATTTTATTTAACCAGTCCATGCTCCAAGTAAACCATATGTGACCTACATAAACGAAAAAAAGAAAACACAAATTCTCCAAAGAAAGAAAAATAAAGAAAGAAAATTATACTGGAATTCCATCATGATAATCTTTCATCTTTAATTGAGGCTCCTCTGTAATCATGCTCTTCGCTATCCTTCACTGTCCTCGCCACAGCAGAATTAACTTGGTAAATGACATTAAGCCAGTATCACTAAAGCATTTATGAATTTATGTGTTCTCTCCTGAGATAAACTGACCACTGTGTCTAAGCCTTTTAAGCTCATGTGGCTTTGAGCGCATGTATGATCAAAGATCATAGTCCATTGTTTTAGAAACTGGTTCTTTATAATTGTACTCAGATCCATTTAGTGTCCTCTTTTTAAATTGAATGCATTTATAGGATCAAAGGTGGAAAATTAATTCCATTTCCGAAAATTGAAAACTGGTTCATTATTGTTGTAAACACAAGAATTTGCTGTAATTGTCAGTGACCCCTTGAAATGACTGCGCATATGACAAACCATTATTCCAGCCAGTCCTCCATGGGATCAAAGTGTGACAGAGGAATAAAATGTATGGACTCTTGCACTGCTTTGTACGTACTAAATAAGGTGTCTGTATTCATGGAGTACTTCTCTGAAGCAATGTGCCTGGGAATGAATCAGCTCATTCTCACTCTTAAGTTAACTCATCCTCTCTTTTCAATCTGCCAGTAACGTCAAGATAATGGGGGCAGATAAGGCCATGCAGTCTGTGTTCAGCTCAGTCAGACAGCACTTTTTTTAAAGGCACTTCCTTGAGAAAAAAAAAAAAAAGAGTAAATCTTGACTTATGAGATCAAATGCACTCTGTGTATCCCTGGAGCAAAATGTACCTCAGATAGCTTTGTATGCCCCATGATTGTGATTTAGAGACTGATAGAACTTGCTTTTATCGGAAAGACTAAATTTGTCTCCTTTTTCCTTTGTCTAAAAGCAGTGACCACTCTCAGTTTAAGATATCTTCATGTATGCTGTAAAAAAAAATACAATTCATTGAAATAGAATGCAGTTTTTCCCCCAGAGGATTTCCAAACTAATATTTCTGTATTTCTGAAATACAGCATCCTGGATATACTACAGTGCATGAAAGAATGAAGCGGTCCTTTGACTTTGTTCATTATCTTTTTCCAGCTGTGTGGTAGATGAGATGGATTTCTCTGGAATGGAGCTGGATGAAGCCTTAAGAAAATTCCAGGCACATATCCGGGTGCAGGGAGAGGCACAGAAGGTGGAGCGACTCATTGAAGCCTTCAGGTGAAAAACATTTCAGATCATTCTTTAAAAAGCACTGTTAAAGGGATAGTTCACACAAGAATAAAAACTCTCACTTGTTTTAAAATGTTATGCTTATATCCATCTGACTCTTGAATTAATAATCCAGGCTGGTTTTGTGAACTGATTCATTAAAAATATCCAATGATTCATGATCAAAATAATATTTTCTGTTAACATCCCAAAGAGATCAAGTGCATAACTACTTAAAATTTGGTCTGTTACTTCTGTCGCTCAGAAGACTTGTAATATAGCCCATAAGTCATATGAACCTCTTTTATGATATATTTATGGGTCATTTTTGGAGATTGACAACCTTTCATTCATTTCAACACGTCATTGAAATGACATCAGTACAACTTATCATTGATTTTTTAATATTTTGGAAAAGAGTGACCAGGATATTCACCTAAAAATTCACCTCTTGTTTTCCACATAGACAGTAAGTCATATGGGTTTTGGACTAACGTTAGGGTGAATAAATAATGACAGAATTGTAATTTTTGTGTGAACTGTTCTTTTAAGAGAAGCTTGGCGAATTGATAATGAAAATGGGACAATTATAATTTTCATTGAAGCCTTGTTTAAGCCAGAAAAAGCCTTAGACAACATTGTTCGATCGACTCTCAAGGACCGTCTGTCAATTGAGCGATCACGCTGGCTTACAACGTGTGTGAAGATAACTCCAACGGTTGCCTGCGTACCACCCATAGACCTTCAAAAAATATTGTTATAGCTAAACCCTTTGAGGCAGACGTCTTTCCAAATAAACAGTTTAAAGTCCATTCAAGTGTTATCTGAAAGAACATAGCTCTTTAACAGGATGGCAGTTTTACTATTCTCTTTCAGGCTTGTGCATCTAGAACCAATTAGTCACCAGAGAAGCTATTGATTCTGTAGAAGTGCAGTCTCGTATTAATTTGTTTCACTTTGTTCATTTGTTGTAGTTGTGTTTATTATTTCCATTCAGTCAGCGCTACTGCATCTGCAACCCGGGGGTGGTGCGTCAATTTAGGAACCCTGATACCATCTTCATCCTGGCGTTTGCCATTATACTCCTCAACACGGACATGTACAGCCCAAACGTGAAGCCAGAGAGGAAGATGAAGCTGGAGGACTTTGTAAAGAACCTTCGTGGTGAGATGCGCATTATCATTTTTCATTGAAAACTGAATCTGTTCCATCAATAAATTCCCTTCAAAGTCATTCAGAGATTTTTATGATACTTAATACAATACTCAGATTTACCCTAATTAAACTTAATGCATGTGCTCCAGACTGATGAATGGCTTTTTTGGGATAGCAATGACATCTCTCTGGTCACAACCTTGCATTATAACTGGAGCAAAGCAAACAGAGATTCACATTTAACTTCCATATTTAAATATAGTCACGTTGTAGTTCAGATGTGCTTGACCGACATTTCTAATTATTTCCTAAAATTTCCATAAATCTTTTGCGTGCCCCTAAATATCCAATCTCTTTTGTTTTTGGCTTCCTGTGCACAGGGGTGGACGACGGAGAGGATATCCCAAGAGAGATGTTGGTAGGCATCTACGAGCGAATACGGAAGCGAGAGCTTAAAACTAACGAAGACCACGTCTCCCAGGTGCAGAAGGTGGAGAAGCTCATAGTTGGCAAGAAGCCGGTGAGTGTCATTGTCACTTTTATGTCTTCCACACTTCTATCCAAACCATCTTGTAGTGTCTTTATTGCAGAATCAGTCCATCTCTATCCATCATGTTGACCCCGGTTCTAGAAATGACACTTTATCGATTCTAGTCACGGTCCAGTGGTGAGAAATGGTCCAGGGACATTGGTTAAACGTTCCTTCCTTCTCTCACCTATCTTGTGACTCTATGCAGTGTAGATCTATAGATTTTATTGTTCTGTCAGTAACTATTCGCAAACACTTTTTTTATCCTCAAGAGCCACGTGACATTGAGACTCTTAGAAGATTCTTTATCTACAAGATGTTTTTCTTTATGACAGATCAAATTTCTACCTTGAGACCTTTACAGTGTCTGATTGTGGTGTCTGTGCGTGTAAGTCATGTGGCGAGAGCTGCGTGATGCTCTACAATGATAAATGCGATTTGCTTTAGCACAGAGGCCTTCAGAGTAACCTAAAGATTAAATCTACTGACAGTTCACCTACTCTGAACTCAGCCACCTTAATATGCGGCACAGTGAGTTTCAACCATAGAACTTATTCAGTGAAGGCAGCTTATAGAGTTTATTACATATTTAATGTGACACTACTGAAAATTATAGACCTGGTTTAAATAGATTTTGCCACTTTAAATATTTAAATACATATAGTTTCATCTTTTTCAGTGCAGTGATCCCTTTGTGGATGGGGAGAAACAGAGAAGGAACCCCGCCATTACATATTGTATCAAAAAAAAAAAAAAATTAAAGATGATATTTTAAGCATGCCATTTAGGCTGAACTTTAGTTTCTTAACCTTTAGCTTAGCTTAGCATATTTGATTTATTATTAATATTATTATACTTTTTTTTTTTTTTTTACAAAGTTTAGGGTGGGGTTTTTTTGGTGTATTTTTTATTTTTTTTGAAAGATGCATCACATGCTCTTTTAAGACTTTGTTTATTAGATCAAATGTAAAAACAGTAATGTTGTGAAATATTATTATAATTTAAAATCTTCTAATTTTTTAATTAGGTTTCTAAAAAGGGGCCGAGACTTCCTGTCAGAGTTTCAAGCAACAGCAGTTTTGCTCTTCATTAACCTTCCTTCTAACCCCATTGATACAGCACTGCTCACGTCTGACAGGTAGATGGAGGGGGTCTTGATGTTGAGAGACAGAGACCACTCTCTGACCTTCAAGCCTCCCTTCAGTCCTCTCGCTATGATCCTTACTCATCAGTTTCTTTTTTTTACTTTTCAGATCGGATCTCTGCACCATGGCCTTGGATGTGTGAGTGTAATGTTTACAGTTTTTATTCCTCTTACTGTCATTAAACAATTTAAGTCAGATAACCATGGCTACAAAAGTTATCTTCAATACAATAAATTATTTTATATGGGTTTTCTTACCGCTCTTTCTGTAAAAATAATTTAATAAACTAAAAAATGTATTACCTAAAAAAAGAATCATTATTATACCTATTTTAGTTATTGAATACTGCACTGTATATATTATTTTCTATTTTTTATTATATAGTAAGTGAAACTATAAACATTATTCCACATTATTAAACTAAATAGTTTTTTGTCAGTTAATCATGTTTGAATGTAATATTTCTGAGTATGACTTTCTGAACATCGCTAGGGTTTCGTTTATGGACCAGGTTCGAGCGAATCAATATTTGCATCTCACACACAGGTGCTGTCTCTGCCGCATCGCAGACTGGTGTGTTACTGCAGGCTGTTCGAAGTGCCGGACCCCAACAAACCTCAGAAGCTGGGACTTCACCAGAGAGAGATATTCCTGTTCAATGACCTTTTAGTGGTACGAGAGCTCACACTTCATAGCCCATGCAAAACGAGACACGTAAAAACAGGAAAAAAGAGACCGAAGTGTTTTACATCATATAGCGTCTTTTGTTATGTTGTTAAGTTCTTGTTGTTATGACTGTGAAATGGTCAGCGAGACATATTTAGTCTAATTCGATGTCAGCAATTGTGTGCATCATGTTTCCAAAAGACAATCAGAAAGGGCTACTCGGCTCAAAAAAAAGAGCCAAGGATAATTAGGAACAGATGGGATCCTAATGTGACATGCTTTTGATTCAGGTCACTAAGATTTTCCAGAAGAAGAAGAATTCGGTGACGTACAGCTTCAGGCAGTCCTTTTCTCTATATGGGATGCAGGTGCTTCTGTTTGAAAACCAGTGTAAGTAGCCTCAGCAAAGGGTCAAAGCCCTTCTGACCCCGTATTGCCCTTTTCTGGATTGTGTTTTCCATGTTCGTACAGTTTAGCATGTCAAGTAAAAACCAGGCTTTTCACTGCACAGAAAAACATAAAGCAGGTGTTAAAAGGTCATAAAATGGTTCTGCTGTTGACTGAAAACGAATTAATTTGCACAATCGGAGTATTGTATTACGATGTATTTTGCTCACAAAAAGATTAAAATATCTGTCTTATGCGAAATGTGAGAATATCGGTCAGCGCGTCCCTCTGAAAAGTCTGAGTGCTGTCAATGAATTGGCGGTCTGAAAATATTTCTCTCGCGCTGCTGCTTTTCAGATTACCCCAATGGAGTGCGTCTCACTTCAGCTCTTCCAGGCGCGGACATCAAGGTTCTCATTAACTTCAACGCCCCCAACCCGCAAGACCGCAAGAAGTTCACCGATGACCTGCGGGAGTCCATCGCAGAGGTGCAGGAGATGGAGAAGTACAGAATAGAGTGTAAGCAGCTCTTATTCACTTTCATTACGTTGACAAGAGTGACCAGTATAATCCACAGAAGAAAGGGGCTCGAACAACGTGCCTGTTTTACAAATTGCACAGCAGATGTGTCTAAATGCAATGAAATGTGTGTGTGAAACGACATGATCTTTGAAGCTGAAATCGTTTAATGCAGCTGAACTGGAGAAGCAGAAAGGTGTTGTCCGTCCCAGCATTTCCCAGAGCTCAGGGCTGAAGAAAGAGACTGGAAATGGCACTCTGAGTCGCACCAGTCTGGACGACAGTTACGCCATGGGTGAAGGCCTCAAGAGAAGTGCCCTCAGCAGCTCTTTACGTGACCTTTCAGATGCAGGTAAGTGTACAGACCCACATAAGATATGTCATGTGTTCCTGGCTTTTATTTTGTGCAGTCTTGTCCAAACAATACTTCGCCTCTTGCCAAAGTAGAGCACTGAATGCTTGCTTCTAAATTGGTGTTTGTCCACAACCATTAGTGTAGCCTTAATTATTTATCAATTAGTGCTGGGTGATATTCATATAATATAAGCAAGATTTTATTGCCAATTTAAAATGAATTTCCAACCTGCTTTGTCATTGGACTTGTTTTGAGATGAAAATCAGTATGCAAATACATGCTTTGGTTATTTTAACAAGTTTTTTTTTTTTTTTTTTTTTTAAACCAGTGTTGTTATTGTTAACTAAAACTAAAACAAGAATTCTTAAAAAACAGTTTTTGGTAAAAAATAAAATAAAAATAAAAAAGAATATTATTTTTGTTTTATAAAGAACTTAGACTAAAAATATCAATTTTGCCTTGGCAGCTAACTGAAATAAGTTAATAAATTGTTTGTATAAATTGTTTGAATCTCCATGGCCTCTTGGTTGAGTTTTATTTATTTATTTATTTATTTATTTCGAAATTTCAAAGCAAATACACAAATATCAAGATATATAATACAGTTGTATTGTCTTTAAAATATTACATAAAGATGCTGATAAAATATCTAAATAAATGTAACCTGTCACCCCACCCTATTTTGAATGTCCTTTGCCATGGTTAATGACGCTAGATGCATCCTGCCAAATAGTATTCTCCACATTAGTTGTTTTTCCCTACTCTATAATTGAACCTCACACAATTCACAAGCTGTGATATCTTTTCACCCATGGCAGTCACTACACTGAGAAAAAGGAATAGTGTGAAGTGTGACCTCATGCTTTCTCTATGATCATTTAAGAGCGCAGTCACGCTCCATACGTGTGAATTGAACTCAACCGAGCTGACTGCTGAGTCTGATGGCAGGGAACACGACACATTTGAACTTGAGAGATGTCTGACAAAGCTATGAACATCCCACTCCAGCTATCCTCTACAGTGAAAACACTGAAAATGTGTGCAGTATCTCTTAAATAATGCAATCAAGAAATAGTTCACCATTCTATTCAATATTCTGAAATTTTACAGTTAGGATGTATAGTAGATGAGTTTGTTTCTTTAGCAGAACAGATTTGGAGAAAGTTGTATTACATCACTTGTCACCAGTGGATCCTCTGCAGTGAATGGGTGCCGTCAGATTGACAGCTGATAAAAACATCATAATAATCCACAAGTAATCCACACTTGTGAACTGAAAAATGTCCTCTATCTACACTATTGTTTTTTCCAGTGTAAAAGTCATCTCAAATAAATATGCCAGTGGATTTGAATTGAGAAGACAACAGGGGATGGACTTTCTCACTGGAGGAAGCATCAATATGGGTTATGGATTCATTATCATCGCCAGAAGCTACAGTTTGAAGTTAAAATGTCATTATGATGGATTTGTTTCTTAAATAAACACGGCTTTTCACTTCACAAGACATTAATTGATGGACATGTGGGTTACTTGTGGATTACGGTGATATCACCTGTTTGGACTCTCATTCTGACGGCACCCATTCACTGCACAGGATTCATTGGTGAGCAAGTGATGTAATGTTAAATTTCACCAAATCTGATAGCAAACTCATCCACGTCTTTGATGGCCTGATGCTAAGTACATTTTTTGGTTGAACTATTCCTTTAAGACAAAGCTATGTGTCTAGAAGATGAAAGCTCTCCTAACATTGTCATTCATTCAATACTTACTAAAGATTGAGAGTGGTTTCATACTGCCAGTCCAGGAGGCTGCCATATTTGTATTTGTCCATACATCAGAAATAATAAAGAAAATTTTTCCCACCGTTTTTGCTTGTTTTTGTTCAGGTGCTGCTGCGATCTCATGTAGGGAACAGTTTGCTTGTAGTCATCAAAGCCCAGTTTGCTTAAGATACTTGAAGATGTTGAAGATGTAGCTCTATCCTCAGTGATGTTAGGACCAGTATACCCTCATCCTTTGGCCCTTTAAAAGCTCCTGACCCACCTGACTCTACCCTCCCTCCTGTTAAACAACAGTATATTCTGCCTGTAGGCAGGCAGGATATATATGCCTCTACACACGCCTCTATATATCTGACTGTTCGAGCGTGCTTTAATCTATCATATTGCATGTCTCGCTCAGGCAAGCGGGGGCGCCGCAGCAGTGCAGGATCTCTAGACAGCAATATGGAAGTAAGTACCGTAATTATAGGATGCAAGAATCTACAACAGGTTGCTACTCTGTGTGACAATGTTGCATTTCGAAACTGCAAATTTGCTTTATTTTCTTCTCTGGTACGTCTACTATCTTTTCTTTTCGATTGCTTCTTTGCTCAATAGTTCCCACTGTCTGTATGTGTGTGGTGTTTTTTCGGACTAAGTAGGCCACCCTGCATGCACGGGCTGCCTGTTCATGTGGAGCTTATGTGGAATGACTTGGAATTCTGCCCCTGTGGCTCGCGTCACATATCATAACATCTCCACGGTCCAACTTAGTCAGCATGACTCAACTAATACAAACAACCCATGTCACGTACCGTGGGCTGCGTATGTCTTTTTATTTTCACAAATTGTTTCGATCTGATTCCTGGTGGCATGTTTCATTTGGCTTCTGCAAGTGAACAACAGAGTGTTCCATTTGAGCGCTTCAAAAAGTGCAAGTCTTCATTTCCTCACAAACCTCCAACCACTTCACCTCTCTCTCTCCAGCCCTAAACACCTTTTACCTCTCGGAATGCCTTGAAATTGTTTCCCATCCCATGCAGATAAGAATAATAAAGATGAGGGAGTTTAGCAAAGGTGGTGCTTTATTAGACTGGATTTGGATTGTCATCCTTTTTGTCCATATAGGTTATTATGTGTGCCAGTTTGATTGGCAACCCATTCTGGAATGCAGGATAAGCCCATATGCTTGCTTTAACAATACTAAACGCTGACTAATTTATCTTAATATTGCTAATCTTGCTTGTTTCAGCTTTTGCATGTAATGCATGGCTTTCAGGGATCTTCTTCAGTCTTTAATAAATGCATCAACTGCTGATGGATGGTCATGATCCATTGCTTGAGTACTGTGTCCTTGTTTTATAATACTGACATAAATGGAATCATTTTAAGAGTACTTTTATGAGAGACAATTTTTTTGGTCAAAATTACACTACTATTCAAAAGTTTGGGTTCAGTGAGATTTTTTAAGGATACATTTTAAAGAATTTGAAAATACCAAGGATGCATTTATATTGTTACAACATATTTCTATTTAAAATAAATGCTGTTCTGTTGAGTCCTTAAAAAAGAAAAAAAAATTGTGTCGTGGTTTGCACAAAACTGTTAAGCAGCACAGCTGTTTTCAAAATTAATAAAAATACAAAATATTTCTTGAGCACCAAATCAGAATATTTGAATGATTTCTGAAGAATCGTGTGACACTGAAGACTGGAGTTATGATGCTGAAAATTCAGCTTTGCCATAACAGGAAAAAATGTAATTTTGATATATTCAAATAGAAAACATTGTAATTGTAATAAAATTTTACAATTTTATTTATGGTTTTCCTGTATTTTGATCAAATAAATGCAGCCTTGGTGTACATAAGAGACTAATACGAAAATGTTTTTTTACCAATCTTACCAATTGCAGTACTGAATATCTGTTTTATGACTTGAAATATGTAATTATTAAGAATGGGAATCAAATAATTTGTTTTTAATTAAATTACACTTAGTTTCTTTTGTTAAAGATTTTTACTTGACCAATTTTTTTTTTTTTTCATTTAGTTACATTTTCATGATTTTTATTATTAATTAAAATAGCAACTTATAATTCAGTTCTGTTCTGAATATGTGTCTTAAACTACACTGCTTTATAAACAACTAATCAATAGCTACACTGTTTTAAGTCTCTTTTAACAGTTTGTGGTTCTTTTTGTTTTCGACATAAAAGTAATGAAAGTAAAGAATCAAATTGATTCATTCAGTGAATGAGCCATTAGACTGATTCAAACCAATAACTCCATTCTGGACCTATTTAAGAGTCTTTTAATGATTCATGGATTGGTCTGTATGTAAGACCTGTTAACAAAACTAAATGTCATGAAAATCATTGCTGTTTAGTTTTTTTGTTTGGTTGAAAGCAGAAAAATATATTCTTGGTTCTCAACCCCAGTAATTACATATTTAAATCTCGTCAAATGAGCATGTAAAAATTTTGAGTGCAGAATGGGGAATATTAATGCAGCTGTGCTCTTGACTCATTGAGCATGCTGTACATATCTTGTGTTAACTTCTTCATTCTTATTCTTTCCATCGTTCTCCTGCAGGGGTCCATCATTAGCAGCCCCCACATACGGCGTCGGGCCACTTCCAGCCGCGACTGCCCCTCCCGCCAGCAGTCCATCCCAAACTCCTCTTCACTCCTGGGCTCCCTGTTCGGCACCAAGCGGGGAAAGTCGCCCTCTTTGCCTCCCCAGCCCTCCCACCCAACACTCATCTCTCACACCCCTCACCCTACCAACCTGCACCACACAGCCCGTGACGGTGTCACAGTCACCGAGACCCAGGCCCAGATGCACCCCCACCACGCTCAGTTTTGCCACTTGCAGAATCCCCCTCCGTACCACCACCACCATCACTACCACCCCCCAGCACACATTCAACACCCGCCCCACCAATACCACCCTCCTCCTGGCCCTTCGTCCTCTCACAGCCTCTCGCACGGTCCCCACAGCCACGTGCCACACCCCTCGCACCCCTCCCTCTCCCAGCATGCACCTCACCACCACAGCCAGCCTCCGGCCCCTCCTCCGGTGGCCAGCAGCACCAAGCCCAAACACAGTGGCATTAGCACTGTGGTTTGAGCCCCTCCACAAACTCTTTCCACTTGGCAATGGGACCATATTTGGCGGGGTGACCATTGGGCCTCTCTTTAGATTGTAACGTGCAACGGATTGTTGTTGCCTACCAGGACACGAACAAAAGGGCACCTTGTCACACGTTTCAACTCATCCAGTACCCGTTTCTCCTGGAAAGGGGAGCCACACTGTGTAGCACCTGCCTTCTCATTCGGGGTGGCTAGAACAAAAATCATCAGTTCTTTCCAGTCATTGCTCAAGCTATAGAGCCCCAGATAAAGCTGCTTCTTTTAGGATTTCCGAGACTTTCAACCCTCTCAACTTTGGCGGTGAAGCAAAAGCATGCGCAAAAGACTGTGGCAATTGTTTCCTTGTACTTAACTACCCAAATGCATTATTAAATTGCCTGCTTATTAGTTTGCAGAAACTAAAGAACGGTTTGAAAGAAGGGTCTGTCGAATCGGTCACAACGAGTGGAGTTCCAGTATTTAATGTAGCTGTAGACCACACATTTCTGTGATATAGTTAGGGGACTATAACGTGCCAATTATTAAGCAGTGACTAAGTTATTCCAAAAAAAAAAGAAAGAAAAAAGATTTGCTTTGTGTATGTCATGCATATAGAATTTTGTAAAATAATAATAATAATATTACCAGCTATTATTATTATTGTTATAAGACAAAAATGATCCGAAGCCTCAGATAAAGTCTCAGTGTATTCTTGACATAGGAGTTAGTAGTTTTCACTGATACTGATAAAAATGGAAATTGTTGATTGCCTTGAAGTTGGAAGATTCTCCTGGAATCTCCGGCTTGCGTTTCGCTCCACCTCCTTTGGGATCTACGTAGCGCAAACCAATCACAGGGACTGTGGGAAGGGAAAGGGGGAGGGCGGAACAGGTGAGCTCACCGATGGATCCTCCACGACCTCGATTCGTCGGTCCCGGCCACCGCTGCAACATGGTTTTATTTTTTTAACTATTTTTTTAGAGATGAATAAATCAATATGAAAATAAATGTTTATGGTAAAGCCGGCGTGATGGAGAAGGCTATTTTGACGTCTGACATTAGAGGTAGTGTTTGTGTTGGAGGGAAGCAGGCTGCACTTCAAAGCTGATCGAGTCCTCTCCCCATATTTCAAGAGTTAGTTTGTGCAGAGATGTTGATTTTTCTCAGCAGGCTGAGCGTGTGCCCTCTTCTGTGTGGAAATGAAGTAGATTTGATACATATTCTTCTGTCCTCCTGTGAGAATGCCTTTCACTTGCTCAGAAACACAGCTAATGTAATGTAATCTAATGTAATGTAAACTGCATATAATATGTAGGTGTGGGTCAGATGGATGTGTTCTCACTCGGAATGGATTTGGACATGTTTTTTCACACATATCCCCTTTCTCGGTTCAGTTTTTGACTTGTTTTATACTGTAAGTAGATAAATGGTGACGGAGCTGTGATTTGTGTAATAGTTTTGTGTGTCAACGCTCTTTTAACTCAAGCACAGAGCTTCTGAACAGCACTTGTCTTTGTAAATAATCACTTAATGTACAGAAACCACGGCTGAAATGAGCTCGCTCTCTTATACAAGACCCGTGTCAGCAGTTACAACATTTGCTGTGCGTTGTTTCTTTTTTTTCTTTTTTTCTTTTTATTAATCATGTGCAATATGTATGTTTTGGTTTTGTAAATTCAAAATTTTAACCAGTTGATACCTTGGTTGGTTTGTCTATTGTTTTTGTCATATTTCTAATATCACACATCAAACCCCATATTGTTTCTCGCCCCCACTGACATCTTGTTCTCCTTGGTCTCTGTTTTACCTGCAACCTACAGTCAGGAATGTCGACTAAAGTACTCTTGCATGTATATTGTACAAAATATTCTCTAGATATTGCATATTTCCAGAGATATTATTAGTGTTACAGTTGACCATTGTTAAACGAGTGATGATGAACATATTAAAAATCTCTAGACTTCTCTTCATGCAAAACGTCTTTATCCTGTTTCGTAACTAAATAGATTCACTTAGGAGACATCTGTTTATTGTTTCTCTGGGCCTGAAAAATCAAACACTGATCATTTATAAAGAAAAATATTAGCCTGTAGCCAAATCGTAATGAAGTGCAACTGGGGCACATCCGTAACACAATAATAATACAAATAGAAGCTTACGGATAATACGGCATAAATCCGTGTCTATGCCATTATCAGACTTCATAAATAATCAGACTGGGACAGACAATCTCTATCTACAAGTACATTCATCTGAAGCCATTTCTGACTAAATAACCCACCATAAAATCTAAGAGCTATCAACAAAATATCTCTTTTTGTTTTTTTTAAAGGTTTTTCACCTTTGTGTTGAATGTTTTTCATGGATTTCAGTGCAGTGTATTGTAAAAGAATTGTGGTCCTTCATCTTTGCCAAAACGTCACAAAGCTTTGCATGCAGCTGATGCCTAACACCTCTGGTTGAAATGTGAGCTCATTTAAAGATGAAGAAATGTCCTTTCTTTTTATTATGTTTTTTTTTTTTCTCACCTTTTATTTTTGTTGTTCGATTGGTTGGTTTTATTGTTTTGTTTTGCTTTTTTAAGTGATGTTGGCTTGCTGTTACATTTTATGCTGTATCATTTGTTAACCCCCTAAAAAGCTCTCTAAAAAGTAATGCTGCCAAATAGATAAATCGCGATTAATCGCATCCAAAATAAATGTTTATGTTTACATAATAGATATGTGCACTGTGTATATTTAAATGTGTATATATAAGTACACAACTATACATGTATATATTTAAGTAATATTTACGTTTACATATTTACATTGTGTATGTGTGTGTGTATGTATATATATATGTATGTGTATTTATGTATACATATAAATATACACAGTGCACATATATTATGTAAACAAACTTTTATTTGGGATGCGATTAATCTAGATTAATCAGTTTGACGGCAAAGCCTGTGTCTCTGTATATATCACAAACCACTGTGAGAAAATTATAAAAAAAAGTATATCATATATAAATCTAATATGGATGATAAAGGGAAAGTGAATCGGTAGGTAGTCTGTATTATACCTTTTTGTTTTTCGCTCAGCCATCGCTTTGACTTGTCCTTTTCCACCTTAAAGAGACTTATACTTACATGACACTGCTTCTGCTACCAAATGTACTTCTTGACTCTGTCATAGGATCTTCTTTAATAAGCTGACTGTTACATAACTCTCATCGCCTTTAATGTGCGTCCACTCATACATTTCATTTTTTTAAATGACCAAACAAGGAGAGGATGGTTTTAATATGCATTTTGTTTCTAAGTAGATGATGAGACCCTATTGATGTTTAACTATAACTGTGATCATGTTGAGAACATGAAATAAAACAATATACCGAAAATTCCGAACTTGTATTGTTCTGTATTAACCTCCTGAAACCCGAGAGATTGCCTGTTGTGCATTTTATAATTTTTCTTGCTATTTGGGATATGTAGGACCTAATAAGTATAATACCTAAAATTTGTTTTTGTACAGGAAGTAGTTTTCCCAGAAAAAAGATGTCCTCATGTGAGGACAGTGGGTCTATCATGATGTGAAATGCTGCAAAGCAGTTTCATTCACTTTGCAAGCACAGATGCACATTGCATGTCATGCATCGCACACAGGATTTCCCAGTGCAGCCTTGTGCTCTGCATTCATGCATTTCATTTATAAAGTTATGTTATGTCCTCGGCAGAGGACATCGGGACTCAATTTCTAAAAAAAAAAAATGAAAAGACATGAATGAAAATGCATAGGCAAAAACAATAGATTTTTTTAAATCCCCAATAAATTTTTAATGTTCAAGATTTTTTTTTTTTTTTTACCAAACTTTGTATAGAGATGATTCTCAACTATGGTATAACAGAATAATTCAGTATAACATTTTTCTTTCTGCAAAATGTGTGTAAAATTACCATTAATGGGTTTTCTAATTATATACAATGTATCTATAAACTAAATCTAATTTGCATATAAATGTGTTTTTGGGGCAACATGTAATGAAAAAAGAAGTGTAATAATGTGAGTAATAATTGTCAAGATTTTCATAATAATATATAATATTTCATAGAATATTGAAATATAATTTTTTTCTCTATTCATTTGTTATGTCTCCAAAAATGCGTCATAAGCATGCGTTTAGTCCCGGTGTCCTCATCTGAGGACATGTATGAAATCAATGTCCTGTTTAGTAACAGAAAGTCATATTTTGATTTGAAACCCCATAAGATATTTCTGAGATGTTGATTTATGACACAGAATTTAAAAATTAGACAGATTTAAATGATAACTACAATATATTATAGAAATATTATCATATTTCTATAAGAGTGTCACTAAATTAATTTCAGACATTTTGATGACCAAGGAGAGGGAGTGGTCATGTGAAACATCCAATCATTTGGTATCTCTGAAAAGCCCTGAATGTGCTCTGTACAGGACATCCAGATCTAAAACTGTGGCATGAACAGACTCAGAGAAATTCACAAAAATATAATGTCCTCATATGAGGCCACAGGGTCTCAAGAGGTTAAAGCACACATTGCATTGATTCCTCAACATGTTCTGTGAATCTCAAAAGCCATTTTATGAACGTATTCTTATATCGTATTTATTTATAAATCATGAGAAATACCTTCAAAGCTCTACACGGCCAAGTTGAATTCATCCTACAAGTACATTTGAGTCATGAGTGAGGTCATTGCGTAGCTCGCGTAGGTTTGGTGATTCTCAGAATCCTTCCAATAGTCTTTCTCATTCTGACATATTCTTATTCATTCATTTCTGTTGATAGTGATCAAACTAAAGCATTCTGTGAATAACTGATAGGCTAGTCTCTATCTTCTCAGTACTCCTTGGGAGCTTTTGTGAGCTTTGATGAACTTGAGTTTCTTAGTATCTTTATTTCAATGGATGTTAAACTCAAGGCCAGTACATCTTACTTTATGCACTGGCATCCATACATAAGATCTGAATTACACGTTAGGAGCCAAGACATCATACAAACGCTTTGAAAACTTTTCAACATTGCTGATGATGGTAATATTAAATTATGTTTATTGAGCAGCAAGATATTGAAGTCTGGAGTGATGACTGCTGTAAATTCAGATTTGACATCACATTACATTTTAAAATATATTACAATAGAAAAGAGTTAAGTTAAATACTGTATTATTGATTAAGTTTTTTGATCAAATAAAAGCAGTCTTGGTGAGTATAAGAGACTGCTCATAAAAACATAAAAATCTTACCAACCCCAATCTTTTGAATGGTAACGTTAGATGTTATTAAGGCTGAACGCCTCAAGATTTATGGTTACGTGAATAAAATGAACAGAACATCGGTTTTCATGAATGTGACCTACAGTCAGGCTGTGAGAAAGAGACTCTGTGCCCTTTTTATCTGTGCCTGTTTGGCTGAGAAGGTTTGGCTTGCTGTAGGCTATAAATAGAGCAGCTTTGAGGGTTAAATCTTCATTGTCAACACTAATGGCGGCAAATCTGCCCAAAGACGGACTGGGAGGAAAGAGACCGACTTAACTGCTAGTAACAGTTATTTCAGTAATGTTTGACCACAGCAGTTCAAATAAATCGACGCAAGTAACATACTGCGATTAATTCAGTGACTGACTACATAACATTCATGAATCGCGATCAATGTTTTCACTCAGCAATTTGCGTAGTGCGGGTAAATACTGACATCTGCAGGGCATGACATGAACTGCACCGCGGTGGGTTCGTGTCGTCATCAATGTGAGACGAAACTGGGTGAAAGGGTTTTCCAGCCAGTCGTAGGGTGATTGGGGTGAATCTCTACGTTGAAAATGAACGTGAACAAACTTTTTGGTTTGACAAGGTCGGTCAGCTTCGGGAGAAATGTGTTCGCTACACGAGTCGCGCAAAAAGGTGATTGTGTGCATCACTTTCGGTCGCGGCGCTTCATTAGATCAAGTGCGAGGAGTTTGACTTATGCCAAAGATCTGTTCCTGGGCAAAGTAAATAAGGTAATGTAAACAAACTGCAGAATAATTTGTTGTGATACTACTGACTACTTCAGCACGCTATGTAATCAATAATGGTGACGACAGTGTTAATAATATTTATTGTTGTTATAGTGAATGATTTTCTTTTTTGTTAGATATTCTGTATAAGATTGGACTGCTACATTAAAATTATATATACCATCTTTTCAGGCTGAAGTCTTTCCCTTTCCAGAAATCAGCAAAGAGGAATTAGAGGAGCTAAACCAACTTGTTCAGCCTGTGGAGAAGTTTTTCAATGAAGATGGTGGGTAACTTTACACAACAAGCGTGTATTATTGTGGTTTTGTTTCATTATCACAAGCTTTCATAAGTGCATATGTTGTACTGTGTTATATTATACTCGCATGTATCCACTTGTGATTGATTTCTCCCTGTATAACAAAGCATTTTTCATTTAAAAAAAGTATGTTTTTTAAAAAGGATAACCCAAAGGAAACTTTAGTGCATTAAATGCAGTTTGTTAACAATTAATAATTCATATTAATTTCAGAAATAGATTTGTGCTAAACTGGAAGTAAGGAAATCTGCCATTTGTACAAACGAAATATAAAATCTTTTACATCATAACCTTTTCATTTTTATTTCCTGTGTTATTACCTTATCTCAGCTTTTGCATTTCCCTGGATGTTATTCATACAAATGACTGAAAAAAATGTTTTTTGTCTCTGTGCATGTGCAAATATCACCATAGTTGATTCTAAGAAGATTGACCATGAGGCTGTGATTCCTCCTGAGACTCTGAATGGACTAAAGGAGCTGGGGCTGTTTGGGATCCAGGTACCTGAAGAATACGGTGAGACTGACCTCTGACTTTATACTTGGGACAATTTCTTATATACCATCGGAGAGTTTCATCTTCTTGTTTCTTCCAGGCGGCCTGGGCCTCTCAAACACCATGTATGCACGGTTAGGAGAGATCACGTCTTTAGATGGTGCTATTGCAGTCACCCTTGCAGCACATCAAGCCATTGGTCTAAAGGTGAGCAAATGAGTCGGTGTTTCATTGTGAGTCCTGTATTAAAGCAATAGTTTATGCATAAATTAAAATTTGCTGACGGTTGATGATTTCAGAACAACTTGGTTATAAACTCTTCATTTTAGGGTATACTGATCGCTGGAAACGATGCTCAGAAAGCAAAATACCTGCCCAAACTAGCAACAGGAGAGCATATTGCAGCTTTCTGCCTCACTGAACCTGGAAGGTACAGCATTAAACCTGAGATTAAGAACTGATCCTTTTTGGAATCTGATTATTATTACTTAATAATATTTTTTATAATATTATTATTATTACTATTACTCTCATGTGTTAGCGGCAGTGATGCTGCATCTATCCAGACGCGTGCCACGCTGACAGAAGATGGGAAGCACTTCTTGCTCAATGGCACAAAGGTGACTGCTTCAACCACGTCATTGTGTTTAGCTTCGTCAAATCTCTTCATTGCATGATTTTGATTACCGTAAATGTTGATGTTTGCTCTCAAGTTTTGGATCTCCAATGGTGGCTGGGCAGACATCATGACTGTGTTTGCCAGAACTGAAGTCGTTGACAAAGATGGTGAAAAGAAAGATAAGATCACCGCTTTCATTGTAGAGAGGGCGTTCGGTGGTGTCACCAGTGGCAAACCTGAAGACAAACTGGGCATCAGAGGCTCAAACAGTAAGTTCGAACCTTCACCTACTTTTGTGCTTGAAGCTGATGTGGAAATGTATTAGTCATTGAATATTATTCCACCTCAAAGCTGGAGAAAAACATGGACTTTTCAGCCACAGTTAAAAATCTAGTTTTCATTAGAATTCTACAGTGTTCCTAAAGATTTCTGTTTCAAATAATTGCTGTTTGAGCTTTCTGTTCCTCAAAAACTCCTGAAATCACAGTGCCCACAAAAATATTAAACCACACAACCAAACACAATGTTTTCAACATTTTTAATGAGAACATTTCTTGAGCACCAAATCTGTACTGAATGCTACGGTGGCCGAGACAGCTCAACACACTGCAATTAATAAAACACATGCAAATTGAAAAAACATCAGCAAATGAAGAAAACATCTTCATCAGTTTGACAACACAAGTGCTGCAAATCATCACAACACATGCATATAACGAAACGCGCTGCAAATAATCACAACACATGCATATAACGAAACGCGCTGCAAATAATCACAACACATGCATATAACAAAACGCGCTGCAAATAATCACAACACATGCATATAACAAAACGCGCTGCAAATCATCACAACACATGCATATAACGAAACGCACTTCAAATCATCAAAACACGTGCATATAATGAAACGCGCTGCAAATAATCACAACACATGCATATAACGAAACGCGCTTTAAAACATCAAAACATGCATATAACGAAACGCGCTGCAAATCATCACAACACATGCATAAAAGAAACATGCTGCAAATCATCACGACATATGCATAAACGAAACGCGCTTCAAATCATCACAACACATGCACATAACGAAACGCGCTGCAAATAATCACAACACATGCATATAACGAAACGCGCTTCAAATCATCACAACACAACACATTAAAGTTAGCCATCTTAAGTAACGTTTTACATTTAATCATGTAATTATTCAGCTTATTTAGGCTAATAATATCCAAAAGATAAAGGAATCATGGTTTTAAAAAACACCATGAAAAAAAACTCACCTTTTGTGGTCAGTGCTATTTGCAGCGCGTTTGTTAATTGCATGTGTTGTGAGGATTTGCAGCGTTTCTTTATTATGCATGTGTTGTGATGATTTGCAGCGCGTTTCGTTATGCATGTTTTGTGATGATTTGCAACACTTGTGTTGTCAAACTGATGCAGATGTTTTCTTTATTTGCTGATGTTTTTTCAATTTGCATGTGTTTTCTTAAGTTGCAGCGTGTTGAGCTGTCTCGGCCACCGTAAAATGATTTCTGAAGGATCAAATTACATTAATGGGACCGGAATCTCAAACCATGTGCCTTTTGTTTCAAAATTGAACAAATAGACATTCCTAGTAAATTAAAAGATTTCACAAAATTTTTTTAGGTTATATAAAAAATGTAAAAATTTATTTTTTATTCAAAATTAAGTTTTGTATCTGGACACATTTTTTGCATGAACATTCATTGAATATTTCTATATTTTTCTATAGCCTGTGAAGTTACATTTGAAGACACCAAGGTGCCAGTTGAGAATGTAATTGGTGAAGTTGGCGGTGGTTTTAAGGTGATCTAAACACACAGCACTGCACTTTTATGTTTAAACACCATAATGTCATGATGTTGTGTTGACACATGACATGTACGCATCATCTTTAGGTTGCCATGAACATCCTGAATAACGGCCGCTTCAGCATGGGCAGTGCAGGTGCAGGGATGATCAAGAGGCTGATTGGTGAGAACATGATTTATTGAAAATTCACTCTTTCTCACATCCTTGTAAATATCTAATCGATACATCCTTTTAATTTAAATTAATTTACCTGCCATGTAATTCCAGAGTTGACATCAGAATATGCAGGCACGAGAAAACAATTCAACAGGAGTCTTTCTGAGTTTGGAATGATTCAGGTATGTGTTACATGTCATATTGAATGATTCGGTTGTTATTTATGTAGTTTATTAATAGTCCACAGCATATGGTTTTATTTTGCTTTGGCACAGGATAAGTTTGCTACCATGGCCCTGAATGCGTTTGTGATGGAGAGCATGGCTTACCTCACTGCTGGAATGATGGACCGACCTGGAGTCCCAGACTGCTCTCTGGAGGCTGCAATGGTCAAGGTAAAGAAACCTGAAATCATCATCACTTGAACTTTGTCTTATTATAAATGAAAAACAACACACTGGTGCAATGATTATTCAGGTCTTCAGCTCTGAGGGCAGCTGGATCTGTGTGAGTGAAGCCCTGCAGGTTTTAGGAGGGCTTGGCTTCACCAAGAACTACCCCTATGAGCGCTACCTCAGGGACTGCCGTATCCTCCAGATATTTGAGGTACAGATTAACTTGATTTTTTTTTTTTTTTATGTACACACCATTTCACAAGTATGGGGCCAGAGTTGTGGGTTTTTTTTTTCTTATGCTCAACACAACTACATTTATTTATTCAAAAATATGTATATATATATATATATATATATATATATATATATATATATATATATATATATATATATATGTATATGTATATATATATGTATATGTATATGTATATGTATATATATGTATAATATCCCTTTGATTGTAAACTTGAATTTTCAGCATCATTACTCCAGTCTTCAGTGTCACATGATCCTTCAGAAATCATTCTAATATGCTGATTTGCTGAGTAGTATGAAGCTGCAGACTTGGAGCCTGCTGCATCTACAGTCCCGCACCCAGAGTCCCACATTCTCAGACCCCTTGCAACCCGATCTCACGGCAGTTCGTACATATTTTAGGAGGTGGCTAATTCGTACGACCACACTCATACAAATTCATAAGATTTTTGCCAAATCATACGTATTTTACGAGTTGCGCAATTCTTATGAATTTGTACGAATGACCTACACCTAACCTCACCCCAAATCTAAACGACACAGGGGTTTAGACAAATCGTACGAGTGAGGTCGTACAAATTCATATGAGTGAGGTCGTACAAATTCTTATGAATTAGCCACCTCTTAAAATACGTACGAATTGGTCGTGAAATACCATTGTGCATCGATCTCGAAAAACGAGGAGGCTGAAAATGCGGGACTCTGGGTTTAGGACTGTAGAGTCAAAATAAATATTTTGTAACATTTACTAAAAAGAAAAAAGAAAAATTTATTTAAAAAAATTTTAAATACATATTTAAATTATATTGTACTTAATTATATTACTGTGATCAAACAATTGTTAAAAAAAAGTTTACAAAAAAAATTTCCGTAGTTTTTGACCACCAGGGGGCATGTTGTCACAAATGCAAAGCACAGAATGAACATGCAAAAACAATTGAATATATTGTGTTAATTTCTTTCCTGCTTTAAGGGCACCAATGAGATTTTAAGGATGTACATCGCACTTACTGGAATGCAGTATGCCGGAAAAATACTAACAGGAAAAATAAAGTATGTAAGAAATATAATAAATTTAATTGCTAGTAATTTATAATATATTTATTTGAAAGTAACATAACTGCACACTTTGTTATGTGACATTGTCTTCTCACAGGGAGATGAAAAAGGGAAATGTGGGGGTGGTGTTTGAGATTCTGGGAAAGAAATTGAAGGACTCAGTGGTGAAGACGGTGGACTTTGGACTGACCGGCAAAGATGGTGTTGTGCACCCCAGTCTGACGGTACAGAACCAATGCTGCCTGTGCTCGGTATAGCTGTAATCTGTCATAATATAGAGTAAATATATAGAGTATGACCAATGTACGTTGTGGTAATAATAACAGCAGCGCAGTGATGTCCAGTAAAAGTCCTATCACCCTCACATCAGATCTTGCCTAGTTCTCCTGCCATTCACATTTCATCAGCCTTTCTGATCTCTCTTTTAAACTCGTGTGGTCAGTTAATTGAGCCCAGCTCATTTTCAGAGGAGTGATGATGTCATCTTTCTCCCACAGGAGAGCGCCAAAATGTTTGAGCAGAACGCTGCACACTTCGGCTCCACTGTAGAAAGCTTACTGTACCGGTATGGAAAGGTAAAGTTGTGTGAAGCTGTTATTTATTATTTATTGCATTATTTTTAAACTTTTGAAGCAGTTTTAATTTTTAAGAGATTAAATTATTACTAAGTTTTTCAAAATTGTTTACATATTTTTACTAAAGATCTAAATGCTTTTTATCATTTTTATCAGTCCTGCAGAATCTGGATGGTGGATCATGTTTTTGTCAACTTTTTCTTTATACATGAAAACATATTTATAATAAGCTAAGCCTCATAGTCACCACTCCCATCAGTCTCATTTTCCCCACCATCAGTTTTTAATCCCACTTTGTGCACATTCCACGGATGCTGCCAGATCATGAAAAATTACCAGTCTTTTTTTTTTTTTTTCTTGTAACTCACAAGGTAATTAGCGTGGGCCATGAGCGCTGCTGGGACCTCGTCTCTGGTCCCTTCTTTTCTGTTGGGCTGAGGTAATGCTCATGTGTGACACAGCTGGCCTCATGCTCTGTTTTCTGAATGAACGACTGTGTGGCCGTGCTTTTGTAATCAGAATTCAGTCACAAGAGAGCAGCCTGGAACTGCGTCAGATTTCCACACAGGTTTTCCTGTTGGAAAGCACTATGCTTCATCTTCATCCATTCTCATAGGAAACACTTAAAAAGAATAAATCCCCCTGCTGCAGTGTTTTTGCCTACATCCTGTGTGAAATACAAACTGCAGAGAAGCATGTGTTTGTCTCTTTATGGGAGTGACTTTTAGGACAGCCTTGATTTGTTTTACTTTGAATGTCCTAAATCACCTGAAGTATCTTGAAATATGATATTGAGATTGTTTCATTCTAGGTACAGACAAATCTGTGCTTTTACATGATTTATATATATATATATATATGTATATGTATATTATTTTTCGGACTATAAGTCGCACCTGAGTATAAGTCGCGTCAGTCCAAAAATACGTCATGATGAGGAAAAAAACATATATAAGTCGCACTGGACTATAAGTCACATTTATTTAGAACCAAGAGAAAACATAACCGTCTCCAGCCGCGAGAGGGCGCTCTATGTCTTCAGTGTAGGCTACAGGAGCACTGAGCAGCATAGAGCGCCCTCTCGTGGCTGTAGATGGTAATGTTTTCACTTGGTTCATTTTTAGTTCATTTCTCTTGGTTCATGTCAAATTAATTTTGATAAATGAGTCGCACCTGACTATAAGTCTCAGGACCAGCCAAACTATGAAAAAAATATAAAATTTATTTTTTTATTAGAAGTCACTGTCATCAAGACTATGAAATAACACAAATGAAACACTTTTATCTAAGTGTTAGTTTTGTAAAAAGATTTTTATTTTATTTTTTTAATTTTTTTTTTGGAGGGGTATTTTATAATTATCTGCAATGCTAATTCCAAGCTTAAATATTTGGATCAAAATGGATTTTAGGATCATAAGAAACATAAATTCAGTCAAGTGTGTCCAAGCTTTTAACACACTACTGCCGTTCAAAAGTTTGAGGTCAGTAAGATTTAGTTTTTAAAAGAAATTAATACTTTTATTCAGCATGGGTGCTTTTTTGGTAAATAGTTTTAAAATGTTACAGAAAAAGTATTTCAAATAAACACTGTTCCTTTAAATATTCTATTCATTGAAGAATCCTGAAAAAAAAAGTAATATTAAGCAGTACAACTTTTTTCATCAGCGATAATGAAATAAATGTTTCTTGAACACCTAATCAGCATATTAGGATTATTTCTAAAGGATTATTTTAGACTGAAGAATGGAGTAATAGCTGATGAATATTGAAACTTTTACACTTTAGTGTAATAGGAAAAAAAATCAAACCTTTATGAAATTGTTGCATGAACTTTATTGATTCTTATAGAAAGCATTTTGTCAGAAACTCCTAAAATTCACTTCTGCATCTTAGAGTTTCCCTTTACTTCATCTGTTTCAGACAATAGTTGAGGAGCAGCTTGTGCTGAAGAAAGTTGCAGATGTATTAATTAACCTCTACGCCATGACAGCCGTCCTGTCCCGGACCAGTCGCTCCATCAGCATCGGCCTGCGCAACCATGACCATGAGGTAACTGACTTTTAAAGCCTTCACACTGAGGTCACAAGGTCACTTTCAAAACAAGACACGTTAAAGAAGCATGTTACCTCGACCTGTAGACAGATTCTCAGTTTTGAGACATGAAGCCTCTAGACTTCAACCTTTTTGTTCAGTGTTGAGTCAACGAAGGATGCAATGTTGAACAAGTACGGATCAGTTCAAAAAGAAGATCCAGTTCATTTACTAGACCCATTTAGAGGACTAAACTTGAAAGGATAATTTTATTTGTTTGTGGGTGTTTCTTCTCAGAAGTGGATTGGTCCCGGCAGGCATTTCAATAAGCTGAATTTTAATTCATAGCAGCAGAGCTGTTTGGATTCTGCATGAGAGAAACAATTGACGGAAACAACTGAAGGACTTGTCATGCTGTGATTGTACTGCTTGCTTGCATATTGGCTTTATCTGACCCATAAATAGTTATAGAAGGTTATACACAATTAAAAAAAAAACATTTTGTATTTCTGTTATATTTTCCTGTCTGTTCTGCTTTTGTTCAGTTGTTCTTAGGTCAAAGAGTGTAAAATAATTTTGCCAACAAAAAACTCATAATCAAGGAAATTTGCTTGCACATTAATTTAAAATCTTAAATGTAAACAGCCTTAATAAATCTCTGCTGGCTTTCAGGTGCTGCTCACCAACACTTTCTGCAAGGATGCTCATTTCAAGAACAACTTCTTGTTGACTCAGCTTCAGAAAAGTGAGTAAAATGCACAGCTATAAATTGATACCAGCCCTTCTAGTTTTATTGCATAGCAAGACAAAGCACTTGCACATGTTGTAGAATTTTCTCGACAACCTTACAAAACCATAAGTCAGTCGCTAACACTTGCATAAACTCTTCATACTGTTCCAATTACCATCTGCCTAATAACTCCAATCAATGCAATGCATAAGATCAGAGCATTCAGTGAACAGATCGGGTTGTGTGTTCTCTCCAGATTCCCCAGAGAACAACGATGCCAACATAAAGAAGATCGCCCAGGAGGTCATAGCCAAGAGGGCGTACGTCTGCTCACATCCTCTCGACAGAACCTTCTGACATGTCTGAAAGGCTTCCCGCAACCTTGTTTCTCAGTTTAACCCAACAAAGTTTAGATTAACTGCTGTGATAATTAAATGAAATAGACTTGTGTTTCTCAGAATATGCAGTATTGATTGAGCCTCACTCTCCAGTGTTTTAGTTCTCTAAGTTTTCTATGACATATGACATACTGTCACCTAAGTGCTGCTTAATATTCCTCAAACAACATAAAATCCAAGTGATTGTGAAACAATACCTTTAATCCACATGTAAGGTGATGTCTTTGTTTCTCATCTCTATGATTTTTGTAGTGGGCAGTTATCATAGGTACATTTCTGTTCATTTGTGAGTATTAAAACACTATGCTTGTGGAAAAATAAGAATGTGGCCTCCAGTAATCTCTGTTAAAAAATCTAAACGTTAATGTCAGAGCAGTTTAAAATGTGAATAATTTTTTTCTCGGTTTTGCACCGCAGTTCTTCCAGAATGTTCTTTTTGTTTATTACGAGAACTTATGTAAGTAGTGTGAATGGTTCTTGCTTCTTTCCAAGTTGGGGTGCAGTCATTTAGCCTGTTATTAATTATTAAAACAGTACAAACTGAAGCACAAGGATTGTGTCTAACAATTGTGTCAGGCTGTGGTTCTGAAAGGGTCCAGGAGCAAATGGAATATTGGCCTCCCTCTCTGCTGAGCCAGTCTTTTCAGAAGACTGGACCACAGGAATAACGGGAATAGGCTGAGAACAAAAATAAAAACAGGGATTTGATCTCAAATAGTCATCCTAAATGAAATCCTGATGTATGTTTTTTAAAGAAGTTGCTAAAAAGAACATTATGTTGTCTATTTGGTGTAATGCAATGTGTTTATGTGGTTTTGTGCAAGTGTTTTTGTTTGTTCCCTGCATTTCGAAGATGCTTGTTTTACAAACAAGGCCCAGTTTGACGCCGGATTTGCATATCGTTTATTTCTTAAGGATAATGCAGTCCCAACGAAAAAGGGTCACGATCGTGTGTTGGAACCGCAGGCGGTGAGTAAAACTGCTGCAAATATCTCTGTGTTGTTAACTTAGCTATCGGCGTGTAAGCAAATCAAGTAAACAACATGCGATGTTGTCTTCAAACTGCACTTTCCACATGTACACCTTAAAAAAAAAAAAACAACATACAGTGGAACTTGCAGCAAATATATACAGTTTCAATACATACCACATAGAGACATCCTGCTGTAGTCGTTGCTGCTGCTGCTCTTGTTAAATTTCAGCCTCTGGATTCTGATTCTGAATCATAAATATATGCTGAATCTGACTGTTAGCCATGGTTTGTTTTGGATGATAGTTTTTCCCTCACGGTAATGTCACAGCTTCCAGCTCTCAATGCAAAAGCTTACTCGCGCTTGTGATTATTTAGCTCCGCCCACAAGTCACGCCTCCAGTTAATCGGGTTTTTCCGTGAAAAAACGGTACAGACTATCTTTCTCTTATAAATATAATAAAACTAAAGACTTTTGGAGTTATGAAGTACTACTCTATAGGTACTTAAGATTAACAGGATATTGAGTGAAAACGAGCACCCCCCCCCCCACCACCCCTTAAGGAAAAAAACAACAACAGCAGTGTGAACCCAAGTTCGGAAGACTGCATTCACATCATCCAAACGAACCAAACTCTGACGTCAAACGAACCCAGGTGCACAAAATTTGATACCAAATTGCAAATCTGTCTGTTTGGAGACATAACAATCTGTTCTGTCCATGTGATTTCTAAAAATGTTTTAATTTAATCTAATAATAAGGTTAGTCATTTTCAAAATCCTGATATCAGATCCATAGCTGCCTGGAGGGTTGGCTTCAATTTGTTCCCATTTGAGAATGTTTTCTCTTCAAGTTTGTTCACAAAAATAAAAACATTAATCCCATGTTAAAAACAGCTGACAATAACAAATTGTAAAAACATAAAGATACAGGTTCAGATTCTCATATATGAGAAACTGCTAATGATAATATCAGTCTGTCATCTGTAAGGTTCACATTTTTGGATGCTACGCTCATGTTCAGCAGGGAACAATAATTTACAGACTCTGAAAGGCAGATGAAGGACATGCTTCTAGATAACACTCTGTGTCCCATGAGTCAATCAGCATTAGCCCTGTAACCGTACTAGCAGCTAGATACAGTCTTAAGCTCTAGGGATCTGTAAAGAGGTGGGCATGGAAAGTAAACATCAGTAAAACTCTAACTCTAAATCTTGTTACTTAAACTTTCAGGAATGCCCATAAAGTTGACATTGCACTGAGAGGGAAACATGACACAGATGGGGGTAATATGGTGGTATCGCATGACAACAGCACCTTCCTTAGCTCCTCTATAAAAGCATCATCTGGGCACTTTGGGTGCTGGTAGGATTCAATGCTCTTCTTAAAATCTGGGTAGAGATGCGAATGCAAGTGGAGACCTAGAAAGAGATTAATGGTCACATTACGCCAAATACATCTTAAAAAGGGATATAATCTAAAAAGGCCAAAGAACCTGCCTAAACACACCACAGAGATTTTTTTTCACTGTTTCCAAACGATTTGATATTTGCTAAAAACTTTCGTAAATCACTACTTACCCTGTGGATGTCGTCAATATTTGCCTGGAATAAAAAATGCGTTCAATCAATTGCTAATTCCTAATTCCTGCTAATCCAAACCCTTATTTGATTTTATAAGCATATCAGTCATTCATTACCTGAATGCAGTCCTTCACATTTTTACCCTAATTCTGTTTCCATTGGAAAGTTGTCTAGATGTTATCTTTCTAATGTTACCATGATCAGGTATATCCTGAGATTGCTTGGTCTCTGTTGCCAATCATAACTCTCCTCTCCTAAAATCCAATCCAAACCCATTGCTTAAGCTTAGAACCGTGTTGGCTGATGGGAAAAGGTCATGGTGCACTACTTCTTGAAGCTTCTTGACATGGCAGATGTGGCTTACACTAAAAGATTAGTTGTAAACATTTACATTTACAATCTCAATGTTCCACAATATTTGTTTCACTAGGTTTAGCAATTACCACAATGGATGAATCTACCCCACAGCGCTCAGGAATAAGGGAAACAGCCCCTAAATGGCTAGCTGCCTCACTAAAGTCATGTTCCTGTGTATAAGATTCATAAGAGTGGGTGAATACAACAGCTGTTGGCTACTACTGGGGTTTTTTGGAACATAAAAATAATTTTCAGATTTTTTTAAAGGATTTTATGCTAGTATCTTGCTCTATAAGAACATGTAAACTTGAATGTCTCTTCTGAGGTTGCTAGGCTGAAACTACCTGCAAGGAGAGTTGTGAAACTGAGTTCCAGTGACCCGGCCTCCTTTGCCTGTTTGACCCCCATGAGTTCTGCAGTATTCTGGGTGGGTTTCTGGAGCAGTGTCTTCTTAGTGGGCAATGTTTGGCTCTTTTCTACTGGTAAGCAATTCTTACTAGGCACTAAATTGAAATAGACAAATAAGATTACCACTGACATGCTATATCAAGAGTCATAATGATAAAATCATGATGAGACTATTTCATGTTTTGTTTAAAGATGTATTAAGCTATTTAAGCAGTTATTATTAATGAATCAATCCTGGTAGATTTACACTACATTAAATGGTAGATTTTCACTTCCATTATGGGGTCAATACGTTTTTTATTTTATTTTTTTAAACGTAATACTTTGATACTGTGAACAAGGATGCATAAAATGTATCGAAGGTGACAAAAAAGCATTTGTAATGTTAGAATTTTTTTTTAATTAATATTTATTTCAAATAAATGCTCTTATTCATCAAAGAATGCAATAATAGCCCTCAGATCTGGGGGCCTCCACTACCTCACAGGATGTGTTTCTTTCTCTGTTTGTTCTTTTCTCAGAATTAGTAAGATACTCCTCATGTTCTGCTTGATTTAAGAAAATAAAGAATGGTATTATTATTCATGATAAAAAATAAATGACTGTTCAGATAAGACTATGTGAGTTTAGTTAGTTTCTCATGTCAAGAAGAAATATTTAAAATGCAACATCCATTTGCACACAAGTTTGAAACATTGTGCATTGAAACAATACCATCCCAATACCTTTAAAGATATATAGCTAATGCAATGCTGACTGTGCAGGTGACAAAGTAACTCTGTTGTAAATGTTGTTTTGTTGTTCTTCCTCAAGACTGGATTCTGGCATCTCCAAATATTCTTCTTTACTTTTGTGTTGTGTGGAGTTTAAAGACAAATCTTTGAAAATATTTGAGTCTTCATCACTTCTCTCTCTCAGGTGATGCTGAGACAGTGCATTCCATTGTCAACTAGAAATACTGGATAAGGAGATATAGGGCGACCACACACAAAAAAAAAAAAAAAAGTACTATGATGATACTGTCTGTTTGTGATGATTTCAGATACCACAATACAAAAAGAAAAATAAAACTCCTGTATTAAATTTTTTATATATACATATGTTTATTTTTTATTTTTTTATTCAAACAATAATAACCATCTTATAACCATCATCATTAAGTTAATCAGAAAACTTACCATAACGGACAGCAGTTTTCCAGCTTTCCCTTCACCGCTACTTTTATGTTTTAATTGCTTCAAAGCTTTTACTTTTGAAAAAAAAAAAAAAAGATGAAAGATTGCATAGTTCTCACCATTGCTCAATTATTTAATGTTTCCTATGAACATACGGGGACAATACATTTAATTTAACAGTGATTTTGCTGTAAAATACTGATTTTTTATTTTATTTTTTATTTTAATAGGCTATATTACTTACCACAAAAACTTCTATTTAAACAGACAATACATGTAATTTAAATAATAAAATATAGATCAATTATGAACATTAGTGTTTGTTTAGTTTTTTAGTTTGTTTGTTGCATTATTTTATTTTTATTTTTTGTTTATGCGTGGCTTACATTGCGTGGATTATAGGTTATAGATTAATTTGCCATTCTTTATGAAAGTTTTAATTTGATGTGTCTATTATTATCTGTAGGCTATTATTATTGTACTATATTTCAGTAAATTTTAAGTTGCGAAGTATTAGTTGTATGTTACATTATATCAGTTCTGTATATGTATGAAATATCGTGTTTATCACCACAACGACTCTCTAATTGCCAGCTTCTTTTCAAAAGTTTTTTCCCTCCCTCTGCTGTTAAGGTTTTGTGGGCAGTGCTACCAGTCCCTTCACAGCAACGCCCCCGCGCGCACAGCACGAGAGTGTCTACTACGAGAGTGGTGCGGTCTGGTGTTCAGTTGATATGAACTTGGTATACTGTTTGTACGCTTAGAGGATCTATTGAATCCATTAATCCATTTAGGTACTTTAAATGGAATTCTTGTGAGGGAAAAAAGATGGAAAAGTCGGGCGCATGCGATCCATACGGCAGACCCGCGCGCAGGACACAATGGATAGTGAGCACTCTGGCTTATCATTACGGGCTAGACCGTGGAGTGGAAAACGAAATTATAGTCCTCGCAACCGGGCTGGATCAATACCTCCAAGAGATATTTCATCACCTGGACTGTCAGGGAGATGAAAAAATACCAGCCGAGGATTTTAACATTCTTTGCGAGATTTTAGGACTCAATAAAGAGTGTGATCTGGAGGAGTGCACGGGGATTTTGGATAATCTACCCAAAGAGTTCAATTTCAGGCAGTTTCACGCAAAACTGTGCGGCTATTTCAGTACCAAAGCTGGATGCCAGTATGAGAATTGGAGGTTGTTGGTTGGGAAGGAGAGCGAACATATAGAGACGCAGATCAGACTCAGGAGCCCCTTGAGGCGGCGCGAGAAGGTGCTGTCTTTGGGTACCAGTAAAAAGCGAGATAGAGGAGAGCCGCCTGCTTCTTCCACTGTGGATAAACACGCGTCAGTTTGTAGGCAGCTGGGGTCCTGCACCAGGGAGTGCTATGAGGAAATCGTGGCCCTCGAGGAGGCTGAGGATAGGATAACAAAACTTGAGGAGGAAAATGCGAGTCTCAGGGAGTTGGTGGAGGACATGCGCGCGGCTCTTCAAAGCAGTGATGCTCGATCTCTGGCCTTACAGGTACAGTCATTGTGATGACTTTACAGAAGAGATGTATTCTAAAAATAGTAAAGAAATCAAGCAACGATATTCTCTGAACGAAATCTACTTGCTTATTAGATCTAATTAGCGTGTGCATACAGATAGATTTAGGAGTGGGGGTCCTAAAATGGAGTCACCTAGAATGGACCACAACCCTTTCCGCCCCACTTCCCCCACAAACTAGCCATGATTTTGATACACTAATTATAAACCACGGTAAACCTGTGGTTATACAAATGGTAATCAATTTGCCTAAAACCTAGATGCTACTCTTATAATTTAAAAAAAGCATAGCTTATTTTCATAAGGGCTAGAATATACTTTTAACATGCATTCTGTGTATCATAGGTGGGCCTATGGAAAAGCCACTCGAAACATAAACCAGAGGGTGGCTGTTTCATTGCCCACCAAAGGCAAACAGCCCAGAAACCTAACATTTCTGGGAACCTGAAGGACGTCCAGAGTTTCTTGAGAGAAGTGGAGTACATCCGGAGTTCCCGGGATGGGCAGATCGAGGAGGCCATGCTCTTGAACCAGAAGCTGGAGCAGGAGCTGCGAGTATCACAAGAGACAGTGCTGTTGCTGGAGGATTGTAACAGGACTCTTAAAAAGGAGCAGGCTGAGGTGAGGAAAAGAGCGGAGGAAGCCAGGCAAGCTGTTCTCAGTGGCCTCAAGAAAGTGAAGGAGCTGGAGACCAAAGCCAGTCTTGTGCCTGTTCTGCAGAGGCACATCGAGCAGCTAGAGATGGAGCTTCTGTTCTGCAGGTTAGTGTAACACTTACTGTATTTGAAGTGCCAGAAGCAACAAAACAAGTGAAATACGTAACCCTTTATTTGCTGAACTGCTATTTAGTGTAGTTTTGACAGTGCTTATTCAGTAGGCTAACTAAGGATCATGTATTCCCACAGACGTTTGTCATAGTGAGGTAATCTGTTTTTACACTGGGATAGCTTACTTTAGCAATCATGAACCATAAAGAAGTTATCCTCACTTACCACAGTTTGGCACCTGTTTCTGGGGATTTCACTGAAGTAAATGTAAAGTGGTGGCTGGTCGATAGGGGGCGATGGGGCGCTGCCCCTCTCAAGTTAGCCAGGGAAGAACATGTTAAAAATAAGTTAAAGGCATACTCCACCCCAAAATTAAAGTTTTGTCATCATTGATCACTGACCCCTATGTCGTTACAAACCAATAAAGCTTTTTTCATCTTTGGAACACAATTTAAAATATTTTGGATGAAAACCAGGAGGCTCATTGCTGTCCCATAGACTGCCAATGTAACGGAGGCCAGCGAGTAGTGCTGTGCAGGTAAACCTCACTCCCCGATCTCAAGAGACGCACTAGCGACAGACGCTAGTGGCTGTAGCCATTTAGCCTCCTTGTTAGTGCGTCCGCCTCCCATGCCGGAAGACTCGGGTTCGAGCCCTGCTCGGAGCGAGTGCGAGGAGTGTCAGAGAGGACCCGGGTGAGAGGGGTTACATTGGTGCCGTGACCCGGATGGGAGTGAGGTTTAGGGGGGTGAGTGTAACGGAGGCCAGCGAGTAGTGCTGTGCAGGTAAACCTCACTCCCCGATCTCAAGAGACGCACTAGCGACAGACGCTAGTGGCTGTAGCCATTTAGCCTCCTTGTTAGTGCGTCCGCCTCCCATGCCGGAAGACCCGGGTTCGAGCCCTGCTCGGAGCGAGTGCGAGGAGTGTCAGAGAGGACCCGGGTGAGAGGGGTTACACCAAGTAAACTACACTGTCAAGGTCCAGAAAAGTATGAAAAGCATTGTCAGAATAGTCCATCTGCCATCAATGTTTCAACCGTAACATTATGAAGCAATGACAATACTGTTTGTAAGCGAAGAAAACAAAAATAACGACTTTATTCGACAATTCCTTTGTCAACAGTCTCCTCTGTGTCTCTCCACATCACTCAAACTGCCTACACTCTTCTGTGTCAGCCGTCCCACAAGGTTTCAAAGGTATTACGGAAATTGCAGAGTTCATCTTAGATATTACTTAGAGATTATTCTCCGTTTTATGATGCTGACATTGAAAAATTAAAAAATGAGTTTGACTTTTTTTTTTTTTACAAGATTACAACACATCTCTGCCAGAGGCTAATGCATTATTGTCATCTAAACCAGACTGAATGCAGTAAACAGTTTGCTTATTACATAATGTAGCTTCAAATAATCTGACTCACAGTGAACTGAGATTCATCTGGGTTAAAATGGCTCCTGCCAGAACTTGCTGGCCCTGATTGTGGCGAAGTGTGCCAACATGCTTACTGTTTAGGTTGGCTTGATGTGGTTCTGCTTCTAGAGTGCAGACCTTGTTTTGTTTGGGTTCGTTTAGTTTTCACCGTGTGTGGCAAATATGCTCCCATTTTTGGTTAGCTGAAATTATGCACAGCTACTGCTGGAAGCCACTCGTTTTGTAGTTTGGGTTTTCTACTTGGGCTGTCATTGAACTTTCCTAGCGCACAGCCATTTAATTTAAGTTTAAAGCAGTTATTCCTAACGTCATCAATGTTTTCATATTTCTTGCATGCTAATTTTGAGACAGCATTCCTGGCAGTCCTGATAAAAGTGGATTTATTGCAAGTCTGGAGTTAAAAGGGTTTTCTCATTTACAGAGATATATTTACTTTGTTAATGGGGAATGTTTTTGCAGTCATTTCAAGACTATAGTGTCCTTTTTCAGATAGTTTGAATAAATAGTCCAGCATGCTTATAGATTTAGAAAGACATATATTAATGAATATTGAAGTGGTGGTCTTCATCACATCTATTCAGTGGTAACATGCGGATCTTACTGACAGAGACCCTTTGACATTTTCTAATAAACGTTCTCTTTTATACCTTCAGGCTGCACTAATCTATGTGACATCTGTGGTGAACTTTACCAGAAAGTTTTTTTATGGCCTCTCCATTGATACTCTTAAGCCAAATAATTCATTCCAGATTACAATGGAGCTGACACATTTGGGGAGAGTTCCATTCAGGCTGGCAAGGCCTGACTTAAATAGATTGAAAGTTCCCATCTATCTTCAAACAGTTTCTGCGCTCTAGAGAATAATTGAAGAAGACTCCCTGTCTATTGTCTGTTTTTCAGAAGTGCTTTTTTTTTTTGCAGACTTTATTAGTTTGGGTGAAAATAATTCTTCTGGCTGTTCTGCTGTTTTAATATTCAGCCATAACCAGTAACAGACCTTACATCTCAACGCCATATTTCACTCTATCTTCACACTTGTAGAGAATATATGGTAGAGAATTACATGCAGTTATTGAAGTCATTTTGCCAGATGTAGTATATTTTGTTGGACGTCAGTGTGTCCAAATGACATTTTGAAGCTAAATAAAGGCTTATAAGATGGCTAATAAGATGTTTCCATTTTCATTATCAGATAATAGAATGAAAGGGTATAGTTTGGGTGATTTCACATACACAAGATGTTTGAAAGTGTTTTTATCATTAAAAGAAAAAAATCAATAACCTTGAAAAGATGTATTTACATAACAATATGCAGCACAACTGTTTTCAACTTTGATTATAATAAGAAATGTTTCTTAAACATCAAATCATATTAGAATAATTTCTGTAGGAAAACAAATGCTGAAAATTCGGCTTTGTCATTACAGGTTTTGACTGAATTTTTTATCAAATAAATGCAGCTTTTGTATATACAAAGCTGTATATACATAAACATCTAAAATATATTTTTATAGGTAATTGTATTTATTTATTTGTATGAATTACTATTATTATTTATTATTATTATTTACGCAATTTTTAAGGACCAATAAAAAAAGGACCATTTTGGTAACTGCAAGTGTTACATTGCAAGTAAGTTATTGTGCATCTTTTCACCTCGTACCAAATAGATATATTCACAAAGTCTGGCAATAACTGAAATAGATGACCTGTTTGCATAAAAAAAAAGGTGAAAGTAATTGTGGCAGTCATGAGGCTTGTGTTTCATCTGCCCTTTTTTTAGGGGGGGAATGTAAACATGCTTTGCGCCGTATAGCCATGTGCAGAGCTCTCTGGCTGGAATGTGACCGATCAGAGCAGGGTTTTACTTCAAGGCCAAAACACCCCATGGGCCAGTGCTGAATAATCCCTAGAGTGCATCCAATGGGCACACAGTTCTCTGAAAACAGAAACAATGGAGGAAAGCTTTTGATGCAGCTGCCAGTGGGTGAAGAGGATACCGGTCATGCTCCGCAGGTCATGGACTGACCCATTCACACTGAGAGCAATGCTTTTATCTGAAGAGAGAGGTGTGTCCACTGGCTGTTTATCATGGTCTTTGTGTTCAGACCTTAATGCAGTTATTGTAATAATCACACGGTTTAATAGCAAACTTCAGTTCCCCCACCTGCCGCTTTAACCTCCCAATATGCCACAACAATAATCAATTTGACTCTTAATCCAGATGAAAAGGATGTCTATTAAACTAAGTATCTCTTTCCTCAGAGTAGTAATGGTATTGGAAATGGTGTATTTCTAGAGACACTGTTTCAATGTCAAATTTCTTTCTTTAAGATGTGTTATAATATAAAACCTGGACCTGATCAAAGCACCTGAATTATTGTACAATTTTCTCCAGATTCCGTGCATCACAGTATTATGTGGTTTTATGATAATGACTTCATTGATGTTCTGGAAAAGAAGATAAACAAATTTGCCGTTTCAATAATGGTTGGTCATTCTATGCTTTCCAGATTCTTAGTGCGTCCTTTTATTTCTAATATACAATACCATTCAAAAGTCTAGGGTCACTAGGACTGCAATTATTTAATCAAAAATACTGTAAAAACAACAATATTGTGAAAAAATACTACAATTTTAAAGAATTGTTTTCTTATTCCTGTGATGGCAAAGCTGTGTTTTCAATATCTTTTTTGTCGAAACCGTGATAAACTACAATTTAAACATTTGGGATGTGTACTTTTTTTATATATATATAAATAAATGTATTTCTTTTATTCAGCAATTTATACAGAAGTGGCAGTAAAGACATAATGTTAATGTAAATCTCTAATATTACTGATACCAAACTTTTGAACAATAGTATAATGGAAAATAATTATTTTTATATGCAGGCCCTAGAGATACTTTTTTAATGAACCATTTCTGGTCATATTTAACTGTTTGCAGTCACCCAGAATGAGAGAAAGTCAAAGTGTAGATCTCACAGATATTGTGTAAGGTTTTCCCAAAGGCTTTCTTGGCCCTAATAAAGAAAGAGGAAGAGGTTTAGCTGGAGGACAGGTCTCAAGGGGGATGTAGTCAGAACAGACCTGATCTGTTCAGTTCATTCCCAAGAAAAACACACCATCCGTGTGTGTCCTGCCTGGAGGCATATTTATCTCCCTCAGAATCCAAGATGGACCGAAGCCCTCAGCTTTGACCCCAAGAGAACCGCGGTGTGGTGGACCTCAGGACAAAAGAGACAGACGGTGTGAGAGGAACACAAAGAGACGAGGGAGGACAAGAGCAACCATCTGGAGGAAGAGGCAAAGACCTGGCTGTTTGTTCAGTGGGGATGAATTTCCACCATGATCTATCATTATTTATCGCTCCGCTTTCATGTCCTTTATGTCCTTCTATTCATACCAGGTGAAAAGCATTGTATTTATCTGCGGTGCGGCCGAATCATGTACAATGTGTTCTGGTTGTACCTCAACACACAATAACAGGACTGGAAAGATGGAATGAACCATCGTTTGAAGATTCCCCTCTATGATGTCTGAAGAAAGAAAAGAAATGTCAGCAAGATGCTGTCTTTAGGAGGACTTCATACAGCACGTTTTTTTTTGGATCCAGTATTTTCTAAGCACTTTGAGAATGAAAAGCTCCTGAGACCTTGACTTTTTTCCATTATCAAAATGCAGCTATGAACATTTCCCTTTCTCCTCCCACCCTCGACCAGCTGATACTCTTGCTCTGCAGACCTCAGCACTAATAAACTGCCCAAGTTGTGGGAGAAACTTTCTCAAAAACATAGTTTTTTTTTTTTTCTCCCTCTTCTTTGTGAACACTTTGACTTGTCAAAATGGAAACTTGCACGTGTTTCAATCCGTTGTAAATCCATTTGGATTATTCTCCAGTGTGTCTGTTTCATGTTTATAACTTGTTGAGATGCATAAACACTTTGTGAACCTTCTTCAAAACTGTGTTTACTGGGACTGCCCTCGAAATAACAAAGATTCCGGACTCTGGTTTATTACTGCCTAATTCTGTTAGGGATCTCCAGACGGTTCCAGAAAGAACCCCCCAGCAAGATCAGGTGATTCCCTGCAATCTCATACCATAAAGTGGAAGAATAACAGCATCTGTGTATCCTCACATGGTCCATGTCTGCCAGTTTGACTCTTAACATGTTGAGTCTTGCTTAACCAGGTATCACGTTACCAACCATGTGCCTAGTCTTAATTGTAGACATCTGCTTCATAGTCTCAGGATAAATCGGTTGCTTTATCAGCATTTATTAAGGACCTCAAACATCTGGCCAGACATAATCTTGTTATTTATGTGGTTAGTTAACATTTATGATTGTCTCATCCTTCGAGATTCACTCCGAGTCTCTATACCATGTCAGGTCTGGAAGTTCAGATCCTGCTGAAATAAACACAGGAAGTGCATGTCTAAACTACAAACAGCTGGGCTTGCCCCATGTTAGTACATCACTCTGGTCCAGTGTAAATATAGTCAAAAGATAGAAACCTATTGTTAGCAGCCTGACACCCAAAATAGAGTTACTTTTGTTCAACCAGTTTTCTAAACTACATTTGAGTTTTAGTTTTTATCACCCCAAACATGTTTTCTAGATGTGATGTGGTGTCTTTATTCATTTTATTTATTTATTTTGATGCCATCCATAATGAAAGGTACCGCATGTGCAAAATAGTAGCTCAGGTAGGCCAAAAAAAAATACATCAGGAGAAGCATTGGGATAATACAGTATCAGCAATCAAAGACATCTGCATTCAGACGGGATTCAATTTTATAATAAGGCTTTTGCCTCAGTTCTGTCTTGCAGCTGTTTTGGTTTTGTAACGCCCTAAATTTTCTGACAAAAACAAAAAACAAAAAACAGTAAGAAAGCTCGGGTGTGTGTGTTTTCATTACTGTGTGTGCACTTGGAAATGCAGAGCACAAATTCCTAGTACAGGTCATCATATTTGGCCAAACGTCATTCACTAAAAGAAGAAGGTTCAGTATGTGATATGTAAAGTTTTCTGCAGACACTTATCATCAGTGTTTCAAGTAGCTCATATAAATTGTTCAGAAAGAGAGACGTTAGTACAGTCAGTGCAGACTGATCATTAAATGTCCAATCCACCTTCATTTTTCCAGTAAAAGAAAACAGACACTTTTAGGCCCTGGCCCCAAAGCTTTTTTTTTTTGTTTCCGATAAATACTGAGCATTAAACCTACTGCTTTGAGTTGAAACTCCAATGAAGTGTTCCTGTGGTTCAGTGGTAGAGCATTGTGTTAGCAATGCTAAAAGTTGTGGGTTCAGTTCCCAGGCAGTTGCACATGCTGATAACAAAAATGTATATCTGAATGCTCTGTAAGTTACTTTTCATAAAAGTATCTGCTAAATGCATACATGTAATCCTGCATCACAAAGAAACCGTAGAATATCAGTTCATCCTCTCACAAATGCTGCTTCATTCCTGTGTCTTCTGTTAGTGTTCACTAAATAAAAATATTGCTTTGTATAAGGTGGATGTTTGGAAGACAGATGGAATCAAATAGAATGGAATTAATGTTTGTGAAAGCTAATGTATGCCAGATACAGGTTCTGTCAAATGTGGGCTTTGTGTTTGTCTTATCCAGACATACAGTATACTCTGTGTTCTCTCTCTCTCTCTGTGTGTGTGTGTGTGTGTGTGTGTGTGTGTGTGTGTGTGTGAGTGTGAGTGTGGACCCTATAAAATAAAACCTGAATGTTTCAGCATTTCAGCATCTATAGTATGTATGAGATGTTACATACTGTATATTAAATGTATCTAATTTTGTCAGAAACTTCCTTTATTAAGTGTTACCACTGTACTTGGTTCTATTAAGAAGAAAATACCTTCCTCCACCTTTGCATTTTCATTTTGATTGCATTTTCATAACTCCTTTGGCAGCCATTCTGTTCTACTTCGTCTTTGGCCAGACTTGTTTCACAGCAAGTGTTTAAAGAGACGAAGAGTAAGATGGCTGGATCTAATATTGAGATTGTTTCCAAGTGTCTGGAGTAGATTCAGGTGCCTAGAGAGCTCCTTTAACTGCTCTCAGTGTGTGCTGGTCTGTCCATCACTACAGACTGTTACTGAGTCATTTGAGTAGCTCATCTTGATCTCTTATTCTCAGTCATAAAGACAGAAAGCAGAAACTGTCAGCAGTATTAGTCATATACACAATTCTGATTGCTTCTACAACACTGATATTGATGTTGAGCAAATGTGGCGTACAGTATATTGTCCTGCTTTTTCAGAGGCCCAAAGTTATGGAACTTATTTTATGGCACTTATGAATGTGTTACAGAATTACTTAATGCTTTTGTTCGAAAATAACAGTCCGACACTTCACTACAATTGAAAAGTTTAGGGTTGGTAGGAATTTTTTTTAAATGTTTTTGAAAAGTATCACATGCTCACAAAAGCTGCATTTATTTGGTCCAGAATACATTATTACAATAGAAAATTACAAATAATATATTTGAATGTAGTTTGAATTGTAATTTATTCCTGTGATGGCAAAGCTGCATTTTCAGCATCATTACTCCAGTCTTCAGTGTCACAAGATCTTTTAGAAATCAGTCAGAATGCTGACTTGCTGCTCAATAAACATTCCTATTATTATAAATGTTGTTAATATTCTTAATATTTTAAACAGTAATACATTTCTTTTTCAGGATTCTTTGATAAATAGAAAGTTATGAAACATTTATTTGATGAATACAAGATAGAAAGCATTTATATATTTTTTTTCTAACAATGTAAAAATATGTTTAAACTGCATTTTGTCTGACATTTTGGTTATATATATATATATATATATATATATATATAATGTAGATAAATATGTAATCTGTTCCTTGAAAGTGCCTTTTTTAGTACAGTATACATTATTCCAACACACACTTAAACATCCCTGTCAATTAGACTCCAGTTAGTTACACTGTGTACCAATGTTGCATGCCTTGACTGTAATATCTTACTTATGTCAGTGGGTTCATATACCAACCATGACAGGCCTGTTTAGGGTCTCCTTGGTTCTCTCCTTCAGCAGCTTTAGGTCATCAGAGAACCCTGAAACCAACCTTTAGCTGCCCCCCCCCCCTTTTCAAACACCCTGCACCTCCTCATCTGACAATGTGGATTACAAATATTGACCTTAAACTGTGCATACCATTCAGAAGCAGAAGGGGTGATTTTGTGGGCTCATATGGCCTATATTTATGGCTGCTCTGCACTGAAGGGTTCTTCGTGGCAGCAGGATATATGCATGAGTGCCCCCGGCTTCAAATTCTTTTCTCTTTTTTCACTCTCTGGGATTCACGCTGGAGCAAATGTATTTCTGAAGCCTTTTACTTTTTTTCTCTTCTGCAGGCAAGACATTGTCATCTGGAAACATTTATTCTTTGATTCACGAAAGCCCCCTGTTACATTTCTTCTGTCGCAAAGCTCAGAGAAACGGTTGGGTTGAAATGACAGAAACATAACCGACTGCATTCACTTGAAAAAACCTGAAAAAACTAAAGATGTTCAAAATATGTTTCTTTTTAAAGTCAAATAATGTACTTTTAATACCTGGCTTCAGAAATGCTGAAAGATGTGATCATATATGTTAATGACGTCAGCCATATGTTAAACATTCATCATAGTGCATACTGTGTTTTCAGGGTCTAGTAGTTTTCATGATCTTTAATCTTTCTTTTCACGTTAATTAATCATCTGTCACCATGCCTGACTTCAATTATTCACAAACACCTTCGGATAAGAACAAAGATGTAATCGGTTTTACTTGGCCTCGCACTGAGCGGGATTCGATCTGCGGTCTCCAGCGTGGGAGGCAGGTGATCTAACATAGAGGCTAAAGGCCACAGATCTTACATGCATAGCTCTTACTAGCCTACGACAGTTACACTCACCCCCCCTAAACTTCACTCCCATCTGGGTCATTGATCATAACACTTGACATCTTTGTTAAATAAAGCTGTGGAAATGATGTGTAGTGCTATATATGTTCGAACATTTGTACATTAAAATAATGCTAAAATGAACTAATAAATGCTACTTGTTTCAATTCAAGTGCAAGCCTAAACAGTTTATGTTACTAGATTGCCCAAAACCAGAAATACCTATTAACATCTGAGCTGTTATTTCACTTCATGTATTTTTCTTCACAGATCTGAAGTGTCTAAAGCATCTGTTCCATTCCTCAACAAACCAGACAGACGGTATAATGGGGTTAGTCAGACTGTGCCACGCTGTTACCTAGACACAGAGCAGGATCGACGCTCGCCGACGGGACGTGCAGAGACTGTGCCTGACACTAGTAAGGCAAATATAGACATTACTCAACCCTTTTTGAGATTGTGTCCAACCTTTATATATTTGTATTTTCTGAATCATCACTCATCATCAGTATTATAAAGAGTATCATTGCGGATTCATGTCTGTAAAAAAAAAAAAGTTTAAAGCTGCGTTCCGTAACTCGGATCCATAATCAACTTTTGAGCAAGTACATAACCAATCAGTGCTCAAACCTTCTCCTTACCAGACTGACAAGAAAGAGTCCCGGCTAGGCTATATGCAGGTGGAGGATCATTATGTAGCCTTTTCTTATAACAACTTGAATAATTAAACATTTCATTTTGAGAATAGAGTCTTAAACTGTGCATGATGATAATGATTACCTGTAAGTGACTATAACCGATGCACACGCCAGGTTATGAGGATATTCCGTAAATAACTGCAATTGCAGGTTTCAAACAGAGATGGCGACAAAGAGGCAAAACTTAAGGACTGCAGCTTTAATTAAATAAATGCAGCCTTGGTGAGCATGAGACTTATTACAAAAACATTAAAAATGTTATCAACCGCAAACATTAGTGTACATATATTACCTTAACGTGGCAACATCTAAATGAACTGGTTTAAGAAAAAAAAAAAATAAATAAGTGTAATGAGAAATTTCATGCATGTTTATGCTGTGTGTTCATATAGTGGAGGAGCAGTTTTTCCGTTCAGTGGAGGGTCAGGCGGCTTCTGATGAAGAGGAAGAAAGATGGACCGGAGAGCAACAGAGACAAGTGGACGAGGTGAAGCGAATCCTCACCAGACTGTCCTGCTGTGGAGACAGGTACGTCCATCCGCTGCTAACCATATCACTCAGTGTGTTCCCAAATGCCCTTGTACGGCTGTTTACAATTATTTTGTACAATCTGAAAATCAAGTGAGATCCAAACATGTTGAGATTCAGTAAATGGCTTATATGGAAGCATACTGCCAGATTGATAGTATTTTCCATCCTTGTTTCGGTTCTTCACGTGGTTTGTATGCTCTCAGGTGTGATGAGAAAGCAGCAAAGAAGCTGCTGTCTCATTTCGGCGACTCTCGCACAGAGGAGAGTCAGACGGCTGTGCTAGAGCTGCTGGATAGGGTCATACGACTCAACAAATTACTAGAACTGAAGGAGAGTCAGGCCAAGAGGGCAGAGATGGACACTGACCAGGTATGACTGCATTCAGCTTGAGATAACATGATATATTTAACACTTAAAGGGATAGTTCACCCAAGAAAATGAATTTCTGTCACCGTCTACTTAAGTCATTTCAAACCTCTAAGACTTTCTTCTGTGGAACATGAAAACAAAATTATGAAATATGTGGAACATGAAAGAAAATGTTCCACAGGAGAGAGAAGGTCATTTTGTGGATGAATTATGCCGTTTCATTGAGTACTGTAATAGCTTCATAAAATTCTTCAAGGGTTAAAAGGAAACTTTCTCTGAAGGTTTAATGCTGTGTGTCTGAATGACCATAATTACAAGTTTCCAACAAGTTCACATCTTTGTCTAGTTGAATATGAATAATTTTCATTTCTCTTATGTGATCATTATGTAAAAACAAAAAACAGTTCCAGAATGGATAATAGCCAGAAATTCGTGATGCGATTTTGCAAAACAACAAAGATGAACTGACAGAAAAACGAAATATTTTGTGGATTCATTTTGCTGTTATGAGTGTTAGGAGGACATGTACAGCTGAAGAACAGAATCACATTAAACTCTAAACTCAAACACACACAGTAACCCAGCAGTTAAAACCTGTATCAAAGATTTCAAACACTAATGAGACATTTTCATAAGCAAGGGCATAATTTTGGCTGCTGCTGCTGCTCATTTAAACCTCCTTATGTCACCAAACCAGGGCTTTCACGTTCATGGTTGCTGTTGGGTTGAGGGGTGTAAAATTAGGGGCTCTTGCCCACCGAGCGGTTGTTATGAGAACGACAGTCTTCAGAGGAAAGCCACAGCTCTCACTCAATCTCCCACCCAAGCAACCAGCCGCGTGCGTGTCTGTGTGAACAGCCAATCAGATGACTGCAGGAACAAACCTCCAGGATTTGCATAATTACATGAACATTGAGTTTTTAGACGCAGCTAAGCTGTGATGCACCAGACGTGGACTATGCTGCTAGTGCTTTTAAAAAAGCCCCACACACATTCATGGAAAAAACCATCCTTGAATACTCTGTGCATAAGCAATGTGGGCCGAGCCTAAACGCGAGCGCAGGCAGCAGATGTGGATTTCTGACATATGGTCAGACAGGCCAAAAACAAGCATATCTGAACTATTTCTGTCTGAGAAATGATGCGTCTCGGCTGAATTACGGGCTATCGGCACATCTGGCAAAGATTCTCCTAACCTGAAATTCATTGTGTGTTGGAAAGTTACTGTTTAAATCGCGCAAGTTCAGCATTAAGTGTCGTGTTTCTGCAGATGAGGCACGTCCTGGTCCAGGAGCTTCAACAGAAGGCCGAGGAGACGGAGCTGCTCCACCTGGAGCTGCAGATGCTGGAGACGGAGCGGGTGCGTCTGTCTCTGGTGGAGGAGAAACTGATGGATGTGCTCCAGCTGCTGCAGCAGCTGCGTGAGCTGGTCAGTCCGTAGAGAACTGTCAGTAAATGCTTTCAAGCTGCACAGTAGATGAGGGTTTATCAAGCACAATGGATTTTCTTATGATCATAAAATAATATCAGCTTTATTTAGGAAGTCATCAATAGCAACACGGCCATAAGATTACTATACAAGTATTTTGTGCAATTAATAATTTCAGTTTTCATCATGTCATGGCTGATTGATTACATTTTCATTATTAATACTGACACATAAAATTAGAGTTAAATAAATATTCTGTTTATTTAATATGCATATTATTTAATATAATATATAATAAATTAATTTATGATAAGTATATACATTTTAATCATAATGATACATTTTAATGTAATATTATTTATAATTATAAATTCATTAAATGTATTTAATGCCATTTAATTACCATTAATATGGTGTTACATTTTCTCTTTTTTTTTTTTTTTTTTTTTTGTATTGTAGAATGTCTCGAGGAGATCTTTAGGAAAGATTCTGCTCAGCACATTGGAGTCCTGCAGTGATCCTCAGCATGGTAAGAGACACAATAACTGTTAACTTGCCAGCTCTGCTCTTATAAACCCTTCACTGTTCAACAGGCCTGGTATGCAGTGAAAATGTGGCAGGAGCATTAGATGTACAGTATGTTACAAAAGTCTGAGATGACTTCAAAAACCTGGGATTTTATTATTATTATTATTCGTAATTTTTATTTTAAAATGGAAGTAAATTTGGGGATTTTGAAGAAAAAAAAAGTACATCAAAAGGAGTAATTAAAATTCACACAAAATTCTCTTTGGCTCGTTCTCTAATCATGCTGGAGAACAAGATCTTCAGGTTTTACACAGACTTTTGGAGTTCATGCAGCTTGAGCAGGATTAGTATAGTAAATTAAAACCATAAACCATTAATTACTTGATAAAAAAAGAAAAGAAAAAAAAAGTAGGCTAGTTGCCAAGGAAATATTTATTATTTTCATTTAATTTAACGATTTAATAAAAAACTTTAACTGAAATAAATGGAAATAACAAGAAAAATGACAAAAACAAAACTTTGTTATAATTACTAAAACTTTTTAATTAAAAGGAATGTGTAATATAAAAATAAACATGTAAAAAAAAAAAAAAACTGTAGTAGTATCTCAGTGATACTAAAAGAAAAAAGGGAGACACCAAATAGTTTTTTTTTTTTTTTTTTGCTGAAAATGTATCATATAAAATAAAAATTTAAACATTCACACTAGTGGTCTCAGACTTTTGAACAATAGTGTACAGTATAAAGATGGAATTAAAAGATTAAGTGTATAGTGGATTAACCCTTCCATACAATGCTGATCTGCAGGGAAAGCACATATCTTGGAGGTGCTCAATGCTCTTTGTCATGAGCTTGCTGCATGTGAGATCCTCTCTAATGGCAAGAAGATAGAGAGAACACAGAGTCACCAGTCTCTCACCAACTCCCAGCTCATCTCCTGCTAGACATTACTGCCACCTGATGGTCGTAGGATGCTACAGACCTTTACACACACTTTAAACTTGGAAAAGGGACCAAAATTAGCCATGTATTTTGCTTTGTGTTTATATTTCTGTGTATAGTTGTGTAAATCATTTAGCTCATTATCATTTATAATGAAACATGATGTGACTAATTTTAAAGCTACTTTTAAAAATTTACCTTTTACATACAATGTTGGTCAGTATTAGTTTAAAATACATGCACATTATACAACAGCCTTCATTACAGCTTTGTCATGTGCTACTGAACTGCCTGATCATACAGAATCTCTCAGGTGTAGACGATGTAAGGCTCAATATATCAAGACTAATTCAAGGGGGAAACATCTATATTAGATGCAGTATATTACAGATGTTATATAAATACCTTAATAAAATAAAGCTTTCTTCCATCTCTTAAATACAGACTTGGACAGCTGTTGAGAACTGAATTTATGCATCTTTTATTGTTTTAAAATTGCAATTGTGACTGTCAAATGTCTTTTAGCACTTCTGGACAGTTTTGTTGTTCTTGAAGGATATCAACAGTGCTTAATTCTATCACTGAAATGAATTGTCTAGAAATGAAAAACAACACAACATAATCATTTCGTACAATGATTTATACACACAGATTTTTCAAACATTTCAAACATACCTAGACATACATATTTCAGTTTTTTTCTTTTCTTTTTTTCAAAACATCTACAAAGTCTTTCTGGTATTTTAGCTTTAAATAAAGCTGAAATAATTAACAAATCTATTGCATAAATCAATATAAAAAAAGGATGAGAAAAATCATGCAAAGTATGCATCACAATCCCTTCATTAAGAGATTTAACAGAAGGCATACAGCTCGTATGGTGACAAAGGAGAAAGAAAAAAACAAGAATAAAGGAGAATATATATCCATGTACTATAATTGTTGAACTTCTAATCGTTTTGTCATCTTAGATGTTTTAATTGTGCAAAAAAAGCAATTTATTCGCATCTACTAAAGATTATGTGAGTCGGACTGCAGAATACTCTCAGATGCCAAAAGATCTGAGGTTCTTTAGGCTCACATGTGTACAGTACAGATCAAAGTGGCTTCTGAGTACAGTTACTGTCAGGCAGTATCTTTATTCTACAATGAGTGAATGATGAGTTATTTTTACACAGGAGCCCAGAAATAAACCCAGGCTCATAAAGGCTTCAGAAACCCTCTGATACTTCAATTAATTTGAATAACTGCACCTTTGGAGCCACTGGTCTCTTTACAGTTTTGTTTTGGGAACCACAGAATGCGTCTGACAGGAAATGTGATGAGAACTACGCTGCATTCTGATTAATAAGCACTTAATTCTGAAGTAAGATTTTACAATCTTACACACGCACCACTAAACAAAGAAAAAAATAAAACACTCACTTATTTACAAGAACATATGCTACTAATTATATGACATACCTGCCTAAAGGTAATAAAATGCCAGGGAAAAAGCAACTGGCATCAAATACAAAGTATTAACATTGTAATACCTACATTGAGCTTATAAAAAATGGGGCAAACGGTCTGAATAGTGTTTATGGTTGTGCTGTGGTTTGCACTGTAGTGACACATGGAGAAAAAACAACGGCTTGATTTTGTTTCACACCAGCAAGGAAAGAGTAGGGATGATGAGTACATTGGGTGAGCCTGCTTCCTGTTAACGTCTCTTGCTCCCTCTGCTGTCCCTCTCTCAAACGGCGAGTGGCTGGCTTAGCGACCAAAGGTTTCTTGGGAGGCGTAAACCATGTAGAGGAAGCCATCTTCATCTCGCTCTTGTTCGTAGATCTCAGAAATGGGGGTGGACACACTGACCATGCTGTGCTGATTGACGAGAAGGAAAAACGCCTGGGTGGGGTTGAGCTGCAGTCTACGCCTGGATTATAATGACAAAAACATGCACATTCAAGACAAATTAAAGGGATATTCTGGGTTCAGTACGAATTCAGCTCAGTCCAGATTGGCATAATATTGATTACCACAAAGATTGAATTTCCATTTGTTCCTCATTTTCTTTAAAACTAAAATCTGATTTACAGAGAGATGCTTACTACTGAAGTAAATGTTAAAATGCCTAACGTTTCAATAATATAGCTGCAAGATGCATGTCTAAATAATATAAATAATATAAAATAATATGTATATATAAAACCCTAAAACAACTATAAATGCCGATTTAAAACGCTTTTATACACAAGTTTTTAAATTAATCAACTTCATCTTTATGCCTTTCAATTCAATTTCAGTTCAAGTCTGAACTATAAATAATGCAGCAGTCGTGACTAGTCGCCAAGGATTATGAAGTATGACGGGCCGCATGGGTCCAACAAAATGTTGAGTTGGTTTTAAAATACTGAAAGGCTTCCTTTAAGAGGAAAGTTTAGCTTACTAGAGTCTTATAGGAAAATAATACACTATAGAGAATGTGGATGGTGTGCAAAAAGTTTGAACTGTTTAAAAGGGTTTGTAAAAGTCCCCTGCGGATCACGGGGTCAGAAAACACTCAAAATTGGCACAGCATTGCATTCCCCTCCCCCACCCCGCTTCAAACCCCCACCAGACGAGTAAACAAACTGGACGAGGCTGAATCACACCACTCACTGCAAGTCACTTGTGCCTGGACAAAAAAAGCTCTCTGTGTATATCTCAGTGATATCAACTGACAGTCATGCACTCAACAACCTGGTTACAATTTTCAGCAAGTTAAAAAAATCATTTTAAAGGTTCAAAACTGGATTTAAGGACACTATATTTACCTGATTATTTTTATCAGCTCACTCATGTTAACGTGGTCAGGAACGAGGAACTTGGTCTTGTCCAAGACGGGAAGTTGCTTTTCCCCCTTATACCTCTCAATGATCACCTGGAATAAAAAAATATTAACAAGACAATAGATATTTAGATATTTATTTATTTAGATATTTAGAGCTATCTTAACTAACACTAGCACTAAAACAATAATAAAAATAATAATAATAGTAGTAGTAATAAAATGTATCATCAGAATAAATAAAATAAATGTTTTAATCTGAAATAAAATAGAATATAAAAAACTTATATTCCAGTAAGATGGCAACAAGGAAACATTTCTTATTTTAATTCAGTAACTGATGTACTGAAACACTACTAAAATTTATATGAAAAAAGGGTGATAAAACCCTACATAGACATAAATAAATCATGACAAATAAACATGACAAAAACCCACAGCAAAAACAAAAAAATAAATAATAATAAAAAAAATTCAAAATATTAATAAAACCTATGATAGCATCTCAGTGATATAAAATAACACTGGCTTCCTCACGTGACCATGGGAACATTGGTTCTTCAAATGGGGAAAATTAAAATATGAAATATATCAATTTTTTAGTTGTTTTATCTTATTTTAAATCCCCCTTAGAAGAATCTTAGCACCTTAAAACAAATCTCAAGTTGGCATGTATGTAATATCTTGAAATCAATAAGGTTTCACTAAGGCTTAATTGAATTAAGACAAATCCATAAGACAAAACAGATTCTCACCGGAATTTTATTGGAATGCTGCTCTCGTATCTGCTGCACTTCCTTGCAACGATCAGCTGAAAATCATGAAAAATAAAACAAAATGTAATACTTTAAATGACCATAGACTACAACACTATACTCGGATGTGTTTATGTAACTAAAAACATGCAGGATTGACATCCCTCATTCTTCTAAACACTACAGTTACTGTATTAGCATCACTTCTGTAAAACCTGTTTAAGTAGAAAAAGGCTATAAACAATCCTGATGCATATTGCTGTTTGACATACATAACTTGGATTGACCCAAACATTCTCTCAAAAATACTGTTTAACTGGACTTTTCTTAGATAAAATTGGGTTACTCTGGATAAAATAAGTACTAATCCCTTGTGAAATCAATTGTTTTTCTCTGGTTTTATAGCGGACATGCCACAAACCCTAGATATTAAACTCTCTGGAAAGAATAACTTTTCATATTTATACATCTTACATATGTTATACGCTTAAAGTACAGTGCACTGAGAAAAAAACATGCATGTCAAATGCTAAAACACAATGATGTCAAGTCAGCTTGCTTATTGGGACAGCTCTGAGTCAATGTATCATTTTAACTAAGCCCATGTCAGGGTGATTCATGTCAGTTACATAATCCCAAAGGTTCAATAAATATGCAGAACATATTGACCTGGGCGGACATTCACAAATGTGTTTAAAACAGCAGATATGTTGTGTTTCTTGTTAGGGTTTAAGAAGATTATGCAAGGATTTTATGCTCCTCCCTCCCAGCACCCTTTCCTCAGTCTGGACTATGAGAAAAAAGCTCAAATTACAGCATCAATTCATCAACATGTGTAATCTTCATTCATTTCTTTAATGTTGTTATAAATGACAATTCATATTCATAAAGGACCGCTTTCTTTATTTTATATCAACAGACAGGGAAGAATACTGGTATCAGTATGAAAGATATCTATCATAGATGTTAATCTTCCCAATACCTGCCAGTTCAAATGTGGATAACAATAAACCAGTATAAAAATAAGTATAACGTTATGATCTCTAACAAATCATTTGTAGATTAAAGTTGTTATTTAAACAAGAGGCCTATGGGCCAGACTAGCTTACTGGACACCAACTGACCTCTGTCCGTTAAAAAACGTTTTTCAAAACTTAAATGTATCTCTAAACATCATTTCATAATCATGTAAAGCCTTATAAGAATCTGTAAACAGTGCGACACCTAGCTGCTAGCAGGCTAAAGACAAAAACAAACCTGATAAACAAACACACTTGGCTAAAACACAGCACGAATAAAACTCATCTTACCAAAGCTCCGTCTCTGTTTGAAGGGCCTATCGGATGGCATAACTGGGCTTGAATGTGGTAAAAAGGAAATAAAACCCGTTATATGTTTTTGTATGCTAAATTCTCGGTCGACTTCGCTTCTTTTCGAGCTTCTGACTCACTGTAAGCAAAACAGCTCGAGACAATGTACTAAAGTTCGTGATGTCACAGCAGGATTTAAAGGGACAGCAGCCAGTTTAAGGACAGGTCTACATCGGTCTACATACATAAACTAAAACTGCTAACAAAACATTTGAAGTTTTATCCTAATCTTAGAAATTACGTTTCTGCAACTATTTTGCATTTTTGCAACCCTTTGTAATAGCATTAATTACTAAGTTTTTAGAAAATTATGAATCATTGAACAGATCAAACATTCAAATCTATCTACAAATCTAATTATGTTTTGTTTCTCCATTATGTTTTATATTATGGCAAACTCTATAACACTTTGGCTTTATCATTTAATTCTATATGAAAATATACAGGAAAACAATAAATGAAAGGAAATGCATTGTTGTTTTATTTGTCCTTTTAGCATACACAAACAAGTAGAGTGTGTCATAGTGTCATGTTGATGCTTAAAGATGATGAACAGCTGAAGTAGATGCAAAAGAGACAATATGAGAAAACAATAAATTACGAAATAAAGAGCATATTATTGGAATGATAAGCAACAGCAGTACAAACTGAATATTTGCAATAAGCAAGAACTTCACTTTCCTAGAACATGAATTGAAACACTTTCGGCAAATATGAAGAATCCACGGCTACTCTGTAGGATTTTGAATGACGATCAGGAAATAGTCCTTGTCTGTGGATAGAACAGAATAAAATACTTTACTAATTTCTGATCATAATCATCAGTATTTTCGGCTTTGTGTAGACAACCATCAAAATACAATTATAATGGCATATACAACTCACATCTGTTTAGGTTTTTGTATTCTGAATAGAAATATACAGTAAATTACACAAACACACAAAGTTTATACATAGTGTAGATACACCAGATATTAACAACACTTTCTGAACAAATTGATCAGATTCACTTGTGAAACACAGTCCGTTCTAAACATCACAGCTGACATACACATGGTCTGCATGTCTACTGGCAGCTATTTGATTGAGAAAAATATTATGCAATATTAAAAACATATTCCTGATCTACAAAAAAAAAGGAAATTAAGATCTATTAAATTCAAGGCAAAACATGGTTAGTCAAACACTATTCAAAGACCTGCAGATTAGTTTCAAAGGCCCACTGGCTCAAAGTTTTTTTTTTTTTCGGTAGAATTTTAAGTTAGATCGTTTTAACATTTTAAAGGAAAAGCTCACCCAAAAATTATACTTACCCTCAGGCCATTCAAGATCTAGATTAGTTTTTTTTCCTCATCCGAACTGATTCGCAGTAATTTAGCATTACATCAGTTGCCGACCAATAAATCCTCTGCAGTGAATGGGTGCCATCAGAATGAAAGTTCAAATGACAAGTTTTAAACGGAAAGGTCCATCAATTGATCTCTTGTAAAGTATGTATTTCTCTCAGAAAAGACAACTCTTTCACTGGAAAAAATCAATATTATAGATTAAAGACTTGTGTTTTAGCCAGAAGCAGAAGTTTGAAGTCAGAAAATATCTCAAAAGAGGAATTTGTTAAACGCACAGCTTTTTGCTTGACTGTCTTGATGTTACTTGTGCATTATGGTGATGTATCAGCTGTGTGGACTTTCATTCTGATGGCACCCATTCACTGCAGAGAACCAAGTGATGTAATTCTAAATTTGTCCAAATCTGTTTCGATGAAGATACAAACTCATCTAGCATGGCCTGAGCTATTCATTAATAATAATTATTATTATTGCAAAAAAATAAAATAATAATAATAATAATATTATATATATATATATATATATATATATATATATATATATATATATATATATGTGTGTGTGTGTGTGTGTGTGTGTGTGTGTGTGTGTGTTTTTTTTTTTTTAAGGGTTCAATAGATGGAATTTTACATTTAGATTTTTTGCGTTTAGGTTTCTGCTAGCTCGGAAAATCTGAAAAGAAAACGCACAGCCAGTTTTTTATGAGCTGCCTGAGTCTAAAAAAACTGTCATCCAGCGAGCTGTTTCAATTTGCAGCCTGTTTCTATGTAGATAGCTAGCTATTTGAATAAGACTACCTTCAAGCCATAAAGAGTCAAACCAAAATTTATTCAGACACCTTAAACATTTCACACATTATCACAGTTTATTTGCTAGGTTTGTAAACTGGTAATAAAATATTAGAAGAACTCAAGTGTTATCTGACATTATCAAGATTAATGTGTTTTGGCACAGTGTAACTCTGAGCAAAACAAGGTCAAGTCAAAGTGTCTGAATAATTTTTGCTCTGAATAATCAATTTTACTGGTAGTCCACTGTACAAATAATTTTTGGGTATAATGTCACAGTTTACTTTATTTTGCTATCCTCACTTACATAAATGAACTACAGTATGCTGCACCCACTAGTAAAAAAAAAATCAAGAATTATATCTGGTGTCTGAATAATTTTTGGTTTGACTGGACAGAAGAAAGGAGTGGGATTAGTAGTAGCTCATTCTCATTTAAAGAAACGTGCACCAAAACGGGCCGCTGTGAACAGAGCTGTTTTTGACATGGTAAAAAGGGTGTTTATTACACAACCACTGAGAAATTTTAACCAAAGTATGTTACAGACATTTCACGAAGACCGTAAAGAATCATACCAAGTTGTGGAAAATGGGCATCAGATGTCCCATTTAAAGCATTTTAAGCCAGTCCTCCGGCTCTGAAGTTTGTTTGAAATCCACCACACTAACCAAATTGAAATTAGCATTACTTAAGTGCACATCTCTTTACCTGGGGCAATCATAATCTCATTCTTCTTTGATCGGACTCTGAGAAAGGTGAGATCATTTTGAGGGTCGATGTCCCTCACCATTCCCCGAGCTTTCATGAGCAGCTGGTGGACATTACCAGCGTACTGAACTGTGCTTGAGTTGTCAAGAGTGCTTTTGATAGGGATGCCTATTAAAAGAGCACATATAAATATTACCCATAAAACAACAAAGTTTACTTTGTTTGATCAATTTCATGCTGCCACTGAAGCACATTACAAACTAAATCATCTGCAAGCATTTGTCATTTGCCAGATACCTTCTGCATTAACAATGATGATTCCTTGTACTCCTTTCTGACTCTGAATCCTTTTGATCGTCTCTTCCACCTCAGCCTGCAACATAAACGTGATTAAAACGGCAAAGGTAACATGAAAAAAGCCGTATGTCAGTGCTAAGGATTTAATATCCTTAAAAAATAGCCGCTCTGTAAAATCCCTAAACCTGTCTGCATTAACAAAATAAACGTATTTTTGATTTTGTTCATTATATTTATGCGAGCAGTATCTGTTTACTAAGTGCCATCTCTTACATGACAACGCCCTGGAGTCAAAGTTAGCAACAAAAACCTTAACCGAGACAATAACGAGCTAATAAATATGTACTTGTAAATTACAAGCTCATATTAGGACGTTTAATAGCTAAACTGTACTTGCCATTGTGATGGTAAGTCGTATTTTTCTTTGCTTAGATTGATGCTGCAAGCTACGGAACGAAACGGAACTAGAAGTATGTCGTTTGAACGGTCGGTCACTCTTTACTGCCCTCTGCTGTGCTGGATGAAAGCAGGACACTGCAACAACTCTGATCTGGAGGTCTCCCGAGGTCTCTCATATATATATATATATATATATATATATATATATATATATATATATATATATATATATATATATATATATATATATATATATATATATATATATACATATATATATATATACATATACATATACATATACATATATACATATACATATATACATATACATATATATATATATATACATATACATATATATATACATATACATATATACATATATATATATATATATACATATATACATATACATATATACATATATATATATATATATATATATATATATATATATATATATATATATATATATATATACATATATAAGAAAATTGTATTATTTATGCACTTAATGAGTTCGTTTTTTTTTTCTTAGGATGTTCTTCACTGTAGGAAGTAGGATATAGTACTTTAGTTAAGGTGTCTTTGATCACATGAAGTAGATGTGTATATTTTATACAAAAAGGGACTTTATATCAATACCAAATATGTGGTTTAACAATTAATAATAATAATAATAATAATAAATGTAACATGCTTTAACTGCTGATGGAACATGGAAGATTTACAGGTTTTAAGAACAAAAAACGTTGTTCACTTAATAACAGACACTATTGTAAGGGTGTTGATGGCGCAGTGGATAAGACACATGCCTTTGGTGTGAGAGACCAGGTTCTGAATCCACTGTGTGACACCAATGTGTCCCTGAGTGAGACACTGAAACCCCTAGTTGCTCCAGAGGCGTGCAACCTCTGACATATATGCAATTGTAAGTTGCTTTGGATAAAAGCGTCAGATAAATGTAATGTAAGAATACTGAACTGGATGATGACATCAGTGAACTGACTTTAGCTGGAAAAATGACTCTGTTATTGTCTTCTTGCATTATTGAAAAACTATTTCCCTGTTTAACACTGTAAAGCTGCTTTGACACAATCAGTATTGTATAAATCACTTGACTCAAAAACATAAACTTGGTTCAAAAATATGTTTACACACCTTACTAAGGTTGCTTATATCCTGAACACTGTAAATATGGTTCAGGTACAGCCTGGCGTGGGAGACATGAGCAGACATATTGTGGGTTTATGAGCTCATTTACTTCCTTTCCAAGCTTCGCCTCAGGTTTTCCACTTAGTGACTGCCGTTCGTTCAGCTTTACTCTTAGTCTACACATGGAAACTTTGACTCGTTCCATATGTGCAGCAACATGCATGATGGAGGGATTCATAGTGCCTCACATTTTTGGAGGAAGTTTATGAATTTTTTTCTCAGAAATAAGGGTACAGAGCTGTCAATGGGGCGGTACCTTTTTAAAAGTTACACTTTTGTACCTATCAGGTTCTCATACATATACTTGAAGTACTAATATGTACCTTTAAGGTACCAAAATAATCCCTTTATGTACAAATATGTACCATTTGAAAAGGTACTGCCCCAGTGATACCTGTATTTCTGAGAGTCACAAATCAAAAAAGCAATATTTTCTGCTGTTATTTTACAACATTACATTTTCTCTGTATTAATACTGTATATTTGAATTACCAAGCAATTTTTACAGTTTGTGAACATTTTTTCCTCTATTTTCTTTTTTCCCTGTGCTCTAGTGTGTGATAAAAACATCAAAACAGGACGTTTACTCACACATTTACAGTTATAATAAAAAAAAAATCGCATGTTAACATTTGGGTACAGTATGTTTACAGTATTTTTCATCAACTGTAAGATACAAGCATGTAATTTCCTCTTTGACACAGCTGTACATGCTAATTATAGTCTTAGTTAGAAGAGCCCTTGTAGACATGCATGCCCTGAAGTACACAAAGCATCCATATCCAAATGTAAACCCATATGAAATGTGTGAAAGCTGAGATGGAAATATCATGCCTTCTGTTAGTGCAGCTAGTTCATGTGAGGTTTTAAATGTTATTTCAATGCCCAGAGCCAAGGCATTCACTTTTTCATTAGTCAAGAATTTTACATAAAACAGAGACTCATTAGTAATGCTTTCATGCTGTTAAATGCAGTTATCTGGGAACAGAGCCATGTTCCCCCAGGAGAAAAACACCTTTTAAAACTGGGCTTTGTGTACTGTTTTACTTACTCCTGCACATTCTATGTCAAGCACCTCCTGGTCCTCTTCACCATCTCCTTGTCATGTAATAAATACTTTTACTTCACATTCAGAGACACTGATTTCTCAGATTCCCTCTGAAGTGATATGAAAAGATCCTTGTGTTGATGCCAGTTTTGTTCAGAAACACATAGCCTCACATTTTAACAAACGAAGACCAAACTTCAAATCTTATGACAAAGCAATAATAGGTTGCTAGCACATTATTTTAAGAGAAAGGGTCCCATCCCAACATGCAAATTTTCAAACTGTCTTAGTCAAAATGACGGGCAGGAAATATGACCCAGTCAGTGTAACACAAGTTATAGTTCATTTCAAAACCTTTTGAAAACAAAACACTTTTTCCTCTTTTTTTTCTGTTCTTGGCTGATAAAAAAATAATAATAATTATTGTTTGTTATACTAATTTGCTTCTTTACAATTTTGATTTCTTTTTAAGTCTCAGATAATTAACTCAAAAATACATTTTAATTTTTAAAATCCTTTTCTTCGAAATCTATGGAAACTTCAGCTGTTAATGGTTTGAACAGCTGCTTGTTTTATCACATGGCCATGTCTTGCTTTCTCAGGCCTATGTGGACATCTCAGATTAGATTATCATATTGTCCTTCAATGGCAGGCTCTTTTCCAAATACATTTAGCTATACCTGGAAATTATAAACTGTGCTTAAAAAAAAAAAACAGCAGCAAAAACCCATACATCACCAACACTGTGTGTGTCTATCTGTTTGTTTTTGTTTGTTATATTCAATTATGGAACGCTGTCTATGTAAAAATATTGCAACTATTAAATGAATGTTCTATGGTATTGGACATTCCTTGTTTAACACTCTGTCATGGTCTTCAGTAATCATATTACTTACAAAAGTACATGTCATCTTTCTCTTTCTTTACATTAATTCATAGATATTATTTTATATAACGCAACCTTAAAAGAGTAGTTCACTTTCAGAATGAAAATTCATCATTTACTCACCCTCCATTTTTTTCCAATCCTGTATGAGTTTCTTTCTTCTGTTGAACACAAAAGAAGATTTTTTGGAAAATGTTAGTATTCAAACAGTTAATGGGCACCACTGACTTCTATTGTTTGTTTTTTTCCTACTATGGAAGTCAGTGGTGCCCCTCAACTGTTAGAACTGTTAGTGAACTACTCCTTTAATTTATGTAGATATCATATACATGGTCATATATGGTCACTTTCTTTATGAAGTGTAAAAAAGGCTTTTATGGCTTAGAAAACCAATGAATGTGTCAGCAACAGAAATGTCCTTGAACAATATCAGAATGACAGCTGAAAATCAGTAATATTGCGACAGAAATGCTCAGTTTGTTTGCCAAATGTCCAAATTTCAGTCCGTGTGCTGAGTGTTTCCATCGACTTTTTGCCCCAAGTTGGACTAAAGTCAGTTAAACAACTAGATATGGTGTTCTATCTCTTTATAGTTCCAACTCGATACAACAACATCTTAACATGCTCACATATTTGCATGGACATGAACACACCAGTTCCACAAACACACATACACACTCTTCAAAATTTGGTGCATTTCTGCAAAAATGGTTGTAGTAAATGACCGGTTTATCTGATGGGCACAAAAATGGTTGCTTTTACTCTTATCTTGGATCTGTCCTGTAGTGTAGACTTCTGCAAAACTGCATTTTCGTATGCTGTCTCTGCACTTGAGAAAATGGATACATTTTTTTCTTATTACTATATAAAATATTTACATCTTTCCATTTGCCCTCATTAGGTAAGACATTTGCCTTCTCGCTCTTATCTTTTATTTTACATTTTTGTGATACAAGCAAAGGCTATTTGTCTACATCAGGGTTTTATGTTCAAACTGAAAAAGTTCATCATGTCCTCCTGTATAAATAACCTTGGGAGACAGTACTGATAATACGGATACAAAGGTCTAGTTTTCTTTCCAGTTGTATGGAAGCTGCACTGCTTTATCACGTCAATTAATGTCAAGCTAATTCATTTTGTGTAAACACTGCACTCTGAACAGCCTCAGTGACCTGTCAGGGAACTGCTGCATTGACTAAGCAATGGACAGCTATCAGAGAACCACACAAACCAGACACAGGACGGATGCCAAATGTGCAGATAAGCACTATTAGATTTTTATGTTTCTCTCATATTTGAATTACATCTCAACATTTCCCGTAACTCCCTTTGCACACATCACAATGTGCAGCAATCCATACAGGCAATGTAGGCTATATCTTGAGCAGAACAATGGAACTAAATATAAGGCCTTACACATTGTTTAGACATGATTTAGCTACTGTTTTGTATATCTAAAAATAGCTGGACGCAAATGAGACCGGAAGCTAGACCCATGGAATTTACAAATCACGGCACCCATTTTGACGTCAAGAAAAAGGTGGATAGGTATGTTAACACTTTACAATAATGTCTCATTTGTTAACATTAATTAATATGCAAACTAACAATGACTAATTTAAGTATTAGTTAATAAAAGTATAACTGTTTGTTCATTTTAGTTCATAGTGCATTCATGTTAACAGATACAACTTTTGATTTGTATAATGTGTAAGGAAAGGCTGAGATTAACATTAAATACGATTATTAAATGCTTTAGAAGTATTGTTCATTCTTAGTCCATGTTAACTAATGAAACCTTATTGTAAAGCACCATATTTGAGCTTGTTACTATTGTCAGTCACATGACGGACATTCATGGGTAATTAAGACTTAAGTGCACAGATGCATGAAATACACACAGCTGTGTCAATTGGTGTAGAAAACAATATTAACTTTAACATTAACCATATATTTTTTTTCTTTTTACATTGAAGGAGGATCCCCACCTACAAAAAGTCTCCTACCGTCATGGCCCACCAGTGTCCTGACATTTTATCCTACCCGTCAGATTTTCCTACCAGGGTTAACTGCGCATGCGCACATCAAAATCCTTTTTCTCACAAATCTCCACCACAAATCAACCTAAATCTGCATGTGACTCATCACTCTAAATTAACAGTGAAGCTGTGGCTTTAATTTTAACAACTCCACTGTGAGAAAGATAATGTATCTCTTGAGCGATTAAGTTATTTATAGTTTATAAAAATATGCAGGGCAGTGCTAAAAAGCTCTGATTGCACGCAAAGCGTGATCTGTGTGATTGAATTTTCTCATTTTAATAAATGTATATTGTAATGTACTCATATTAATATATATATTAAAAAAATAATTGCATCATTGATGGTAGGTTATCATTGCACAAATGAATGCACTCTCTAATATAAAAAAATAAAATGAAAAGAAGAGTTCTAAACTAATGACTGGGACTGGGACAGTGACATGTCATCTGTCTAGCTGTAGTTGCATCTCCTGCTCCAGGGAAGAAGAAAACTAGATGCTGGTGACAGACTTGTGCATTTCCGTAAGGTAAATCTAACAATACTGTTGCAAAGTCATTGTGAAGGTTTAAATGCATTGGTTTTCAATCATGTGGTCCTTGGGATTCACCCCCTGCACATTTTTCTAGACACTGGCTTAATGTGTCTAAATGTTCCTTTTGGACTCTCTAACGGATTGCATGTCTTCACTTACATTATATTGACTGATTAAAATTGGTGGGGGGTGATGAGGAAATTAATTTAATTTAATTTAATTTCTACTTTCACTGTAATACACAAAGCATTATATCAACTGTTTCCTTTTTGGCACATATTGGGTTAAGGTGTGTTATAGGTGTGTTTTATTAGGCATTTATCATTTCATATTGTAATTAGTGTTTGTTTTGTTTTTGTTGTTTCTGTTTCTGGTTTTATTTAATCTAATTACTTTGTGCTTTTTTTCAGTCCTACACCAGTATTGAAGGCCATCTCAGCGGGAGGGAGGGCCACCAGTCATTCCTACTGGGATCAGGAAGGATTGAGGGCAGGATCGAACACTTGCGTCGTCGTGGACAAGCTCCTCATCCCTTGCATTAGAACCAGCTCCTTGAGTGACTTTGACACTTTTAAAGTTCTGTACTACAAGAAAACCATGGTGTCAAAAGCCAACAGTTTGAAGTTTTCTACAGTACTTTTGATCTGCAGTGTTTATATGGGTCAAATGATGGTGAATATATTGTATCTTCTTTTGTGTTGGTGTAATTGTTACATCTGTGTTGTTAAAATAAAATTTCAAACTGATACAGTGTTGATTATTTTTTCTTTTTTTAACTACAGTTATTTTCTTTACAGATTACTCTAAATTTCCTTAATCAGGGTTTGTATGAACACTATATTAGTGTGGAAATAAGTTAAGATATTGGCACACCTAGTGTTGTTTCAACAATAACTTGAGGTAAATAAGGGGGAGGGAAAACACTAATTGTGTTAACAGTGAACACTTACAGCGTTTTTAATCTATGCAAGAGTAAAAAAAAGTGTTTATTGTTAGTGTCTATTTAGCGCGGTCTGAAAAAGTGTTAGTTTTCTCACTATGATAGCTACTTTACCACTTCCAAATGAGCTGTGTGTCAATGCATATTTTAACGTTTCTTAAAATTATAAAAACTTTGACATTTATTACAAAACTGGTATAATAATATTGTTTTTTGGGGGGGGGGGCAGTTAGGAAATGTCTGTTTTAGCCTACTTTCCTCTTGGAGATTCTCCATGTAATGTTTTTTATACTGTACAAAAACCGTACATGCTATTGCACTATACCAACCATACCCTTAAACTTACCCCTCACAGATTTTTTTTTCCTGTGGTAAAACCATGGTTTATATTCGCAAGTCAAAAAAACATGTACACACACACATACACGCGCGCGCGCACACACACACACACACACACACACACAGACAGAGTAAAAGAGACAGAGAGCGAGAGAGAGAAAGAGACCCAGGACGTAGACATTATTTATCCTCAGTGCCATACGGAGTTCTGCGTGCTTAGTCACCACACTCGAGCTAAGAACAAGTTGGTAAGTAGCCTGGACTTACTCCGCTTTCTAATCGACTGGATGTGATCTTACACTAGCCTAAACCAGTTTGAACTTAAACAAACCGAACTGAATGTATCTTTACGAGAGAGATTCGATGAGAGCAAGCGGTCTCAAATGAGTTAACGGAGTTGAGACGAGCTGTCTCCTCAAAGTTATGTTCTTTCTTTCGCTCTTGTTTTTTTTTTTAAACACACTTTTAGCTAATGCAATGCTAACCAGTCCCATTGTACTATTATACAACAGGTTTTTGTTTTAAGATTTATTTCGAGTTGAACATGAGGACACATTTTTTCACCTAAAAGTTTTAACTTGAGCTGAACTACAAAGGGGAAACAGTTTGAACGGTTTGAGTCTTTGATAAATTGTGTTTGATAACTTTTCCACTTGGATGTAAATCATGGCTGTTTCAAAACTGTATGAGATTCCAATTTGGCTTATTGTAATCGGCGTTCATGTGTTCGACCACTTACGCCCAAAAATGATGTCTAGGTAGGTAGTAGCTGACACGCATCCCATGAGTGACTAATGCACTCTAGTGTTTAATAGCTTTTTTCAGTTAAGGTTGTGCTTCTTAATACAAGACCCTTTAAAGTTGCCACGAAACATTTGGATAATTCTTCCCAAATATACACAAAACTGGTTGAAATGAAGATAATAAATAAATAAAGAGTTTACTAGACTAGAGATCGATCAAGGTTTGTATCAAAGTTACGTTTTGCGTTTTTTGCAGTTGTCAAAAACGTGCCATATAGTAGCATCGACTCCCCCAAACATGATTACTGAAGAATGATAATAACAAACACAATGGAACCAGGTAAACCTGTGCAGTCTTACAACTTTCTTGGCAGCTTAATTGCAGGAGTAATTTGTCCTTTGTTTCTGTTTTTCATATAAATTTAGACTAGCACAGCAGTGTAAAACATATTATACTGTACAAAACTGGTAAGCAATGGATCTTTACTGTAAAAATACAGTGATCTAGCATTTTGTTTATTGAATCATATACAGATCGTAAATTATGTATCATCCAATGGGGTCTCATGGAGGCTTCAATCTGATTGGCTTATGCGTGTTATAAGGTGTACAATTATTTTCATGTAAATGCACTAGTAAAGTAGATCCAGCCAGGTCTTGACCGCATTACATGTCTGTGTCACTTCCTCAAATGATTTTAGTTATTTCAGTTAGGTCCTCACAGCAGCAAAATAACCTAAACCCACAACAACACTGACCAAGAAAATACATATAGTAAACAATGGGATAAAAACAACAAATTATATCTTTTTTTTTTTGCCACAAATTTACATTCTATTATGTACGGAAAACACATGGCTATTTCTCCTACTCTCTCCTTTACAAATGCACATACACAGTACGGACACACTTGCATACGCAGAAACACACACGCACACACACACACACACATGTATTGTGAGTGCTATTCAGCCTATTTTATTATTAAAATAGTTTAGCAAAAGCTACATGACATTTCTCAATAGCAAACTAATAATGGTAATGAAGCGGAAATAATCATCGCTCTATAAGCGGAACAGGGCTGCAACATTTGAGTTAATTTTGGAGTGAGAAATTTCAAGGTCCTGGTTGGGGTTTGGTGGAAGAAAAAAAGTAATTTTGTCTGATGTCTGGACACACCTAGTAGTTTAGGTCATGATGATTTGAAGTTAGTTTTTATCATGAAATTGTGTTAAATTGTGTTGAAATTGTGTTAAAAAAAATAAAAATAAAAAAAAAATAAAACTGTTGCAGTGCAAAAGTAATAACTTTTCTTTGGTTGATTTGTCATTTCTTTAATTTCTGAAAGTGAATCCAGCATTTATTTGAGGGATTCAGGATATTTCTACCGAGGTGGGGCCTGAGTTACGTTGCTGTTCAGGGGGCCCAGAAACCATGCTGCATGTACAGGATATGTGGCCATTGCTAAAGTTAGCAGCACAAAATTCTAATCTTTTATTCAAATTCTGAATTAAAAAAAAAAAAAAACACACATGGTTATTAAAGTTTAACCATAGTAAACACAAATTAACCATAATTTTGCTACACTAACCATAGTTTCACCATGGTATTTGTAGTCAAACTGTGACTATACAAATGGTTATCAAAATGCCAAAAAAAAAATGAGTACTACAATTTTTACTATAATAAAACTATGTTTAATTTTTGTAAGGGTGTGGCCTAGAAAGCGAGCAAATCGCACTTCCGTGTAATCATTAAAAAGCTGTCACTCTCATCAGCTCATCACAAACTCACAATTTTGTGTTATAATCAATGAAGCTCTCTATTCTGCACAATGAAACTCTTATTTGCATGATGTCTACTTTTTGTTTTGATGTTTAGAGGTAAGCGAATTCTGCAAGTAGGTATAACTGCAGACTGGAGATCTCCAAAATGGGGCAAGGTCTCTTGCGCAAAGACTTTCACCATTCCCTCTGGTTTCAGCCAGCTGTTATTGACTTACATTTCAAAATAAAGCTTTATGAATTAAAGGTGGTTTCTAGTTGATCTGAAATAAAATATGCTATATGAATAAATATTCTCAATGAAAGCAGAGCCCAAAGCTCGTGGCCAGTGTTGTCCGGATTAGAGTTTTAACCTCTGCTTGTTATAAACGGAAATTACCCATGAGCTCTCCTGCAAGCTGCCCAGCACGGTGCAGGGGAAAGTTGTTTTAAAAAATGGGGGTGTCCCAGACTCAAGATTCATAGGATAGGAAGGGGTAGTGGTGCTGGGTGCAAATAAAAATGTCCCATTGTTTGGTGAGGTCCATTTGGGAGTTACAGAATGGCCCGGCTCAGCAATCTCATGTCGCATAATCTTATTAACTGTTTATCTCCTGAACTGCAACATTCTATATCACGCTATTTAGTGCCAATCCTGCCGTGCAGTCAATTTCACTTGTTAATGTTAGGGTCAGGTGTGGGCTAGGTTTAGGGGTTAGCATTTTTTGTGAAATAGTGTAAATCAACACTGTGATTATTATTTTACAGTAAAACATTAGTGTATAAAAGTATTGCAAGAATGCTTTATCAATTAAAATATACTTTTTGCTGTATACAGTAGGGTAACTTACAGTTCACGGGACAACAGGTTTTCGCAAAAACAGTCACCATTGATTAGCTACTACTAAATATATTGTACAAACGTAATTTTCTGTAAAGTTGCTTTGCAACTAATTGTATTGTGAAAATGTACACATTTTACAGTGTAGCTATTTCTGTTTCTTAAGCTCAGTTTTTTAGAGTTAACACGTATGTTGACTAAGGGAAAAGGAAATGAGAGGCACCGTTGTTTTGCATTATGAAAGGTATTCTGTCAGTCGAGAGGCTGATAAGTGTGCTGTGCTTGGAATAATGGAGTGGGGGATGGTGGGCTTTTTTTTCCTTTTCTTTTTTTGTCCCTTGTTGAGTGAACCACACAACATGCATCTTCACAACCGTGAAGACTGACTTTACCAGGAAATGTGAGGCCTCCTAACCCTTAGTAGTCCACTCCACTCCTCACTTGAATCTCTCTCTGCAGTGTTAACATGGCCTGACTCTTTAACTTGCCTTGAGGAAAACAAGCCTTTCACACCTCTGCAAGTTAAAAAGCTTTGGCTGGTGTTCAAGGCTTCTTAGCACCTCAGCAGTTTTGATTGCTGTTTCTTCATTTTTTTTTTTTCTGGCGTCCATTGGTGTAGGAAATGGAAAAAAATTTAAAAACACTCTTTATGTCTACATGACAATAATTAAATAACAAACAAACCATGGTGGAAAGTTTCCAAATTTTTGCAGAAAATGATACAGTTTGAATTGCAAGCAACTTGTGATGGGATGAAGAAACTTAAAATCCAAGTAAAGGCAATATTAAATGTTCTGAGTTCGTCACACCACAGAAAAATGTATTATTAACCAAACAAAAATCTGTGATCGAAATCTTGAAAAAATTGGCAGTATCTTCTGTTCTCAAATGTTGGGGGCGTGTCCGCTCTTAGCTGTCAAAGATTCCAACTTCAGTGTAAACTGTATAATATTATACTTTTATTGTGATCATTCAAGAATAACTGCGCACACATTTGTTATGAATGCTTGACTGAATACGTCTACTATCCACGTAACATATATTATAGCTGTATATTACTACCACATGTACTGTATGTTACTCTGAAACACTCACATCTGGCAGATAAGAGAATATTTCCTGACTGTAAGATTGAAACAAGTATTTTCTTTATAGCTGTTTTGAAACTAAATGTATTGTGAAAAGCACTATAAAATGGACTTGTTTACAAAAACACACTGTGTAAGTACAGTAAGCACACCTTAGCAGCCAACTCACAATAAAATGTTCCCTTCCTTAACCTGAGGTATTCACAGCCCCGTTAGTCCTGAAAGGTTATGTCATTTATCAACTAATGTTTGCTTGCAGTGTTGTTATCTTCCAAACCCAGTGTGAACCTCAAGTCTCGCACAGAAAGTTTAGACAGAACGTTTGTGAAAAGGGGTCTCTTTTAGTGAGTAAAGGGCACATTTCTATGAGCAATCAAATTGGAATAGTTTGGCAGGCATTGAGGAGCCTCTCAGTTTCAGTAATATGAGAGTCCCAATTGAAGTTGGTAATTAATTCAGATGAATAACTATACAAATAAAATCACACAGAAGGTTTTCATTGTAGTGTTTATATCTGTTCTTTGACCATGCAAAGCCAGATTATGCAGAAGGGTTGACGGTAACTTGGCCAGAGTATCAAAATATTGACATTTGCTCTATTTCGAATCATGAGAATCACTGTTATCTTTAGAAGAACGTCACTATTTGCAGGCTGCCCACGTCCCAGTGCAATTATTACTTTGGTCTAATACATGTAGAGCCACTTGTAGGGAAACTAATAAGTCTTTCTAGTGCATTGCAGCTGTTGTAATTCCTCCTGATTAATTTTCTGAATGGACCGCTTGTTTCCCAGCTTAAGGGAATGAGAACGTTCTGGATTCATTCGCTTACTTTAAGCTCCTTGCGTTCGTTTTGAGCATAGTTCACTTTGAGTAATGAATGGTGGGGGAGACTCGTCTGTACCGTCACTTTGCTGACTAGGAGGGTTTGGCGCGCTGGCCTGAGATGTAATTCTGTTTGGTCTGTAATGAGGCAGATGTCTGCCAGAGAGAGCTGGTTCTTCCGAATCAGCTGAATGTCAGCTGATCCCACATCCCCCACCCCATTACCAGTGTCTCCCTGCTCCACCGGACACAGCGCTCTAAAAGATGAGCGAAGTCTTCCTGTTTAGCATAACATTTGAGCTTGCTCTGCAGTCACTTTGGCTGTGGTTTCTGGTGTAACCTTTTATTCTTTCTTTCAAAGTAAAGTGGCTGTTTCAAGGATGCTTGTTAAGGCTATTTAAGTACCATGGATCAAGTACAGAGCTCTAGACTGGGACTTGTGGGAGTAGTTGCATCTGACAGTCATCAATCTAAAGATGGATTTGCTGCATCTGTGCGATTGGTCCATCACAATCAGCGGCGCTCAATGTATGAAGTCTTTATTGTGGGTTTGGTGGGGAGTACGAGGGAGGTTCAGCCACATTTTTGTATCTTGTCTTGTACTTGTGTTTTTAAAGAATAAGTCAACAGACACACTTTCTTTTTAGGTCAATTAGTCTTGAGTGTCGGTGAGAACAGGACTGTGAAGTAAAACTTAAAGGCATACTCCACCTCAAAATGAAAATGTTATCATTAATCACTTACCCCCATGTCGTTCCAAACCCGTTAAAGGTTTGTTCATCTTCCGAACACAATTTAAGATATTTTTGGATGAAAACTGAAAGGCTTGTGATTGTCCCATAGACTGCAGAGTAAGTTACACTGTCAAAGTCCGGAAAAGTATGAAATACGTCGTCAGAATAGTTCATCTACTATCAGTGGTTCAACTATAACATTATGAATGTGAAATTCTGCGCGGCTGTCTCAGAAGAGCGTACGCTGCCTGCGTTCAGCTCATAGTCTCCAAAATGGCGCTACGGTGGTGTGGAGAGAAACAGAAGAGAGGAATTGTTGAATAAAGTCGTTATTTTTGTTTTCTTGGTATACAAAAAGTATTCTTGATGCTTCATAGTGTTATGGATGAACCACTGATGGTAGATGAACCATTCTGACGACGTCTTTCATACTTTTCTGGACTTTGACAGTGTAACTAACTAACTTGAGGTCTATGGGACAGTAAAAAGCCTCTCGGTTTTCATCCAAAATATCTTAAATTTCATTCTGAAGACGAACAAAGCTTTTACTGGTTTGGAATGACATGAGGGTAAGTGATTAATGACAAAATTTTCATTTTGGGGTGGAGTATCCCTTTTTTATAAGTAAAAGTTCAATGATTCTTTCATTTAGCACTGCCTCAAATAACGAGTTTCTTGGGTTGACTAAAATAGGATGATTCACATAACAAAAGAAATTCTGTCATTTACTCACTCTCAAGTACATCATACCTAAACGACTTAATTTTCTTGTGCATGTGGAGCACAGAAGAAATAAATTGGAGGGGAAAATACTGTACAGTTACTGTTACTTTTACTATTTACTGTTACTGTACTGTGCAGTCCATGCTGTTTGTTATGAGAAATGTGGACTGTAGTTTTTATTGCTTCATATGAGGAAGTGACTTTAAGTTATTCACTGAAGTCTAGGTAAATTCAAGTAACAAAATATGATGTACGAGTGCATTATTTAGACCAGTTTTGACAGTTGTGGATCATGAAATCATGATAAAGTCTTTCTAAATGTTGATGTTCTTCTGTATTTTCCAGGAATAAGGAGCTTTGGCAGCAGTGGGTGCTGCTTTAATATAAATGCAGTTGTACAGACGGGAAGTGGAGCTCCATCGCCTCTGACTCATTTCCTTCACTGTATTGAAAACTGAGAAACAGCATGTTTGTGTCTTTTTAGCGTGTGCCACTGTAAAAGCCTTGTACTTTGGCTCATGCAAAATCATGAAGAAATGGACAGCTAGAACAAAGCCATGATGGACAATCCTGGATTGAAAATCCTGTCATTTTCCACCTCCGATGCCATTTTGTTTTGTAAAGCAACTTATAATAGACCATAAAACCCACAATCCATTTGGCAGGAACAAGCCAAGCCAGAAGTGAATTCCTGTTACTGCGGTGGTTCCTTTAAATCTTTCCTCTGGAAAATCCACCCCGAGGTTTAGCCTGCCTTAACCATGATGTTGAGAAGAAAACTGTACTTAGGTGCTCTGATAGGTGCTATTCTGTTTTTATTGATAGCTGCGCACACCATTCAGAAGGCCAGTGTTGTGCCCATCACAGCTTTACCCACAGCTTTACCCAGGGATGTCAGGATACCAATGGAGAACAAGACACCATTACAAACAGTTATCACAGATTCAAGACGAGTCGTTCCAGGTCATTCCTGTAACTGTTCTCACAACTGTATAGCAGACAAAGGTGTGTCGGAGTGGTTTGACCAACGCTATGATCATAAACAGCAACCTTACCTCACCGGCAGGAATGATGACATAGATCCACTTTCTCTGAAGTGGTGGCTGGTAAGTGGCAGATTGTTGCATTTAGTTAGTCTAAGGCTGTCACATTTGAATTAAATTATTTGCATGATAAATTGAGTAATTCATCAAAGATTTCACAATTCATCACATATCTTAATGTTTGCTAATATATGGAGTATCGTTGGCTACTGCATTGTTGCTCACTGTTTCTTAATGTGTCCTTTTAAAACAGAAGTAATGGCATCATTTATTCCATACGGTGATTTACATTCCATTGTAATGTGTGGATGAATAATTCACAATTAGAGCAATAAGTTACATTTAGAAAATTGATTGTCTGCATTTTGAATAACATGCTAGAAGTCTTAACCCCTGCTCCAGGGGACCCATGGTCTTGCAGAGTTTGGCTCCAAAAATGAATCAAACACACCTGAAGCACCTAATCAGGTTCTTCAGGACTGCTTGAAAAAACACCAGCAGGTTGGAGATAAACTTTGCAGGGCAGTGAGTCCTCAGGAGCAGGGTTGAAGACCTCTGCTCTAACCCATAATGAAGAAATTGCAGTGCTGTGGCCAGCTACTATTAGACCACATCCTGATTTCTGATGTGGCAACTGACCTATGTCTCGACTGACTTTGGAGTTGAGCAGTGATAGATCTGACTATAATACTGCATAACCCCTCATGAAAAATGATGCTCTTTGTTACTGAGCATTGAGAATTGTGCGTTTTTCCTTACCACTATTTTTTTGAATAGTTGTTTAATTTTTTTTAATGGAACCGGAACCGTTAGTTAGAACCAGAACCGGAAGATTTCAAACGATTCCCAACCCTATTAATCGCTTTAAATTTAAATTTATTTAAAAAAATATTTATTTATAAATAATTGAAATGTATATAAATGTAAATATAAAAGTATTTAATTAATTGAAATTTATATATTTAAAATGTATTAATGCAGTGTATTTGACATTGTAGTGTCATTTACTGTATATACATATTGGACAAGTTTTTGACCTCCTTTTGACCAGTGAATATATAAAATATAATATGACAGACACTGAACTAAATGAATTTAAAAAATACGTATTTTTGTTATTAATCATGTAAATAATATTTATATTTATACAAAAAATATATAATAATATATCAGCTGATGATTAGATTAAAAAAAAAAAACTATTCCAGTTTCTGTAATGAGTGGGACAGTTAATGTTGAATTTGTTTCTAGATTCATTTTCCAGTCTATAGACAGCCATTCGCCTCTCTAAGAGACAGAATAGCTCTTGGGAGTCTAAGGCATGCCTCTAAAGTAGTATCACCATCATAGCTGTAGATATCATTTCCCTTTCTGGCACATGGACACATGAGGGAAAGACAACAGCTGGTGTATTCATTCCAGACCGTCTCAAGTACACTTACTACCATCATGTCTGTTTGCCAAACATCATTAATGCAATGGTGGAGGATCCCCAGAGCTGCAGTCATTATCTGGTTTCCTTAAACAAAAAAAGTAATTCTCCCAGGGGAACGAGGGCAGAAATAGGACTTTCGGCCCAGCCATGTGTTTCAGTAAGGTTTAATTTAGCCTAATTAAAGGCTTTCAGGCTTTTGCAGGCTATGAGAGCACACTCGGATAAGCCTGACATTGCTGTTCCTCAAGCTCCTTGAGTTTTCACATGGCACAGAAACATTGGGCAGTATTTTCTGGTAATCTCTAGGCGCCTCTCGATTTGATTCGATTTAGATTCAGAGGGCTGCGATGCGATGATAAAATGATTATCTACATATCTTGATGCATGTTTTTTTTTATACAGGATTTTTTTCTTACTTTGTGACTACTGGGTACTTTCAAAGCAAAATATTTGAAAAGATATCATGAATTTACTTAATAAAACAAATGGAAGAGATGTGATAAGTCAGCTGGAAGGTTGCATTTTAGGAGTGGGAATCTTTAGGCACCTCACATCTTTTTTTATTATTAATTAGTTTACCAACCCAGAATATCACATTTATATGTGCATTTTTATTCAATTAAATTATTAATTTACTTCTATAAGTAGGCTACTTTTGTCAAGCAAATTGCATGTTTCTCTTGCTTCAACCATGGAACTTTATGTACGGTTTTTTTATACTTGTTTGATATTTTGTGTATGTTCATGTTATTGGCAGCAAACCTTATACAAATGCCATAATGCATATGTGGAAAAAATGAGCTCAGAATCAGTTTAAAAAAATGTTGAAGATTCAGGATTGTTGAAGAGAGAATGGCGATGCATTGCAGAATCATAATTTTTCCTCCCACCCCTACCATTTTCTGCATGTACAATAAAATTGTAATAGTTGGGATAGCCAGAATATCTTCCCTTTTAATAGTTAAGGTGTAAAAATTATTATATTGAAAACTGGAGGTTAGCTTTGTGCGTTTTATTTACAATATTGTTTTTAGTCTTTGCAGTCATCTGATGGAATGATCAAGGACGTCACCCAGAAGATGTTTAAGATAATTCCCCCTCCACCTGAGGACAAAATGCCATGGCAGAGACCGTGCCGGACGTGTGCAGTTGTTGGAAACTCAGGAAATCTGCTGAGGTCCAAATACGGAGCCTTGATAGATTCCCACTCATTTGTTATTAGGTGTGTTTCATTCTCTTTGTATGTCTGGTCTAAACTTCTAATAAGACAATTCCCCTCAAAATTAAAATTCAGCAATTACATCGCACAAAATAAATAAATCTATGCATAGATAGATAGATAAATGATATATTTTGATACATTTTTTAAATAGATTTTTTTTTCATACAAAATAAGTGTAAGTCAAATTGACTTTCACTATATGGCCAAAACAACACTGAATTTTTTTATGTTTGTTTAAAAAACTTCTGTTTCACAAAGACACAAACAGAAAGTAATTAAAATGTTAATGCTGATTCATGTTGACTTTAAAAGTATCCGAGAGTGAAACACGAACAAATTCATGAAAATGAATCAGCTTTTTTTTTTGGAGAAACATAGCAGAAAAGTTTTAGTTTTTTTACTAATGCATTTCGACTGAAACGTGCCACAGAATGAATAAGGCCGTGACTGTGGGTTTTGAAGAGGATGTTGGTAACCGAACCACCCACCACTTCATGTACCCAGAGAGTGCGATTGATCTGAGACCTGATGTCCATCTCGTCCTTCTTCCCTTCAAACTGAAAGACATGCAGTGGTTATCCAGCGCTCTTTCCACCGGAGAGATCAAAATGTATGTCAAATCTCTCTGAAAATTGTACAGCATAGATCTGAAGCAAAATCACTCTAAAATAGTTTCTCTTCACTCTTTGCTAAAACGGTTTATATATCTCAAACAGGACGTACATGAGAGTGAAAAATCGTGTGGAAGCTGACAAAGACAAGGTCAGTGTAAATCATACTAAAGCTTGAAAATTCACAAATGCATTATCTGTTAAGCCTAACTCATCCCTTCCATGTGTGCCGTCCAGGTGATAGTTGTAAATCCAGCCTTCTTTAAGTACACACATGATAAATGGACAGAGCGTCATGGAAGGTACCCATCCACCGGGATAGTAGCCATTATGTTTGCTCTACATCTCTGTGATGAGGTTTGTACTCTATTTACAGCCAAGATAATAATTTCTGCATCACCAGACTCATTTTCGGTTATGATGTTCAATCTTATCAGGTGTCAGTGTTTGGATATGGGGCAGACAAGCAAGGAAATTGGCACCACTATTGGGAGTACAACAGATATGCTGGTGCCTTTCGAAAGACGGGCGTCCATAACGCAGACTTCGAGACTGAGATCATTCAGAGGCTCAACAAAGAGGGCAAAATCAAACTGCACAGATGAGCCTGGCCTTTATTAATTGTGGCCTTTATTGACTTGGGTACAGCTCAAATCCATGCAGATGCAGGGCCAGGATGCACAGCAGCTGTATAGAAGCCAAAGAGACGCAGATCTGTGATTCGCCGTACCATTAATTGACCACTGTGAGCTGCACTGAACCAAACCCATAGACATCAAGCTGTAGTCTTAAGACCAAATGAACTCTTCCTGTTCTCTCACAGCATTTAACTTGCTACGTGCCTGAAGAAAAAGACGGATGTTGCCCCCCCCCCAACTTTGAAGAAGATGAACAGTAAGAAAAACAGCATGATCTGAGCCTCCTTGTGTACTTCCTTTTTATTGTAACTGTTCTGTCTATCCTCTCACAGTGTCTACACTGCAGGTTTGCAACATGACAAAACTAGTTTCATGCAAAATCAAAAAAGCTGTTTACACTGCAAGAAAGATGTTGATCCGCAGCGGGTACTCGCTTGCAGACAGTTTTCACTGTGTTAAAGCCTTAAAGTCAACACCAAGCTGTTCTTTTTTTAGTTCAAAATAATTTTATGAGAAAAGGGGTGGGGCTTGAATTTATCATTGGTAGTTCATCGGATCATGAAAAGTTGGTGTTAAAAACCAGATGAGATCATGTGGTACTTGGTTGGAGACCAAGACTTTTTATTTTTAAATATATTTTTAAAGTCATACAGTTTTGGAACGGAATGAGGGTGAGAAATGGACGACAGTAATTTATTTTTGGGTGAACTAAAGTACCCATGGTCCGTTTAAATTTCATGTTTACTTCAACCTGCAGTGCATTAAATCTTTTTAGATGAGAAGCTTGAAAATAGCAAATAACAATAAACATGTTTTTAAAAGTCATAAATTAAGTTGAATAGTATTAAGACATTCACAAATGTTGTTTTAGATTTCACCTCGGACAATTATGGAGATGCTCTGACATTGTTCAAGTCACCACACATTTTGTGTGTTTATTTTGAAATGACTTTTCTCACCTCAAAGTTCTGTCCTAATTTAACCAAAACACTTGCTGGAAGATATATTTGTCACATAGAGTTGAGAAATCACATTGTAGATTTCAGAGAGTGTGTTGTTTGCTATGGTGAGCGTTGTTAATATCATTATATACCTTTAGACCAAAGCCGTCCTTATAGTGTTCTCAGTGGTCTTAAAATGACTCTGTGAACTCGTTAAACAGCCTGTCTTGTGATTAACAGTTCTGGATAATGAACATGCTGTATTTCATATCATACATCTTTGGTCCATTATCATTCTTTTCCTGAATTACAATCGATCTCTGTTTTGTTTTTATATAGTTGAAAATACTAGTGGTAGATGATATGTCCCAAACCCCCCCCCCCCCCCATCGGTTCTAGTTTGCATTATTGTGAACTGAATTAAGGTCTGTGAGCAGACTGAAACATGAGTTATAATTTCAATTTTTGTTGCCAGCTGTTATCAAGCTGCCATTTGTTCTGTGACTTTGTTTTCAAATTTATTTTGGATTTGCATTCTTTGCTTCATGTCAATCAGTGGCTTTCACAGTTTACAGAGTTTGTATGAAGAGGAGATAATATGAACACTCAAATCAAGATATCATTATGGAAGAATTATAGTTTGGACAACATTTGGAAAGAAACAGATATTGAAGTGTGTTTTAAAAATCTATTCAGAAACAGAACCAAAGCATAAACAATACAAAAATGTATTAAATTCAAAAGTCACAGGACCGTATAAAAAAAATGGTATTGCCGCATAAATTAAAAATACAGAAAAACATACAAGCCTATTTTTGAATCAGTTACACAATACATAAATATCTCACAATGCCCTACTATTTCATTCAGGTTCTGTCAAAAAACACAATTTAAACTTGTAATACATGACGGTTTATATTTATGGTCCTCTAATGCAAAAAGAGATCCAGCTCACCAGTTAAAATGGAGTATTTATTCCATCTCCCCGCTGGAAAGATGATTTCAGAGGAGTCCAAGATGTTGAGCGGTGATGTCAAGAAAAACTGTGGCCAAATGACTTTTTATGGTTTTGTTTACAAGTCATATTTAACATGTTTCCACACATTTAATATTCCCTGGGTGTGACATGATTTAAAAAAAATGTCTTCTGCCACAAGTAGTTCTCACTCGAAGCACTTTAAGAGGTTAGCTCATATTCAAAGCCCATCTAGCTGAATGTGATGGCTTGATCTCATTGTACTGGCCAAATTGTGTGGCGCGTGCACATCTTTGTAAGCTTCTAAGTTCATGATGTTTTGTGTGAACCTGTGATTAATCTGTGGTCTGTTTTCAATTAAACCACTTAACCATTTATTCAGTGATCATTTCGTCTAAATCCCCTTTTCTCAAACATGTCCATGTCTTTTGTTTGTTTATCATAAAGAAACGAAATGTTTCAGGACCATTACAGTTTTATTACAACAAATTCCTTGCATTAAAAAAAAAACAGCTGTTTACAGTATTTAATACAGTACTGGGAATAAGATTTCAAACTTAGAATATAATTATTTATTTATTTTTAAATGAGATTTTGGAGGGAAATGTGCTTAAATGTTGAAACAAATAGTCATAAAACTAATTCTTGGTAGAAAAAATACTTTCTTTTTAAAAAGTAGTTGAAATATGACCTGGATATTCGTAATTCGCTTTCTGAATTCATTATGTTTTAACACAGTTACCCTGTTGCAAAGGATTGTACTTTTAAGCTGTTTTCCATTTTTTGAGTAGCAGCACAATCTCAGCATTATACTGATCCGGCATATATGATTCCTCAGATTTGAGTTCAGTTCAACATGACATGCAGTTTTGGAGCATCGGTCTGTGGATGGATCGGAGGAGGGTATGATTCTCATATCTGAGGGGCCTGTACAACCACAAACTATGAGAAGTTTTGTGCACAGCACAACGTGTTCCACATATCCCATCTCTCTTGGCACTGCAGACGGTCCTGTGAAGTGCTGCTTTGTTATGCTGATTCTTCATTACCGATGGTTCTGTGGGTAGACTTCAAGCCCCTCATTTCCCAGGGTGCTTTGGCAGTAGAGTAGACCGTGCTATGATTTCAGCTCCGTTGGCCAGCTTCATTCAGCAACCACAGAGACAAACGATGCTGGAAATAAGCCCATCCTGTCTGGATGTCCCTCGATGTAGCCTTGCTGAAAGGGAGACATAACTGGCTCTGGTTAAAGTCATCAGAAGGAAGGATGTTAAATTCAATTTAATGAAGGGGTGGAAATTATAAAGGAAGTATTGTTATGAACAAGGGCTGTGAGTCCTTAATGAAAAGAGAATGAGGCGAACACAAAAGATGTGAAGCGTGTGAGGAAGTTTAAAATAAGATGTAAAACAGGATCCATTTGATTTTAAAAGCTCTTTTCTGCATGCCAAGTGTCACTCTATGAATCTACATGAAATATATTCTTTTGATGGACCATCCAGAGGCTATTTTTCTGTAGAAGAATCTGCAGGATATTAAGCAAGCCCGCTGGAGACGTATTGAGACTCTCTGACTCAGATATGGAAGCAGAGCAGAATAAAACATGGACCTTGAGAGCTTTGCTCTGATCAGATCCATCTGCTCCCATGGGATCATAGGATTCGTCTGCGCACACAGCAGGAGTCTGTCAAAGCTTACGAGAACCCTGCAGCTTCCTCATCCAAACCATCTTTAAGCGCCACAAGGAATTTGAGTCATTTATGCCAACAATACTTCAAGAGCCGAAGACAACTGAAAATATAGTGTGAAATAAAAGATGTACTATATTTACTGGCATGTAAAACAAGAAAGCACAATAGAGCTGTTCAGTTTGTAGTCCTCAAACCCAGATGAGAATAAGCAGTTGTATGACATGAATTCCTCAGGATTTTCCAGTTTTCTTTTTTTTATTATTGATTTGGTTTTATGTGTAATTAAAATAGTAAAAAATGTGGTTAGATGGAGAGATGTATATGTGCTACAACATAAATTACAATCACTCAGAAGTGATATTTAAAACTCTTTTTAATCTTTTTTTTTGATTTATTGGTATAAAACATAAAAAAATCTAAATATTAAATAAAAACTAAGAATTAAAATAACTGAATAAATTGTAAAGTTAAAGTACAAAAAAAATAATCAATGCATTTAATGAATAAATTAAAGACTAAATCTAATAAAAATGACAAAATTGCTAACATTTAGCTCAAATTTAAATTAAAATGTAAAAATTAAAATATTAATAAAAACTATAATAGTATGTAATACTAAAATACTTTGCAATACTACATAGTATTTAGTTATGTAATACTAAAATAATAATACTTAGGTAGGATTTTTTTTAGAGACTTACATTTAAATAGCACACAATGGATTTAAAATGGTTTCTAATGCTTATTTTTCTTCATAGATTCAATACTAAAAACATTCCAAGACATTCCAAAGGGGACCCATTGCAAATAAGCGGTCCACATCGGCCTCAAAACTGACGTCATGACTTTATAATTCTACTTTTACATTCCTCTCTGGAACGTTTTTGTCTAATCATATATCTCATCATTCTGATTTTTTATTTTTTTTGTATAATGGCTACTAAGCAGTATAATTGACCTTATGTCCCAGGAGATGAATTTCCTACATAGATGTGCCAGTTTAATGCATCTCTCTTTGAATCTGATCTCAAATGAACATTCTTATACTCACCCACCAATCAGCATCCTCCTCTCCGAGGACCACCAGAACCTCACCCTCATTGAAGGTGAGCTCATCGTGATGATCCGCCACACAGTCATACATGGCTTTAACACGCTTCAGCTTCGACTTCGTCTGAACACAAAAACAAAAACAAGAAGCTGCAAAAACTATCATGTGAAATCAATATTGAATTTCTTTTAAAATACTTTTTTTGATGAGCAATCACACGTATGAAGAACATGTCAAGGAATGTCTGCATCACTCTTTGTCTTTCCAAAAGCCAAAGCCAAATACAATAAAATAACCTTCCTCCAGACCCTAAAAAAAAAAAATCCCAGCTCAGACCAGCACAAATTCCCTTTGGATTCAGGCTGGTTTAAGCCAGTTTGGTGCCGGATGATTGATTGATGCAAAACATCTGGTGAAGGTGAAGTAAGAAGCAAAACACAATGATTTCTAAAGGATCATGTGACACTAAAAACTGGGTACTAAAATGTTAGCTGAGAAAACAATCATATTTAACAATGTTACTGTTTTTACTGCATTTTTGATCAAATAAATGCACCCTTGGGGAGCATGACAAAAACAATAAAAAAATCTGATTTATATAAATGAAATGATATTGTTTTCTTAAAGTGAAGTAGATATATTTTTGTTTCTTCTTTAGGAACACATATGGGATAAAAAGAAAGACTAATGAAACTGAACACATTAAAACTCCTTAGCTATGAAAGACCAACGTGTTAGCAATAAGATATTCATCCCTTAAGTTCATGCATTGCTCATGATTTCTGTCCTCACCAGAGTTTTTCTGGGCAGTGGGTGAGGAGCAGTGTGGCCGGAGGAAGAGGAGCTGCCGTTAGCCTCCAGGGAGGTGGGGGACAGGGCCGAGGTGATGGGCTGTGGGGTTTGGTACAGAAAGTGAGACGAGCTGCTCTCCCCATCTGCTCGAAATCCTGCTGAGAGAGATTACAGCCACAAAACCACGAGACGTGATAAGAAAAACAACTTAACTGAAAACAATATAGTGGGAAGATAACTGGACAGCTGTAGCTGTATACCTCGTTCTGGTAGCTCAGATAAGGAGTTGAGAGGGGACATGGTGTATTTGGGAGACCCTGGGCTGAAACAGAAAGTCTTACAATCAGTATGTGTTACTAAAAACACAATATTTTGAATTGCATTATACTATATTGTATATAAACAATGTAGTTTACTGTAAAAGTGTAATTATGACAGTAGAGCACAGTAGGTTCTTGAGTAGATAATAAGAAAAGTTTCTTAATCACCAAATTAGCATATTAGAATGATTTCTGAAAGATCATGAAAATGTATTAAATTAAAAAAAAGTTTTTTTTTTAAGTTGTAATAATAATTCACAAAAGTTTTACTTTATTGGTATTGGTAGTTTTACTTTAATACCACTGGTATTTGTAAAATTAATTGCAGCCAGCATAAGAGACTTATATATATTAAAATGACCCAATCTTTTGAATGGTAGTGTATATATTTCAAGTTTAATAATGATATTATAGTTTTCAATAAAACTTACTTAAGTAATTCTGTTAAGTAATTTTACTTGACCCTTTACTTGACAAAGCCCATTTTTACTCACACATGGCATTTTCTTAATTACTTTTAATCTGCTAAATGATTATTTGTCTGATTTATTGTAAAACATACTGTTGTCTTTATGAGTGTGTGTGTGTGGGGGGGGGGGGGGGTGTCCAGCAGTGTATAGCCAAGAGAGGTCAGCATATGTGACTCCAAAGAGCACTTACACACACTTCTGGAAAGGGGAGTCTGGACCACCGAAGCTCCTCGCACCTGAAGGTACTGCATAATCTGTACACAAGAAAGAAAATATTTATATAACTTGCAAACATGACAAGAAATGATGTATGCCGGGATCTCACAACTATTGACCTATTGATCTCACAACATGTCTTTTCAGTCATTTGTGATGAGTTGATGAAGATGACTTTTTTTTTCTAACAAAAATTAATATTATAGTGATTTCAAAGAGCCAATTCATTCATTTAAAAATATCATAAACATGTTTGAGCTTAATATGAGCTTAATATTAGTAGAAAATACCGTACATTCACTTTCTTATAGTAAAAACTATATTCACTGCAAAAATGACCATGATTACCTTTTCGATTATTGTGAGGAATTCTAGGCCTTTTGTAGGATGTTTAAATCCCCGGATATTTCCACGTATTTCCAGATATGGAGACCATCTAACATGCATCATTCCAGGATTGTCACGTACCTGTTGGTCCCTGCCGTGTCGAGTGGGGGCTGGGGGGCACCTGAGGGGTGGGCTCAGAGTAGGTGCGCTTGTGTCGGATGATAAGAGGGGGAGGAGGGGTTCGTTTCTTACTGCTGCTCACTTCATGGGACGTCCAGCCATCAAGTGAGCTCATAGGAGGGGGAGGAGGGGGGATGTTTGGAGCTGGAAAGCACATGAGGAGAGTAAACAAGACTGGAGAAGAGAAGAGAAGAGAAGAGAAGAGAAGAGAAGAGAAGAGAAGAGAAGAGAAGAGAAGAGAAGAGAAGAGAAGAGAAGAGAAGAGAAGAGAAGAGAAGTTTCCCACCTCTGACTCGAGGTGGCAGTGGCGGTGCGGGCGATGAAGGGGGTGGTGGAGGGGGACTGTCGACGCTGCGTGTCTGAGAGTTGGGACTGGCGTACACATCCTTCCGGTTTTCTCCCCGGGCCATGGCCAGCCTCCGACCCATGTTGAGCAACCCCCCTCCGCTACTTCCTCCTCCACCGTGAGAGCCGGAGCTACTGTGATACAAGCTGAACGGCCGTCCGAAGCGCTCCTTCTTCACTGGGCCCATCTACAAATATGATACACAAATATAATGTCTTTTGTATTATGCTTTATTAGCACTACATACTGTCCATGTGTCTGTTTTATTAAGTTATGGGAGGTGTAGTCTTCTCATGTTGTTACCTTGTCATCTAAGTCGTCATCACTCTCGTAAAGGTCATCTTGCCGGAGTCTCCACTCATACTCCACGTGCATGTGCATGTTGAACTGGTTGTTCTGTGACTGCTGGATCTGAACACGACAAATCATTACGCTGACATGTGGATTACTTTCCATGACTTGTGTAGGTGTTTGTAAATATATTTGTAAAGATCAGTTTGTAGAGATTGCTGGGGTATTTTTCATTTCCATGTCAATTAACGTTCCTTGGAATGTTTAAACAATTACCAATTATCTATATAATTATCTATCTATCTAGAATTTTTGTTTTTTTTGTTTTGTGGTTTTGTTTTCTAAAGAAATAGATTCTTTATACAGCAAGCATACATTAAATAAAAAGTGACAGTAAGGACATACAAAAGGATTTCTATATTAAATAAATTCTGTTTTTTTTTTAAACTTTCTATTCATCAAAGAATCTTGAAAATGACAAGAACATCTGTTTTCAGCACTGATAAAAATAAGAAATGTTCTAATCCTTAAGCATATCATATCAGATTGATTTCTGAGGAATCATGTCACACTAAAAATTACATTTTCAAATATAATAGAAATAGAAATAGAAAGCTGTTTTTTTATGTGTAATAATATTTTACAATATTACTGTTTTACTGTAATAAATGCAGCCTTGATGAGCATAAGAAACTTAAAAAAAACGTTTAAAAAATGATATAGTATGGTTTAAAAATACATTTTCTAGCTGTACTAGCTTTGTCATTATATTGTTATATTTAACATATATTACTTTCCATTATGATTTCCAGGCATGGAAATGTCATGAAAAATATTTCAGTCATGCTATCACTTGTGAATGATCTTAAAAGAAATATTTTTCCATTATTTACAAGCGTCTGAAAAGCTACTGAAATACATTGGCCAAAAGGTGTGGGAACCCAGGTTATAGAAAAGACCGTAACCATGATAATGGATAATGGTTAAACACTTTTGAACATTTGATTCAATAAAAGTGAAATATACAGGTTAAACCCACATGGATATCCTATTAATAAAGGCTTGCTTTAACAAGTTCCTGCTGAAAAGCTCTTTGACTCACCAGCTCCTCACACAGTGTGTGCTTCAGTCTGCGAGCCATGTCCAGCCCCATCTCTCCATTAGCATTCTCTATCACAGAACATTATCATCAGCACAGTGATCATCCTGCTCTGTAAGCCAACAGCATCATTCCTTTAACAACGACTGATATGATACTGACAGAACCCTGTATATCAGCAATGAATATTAAACTGAAGTGTGTAATATTTCTGATGTTCAAAACCTTCTCCTATTACAACAGAGACAACTTAAAATAAAGAACTGTATTCATAAATAAACACATTATCGAGCATGAAACAGCTCAATGCAAAAATGTGTGTGGTTTTAGGGTTTGAGGGTCCCGCTCACTGATATGTGTGTTGGCCTTGGCTCTGAGCAGAAGTTTAAGGCACTCGGTTTTGTTGTGCTGACAGCAGTAATGCAAAGCAGTGTTCCCCTTCACAGTCTGAGCATCCAGGTTATTACTGAAATGGAAGACGAGAAGGAAATGCAGTTATGATAAAAAAAATAATCCATATTTGAATCTGTTCAAGGCCACTTCCAGAATAACAATGCTATTATTTCTAACTGACCAGTTGTGGAACAGGAAGTCAGCCACATGAAGTGATGTCCTGTCAGACAACAGGACGGCTAGGTGTAGTGCAGTTTCCCCCTTTTCCTATCAAAACAAAATATAAGTTCATAGAAAGAGAAGACCTGACGTATACAAGTAGGTATAATATTCATGTATGGGATAGTCCCTCTAATAATTAAAATTCTGTCATCATTTACTCACCCTCATGTCGTTCCAACCCTGTATGACTTTCTTTCTTCTGAGGAATGTAAAAGAAGAAATTCTGATGAATGTTAGTAATTAAACAGCTTCGGTTTCCATTGACTTCCCTTGTACGGATAAAAATACAGTGGAAGTAAATGGCAACAGAACTGTTTGGTTACCAACATTCTTCAAAATATTTTATTTTGAGTTCCGCAGAGGAAAGTAAGTCAGACAGGTTTGGAATGATACTGGGTACAGTAAATGATGACAGATTTTAGGCTGAATATCTTTTAAGCAGTATAACATGTTTTGCTGACCTGTAGGGGGCATGGCAGTGGCAGGCTGAAGTCTGTTCTCTCAGTGTAGAGCTGCAAAAGGCTAAAAACGTCCCGACTGCGCACAGCGTCCTGTAGATATTTGCGTTTTGTTTCTGGTGAGCTGCCAGTATTTTGTGCAAACTGCCATTCCATATACTTTGAGAGAATGAAGTCCTTACGTATGGCCCTGCAAATAACGCCAACTATTTTAATACACAGCCTTTTATCAGTTATCAAAAATGGCATTGTGAATTAACAGATGTCCAATACCAATAACATTTGCTTTTTTGTTTTTTCATCTAGTGAGACACTGTAAAAATGAACATCTCTGCAATTTCTACTCGCTCATTACAAGCCACAGATGGTAAGAGAGAACATAACTGAAGCTAGGGCCGTCCCAAGCTGGGGTGGGGCCCAGTGCAAGGTAGGTGTGGGGACCCCTGTTTGTCCATTAAGGATCACATTCAGGAGGGGGGTCCCCTATGGCCTGTTTGCAACAGGGTCCCCTTGAGTGAGGTAAAATGTGTGAGTAAAGATGAATATAACTGGTGTCGGACGTGACTCATTAGTGCAACTCTCCTCTCTTTTCAGGGTACCTTGTTGGACAGATGTGGGTTGAAACACTACAGAGACTGCCATTAGGACAAATCCTGCCCTGAGCCTATAGACAGACACCAGAAGACCACAGATGTGAGAGCTCTTAAAGGGGCCATGCTTTCTAACACATTTATTTGTTAATAGCGGAAATCAATTCAGTTATGTTAATTAAAAATCCAAGGATTCTTGCACCAGAAAAACTGTTATTTAGCTTTCCATAACATTTGCACTTTTTCTGACCCTTAAAATTGCACAGGCTATTTTGCTACTGTACCTTTAAGACTTACAGCTGCTGTTCAAGGTTTGGGTCAGTAAGATTTTTTTTCTTGATAGAAACTAATACTCGTATTCCACACAGACCCATTAAGTTGATTAACAGTTACCGTCAGACAAATGATGTCACACCAAATCAGCATATTAGAATGATTTCTGAAAGACTATATGACACTTAAGACTTGAAAATTTAGTTTTGCCATCACAGGAATCGATTGCATTGATATAAACATGTTATAAATATGAATGTTATTTCAGGGCTCTCTCCAAGATTCTATTAATAGAGCTATTCATTTAGGACAGCTGGCAAGATTAGTGTAAACAACCATACTTCCTTCATTGATTTTGACAGCGAAGTCAAAGTCAAATGGTTCAGTTTAAAGGTTAAAGTAATTTGGATGTCCCTGAGCTTTCAAATTACTTTCATGAATGATCAATTTAAAACAAAGTGAAAAGCTTTGCACCATCTGCAGACAGGTTAATTGTGTACAGAGAGGTTACGGCTGGCCCAGTCAGGAAAAGTGCTCTTTTGCTGAAAAAAATAATAATTAATGATTGAGAGGGAATTGAGTGGTACAAATGCTATGTGAAATACTAAAGACACCAGGTGATATGGGGACACAGAGACTCCAAGAGCTGAAATCATTTGGCTACTGTCTGAAGAGCAGTTACAGTGCTGCTCATCACTCACATGTCACTGTCTGCTGACGGCTTCACAGACGGACTAGGAAGATTGGCCTCCACGATTTCATTAAAACCCGAATTCCCCATGTTTCTTGCCAGCTAAGGAGCATAAGAGAGAAAGAGCCATAAATCTGCAGGTAGTGGTTAGAATCATATGAAATTGCTGATATTGTCATTCTGTGAAAAAAAAATCTCTCTTTTCACAAGTGCATTAAAAAAGACAAGCAGATACAGTAAACAGTGCATGAATTAATTTCCCTTGTCTGTTGATCGCTGTAAATCCTTACCAGCAATTCTGAAGTGCCTAGTTTGTCAAGAGAAAGCGACTGAATACGTGAATAATGTACACCCATTTCCCGATGGATCCCTGAGCACTCAATGCACGTCAGGATTCCCAGGTTTATAGAGATCCAAGACGCATCTGAAAGGAAAGAAAACACATTATCAGCTGCTTGACAGTCTGAAACTGGGTTAAATGAAGGCTTATTAGCAGTAAATGAAGGCTTATTACGAATAAATACAGCCTGATTGATTTTTTTTTATACTATAACTTCAACTAAAATAACTAACTAACATTGGCCCAGTGTGAAAGTGCTCTGGTAATATTCAATGACACACATTTAGCAATGAAGACAAAAGGTGCAGCCGAGAAAAAACTGTCCTCTCCAGCAACATCATCAGCATTTCTTAGAGGAAACGTGCCTATAAATCCAGCTGGCAATTCGCTCATGTACACACACTGGGTTTTAATTTAATTAAACATGATTTATGGACAGGCACTGAAAAAACAGCATGAACAGAGGACCAGGATGCGATGGGGCCCTGCTTAAACCACTTAGTTTCCATTTCTAACCCTGTTTTATTCCAACTGCAGTGTCAAAATAAATATGAAGGACTGTGTCATATAAACACTGTCTGTGAGAATGGTTCAAGATCCCTTGACATTAGATTTTTGTGGCTAAAAGTTGACCAAACTCACTTTTAGCTTGCTACATTTCATTTTTACAGTCTTCTGGGAAAACACGGTATAACCACGGTACCGAATAAGACAAAATATTCAAGATGGGGGAAACCAAAATATAAAATCTTAAGAACTGGTAAATGAAAAATGCATATTAATCAACTGCTATTCTGAATATTAAGAATCTACCTATAGTGGTTTCTGCCCTGGTACCAAATGATTATCATTTTCATTTACCATGGCATTGACACAGGACTTCTAGATACTTCAAAGAAAGCCTTAATACTTAAAGCACATTTGTGTTATGGTAAACACTTTATTTTTGCACCTGGAGCCCCACAGTCGCAGCAAACATTGTTTCCAGGCATGCGGCGGATATCCTCAGTGATGGCTCGTGTCAGATCCTCAACGCTGTTCTCTCCACTTGGCCTCTTCTCATCCAGAGCCACATTCAGAGCCTCCTGCTTACTGTTTGTTAGCACTGATATCCACCTGATATTTTCAGTAAGGTGCAATAATAAGTATAACCATTAGAGGGCGACTACACAGTTCAGATTGAAGACATGAAGCTTGCATCAGTATTCCCAGGTGGCACAATGCATAAAAAAAGCCATTTGTGACTAATTATGAGAAGTTACATCAGGTTTCATTTGCAATTAATGAGAAGATGCCCTCGGTCACAGCTCAGGGAGTTTCTGTACACAGTTTAAGGCTTTGTGCACTTCTATTCAGTGAATAAACTCTTTTGGATTCATTTCTGAAAAGGTGCAGTATAATAATCTCTTCACTAGCTCCTCTTTAACTCTGGCATTTAGCAGAAGATAGAAGCCTGGGCTGTGATCTGACATGGAAAGCACTTCAGTCAACGTACAGACAGTGTTTTTAAAAGAAGTCTGTGAAATTTACTGGGATATATTGTTACAATTTAAAATAACAGTTTTCTATTACAATATATGTTTATTAAAGTAATTTATTAATGCGATGCAAAGCTGAATATTTACCAGCCATTATTCCAGTCTTAAGTGTCACGAGATGCTTCAGAAATCATTCTAATATGCTCATCTGGTGCTCAGGAAATATTTATTTATTATTATTTATCTGATATTTCTTACAGTAAATACAGTAATACATCATTTACATCTCATTTACAGTTTGTGCATAGTTATAGATAAATGTAGTATGAAAAAAAGGTTTGCGTTGCTTGGATTTATGCATAATTATGTTGAAATTACTCATTTAGGTGAATAAGTGCTCGAGTAGGTTCGGGTTGAACTAAATAGGGCCATTTGGGCAACATTTATTGCTATGAACAAACTAAAGAAAATACTTACGCCACACAATCAGACTCATCATCGGCCAGGAAATGGTACGTGCGATTATCTAAGAAAAAAGAAAAACCCTCATTATCTCTTTGCAAATTCACAATTCATTCTCAGTTGGCACCAGCAAACTTGCAATCAGCAAACAATCAGCAGAGATAAAACAGGTTTGAGGTCTTATGTTAAAATATTAGTGGCAGGAAAGAACAAACAATTTGTGCTCAAGTGCAAATAGTGAATTTAAATAGTGCCCTGTTTTTAGAACAACCTGCCTTTAGTTCAAAGACTCTAGTATACGATCTCAAAATATGTCATGATTCTTACATAATGTCATAATGAAACTAGAGACATGAGGCCAGAGTAATGCAGATCCAATTAACAATTCTCTAAGGCCGGTTCACTTCAGTTTGGAGTGAAGATCCTGAAATCTACCTTGGATGGGGTTTATTTTCAATGATATCACATGGGGCAGAGCTCTTGGTTGGGAAATGCCAAGAGGGTGCGTGGTCAACTCACGTGAGATGAGGTCAAAGCATTTCTTGTCTTCTAGACTTGGTTTAATTTGGCAGGTGAGGAGATTCAGTTTAGTTGGCGATTTATTAGGCTGCAACAAAAGGATAGCACATCATCACTAACATATCATAACTAAAGGCCCGTTTAGTGATATTAATTTTTATCTCATTTGTATTGTGTATCAGCGCTGGTTTCAGCCTTTGAAAATGTAACTGAACATCACGGAAGCATAAAATCTAAAATAATTATATAAATATAAATTAAATTAAATATGAATAGTTATATATTTATAAATAAATATAGTCTTAATAAAAAGTAAAAATTATAACAAGTCGATTATAATAGAAATTATATACAAGTAAATATAAGATTGGAGTAATAGCTTCTGAAAATTCAGCTTTGTCATCACTGAAATAAATTACATTTTAAAATATATTCAAATAGAAAACAGTTATTTAAAAAATATAATATTTTTTTCAAAATATTACCGTTCTTATTGATTTTGATCAAATAAATGTAGCCCTGGTAAGCGAAAAAGATGCCTTTCAAAAATATAAAATATCTTAAACTTTAGAACTGTACTGTATAAAAAATAAAAAATAAAAAATAAATAAAAAAATAAAAAAAATGAATAAAATTTACTAAACTATTCATAGTACAACATTAAAAATGACAGATCCACACAGTACAACACTACAATACTAGGTGCGAAATGCCATTTTAAGATGCATTGTTTAATATCATATGCATGATTTTGACAACAGAAATTTCCTGTTTGCTCTGCAAAGGACTTACAGATATTCCTGGAAAATCTGCAACTCATTTGGTAAACTAAAAACCTGAAGAGTGCTTTAATAAGGTTATACCAAGTTTCACAGCACTATTACAGCCTACACTGTAGAGCTGAACACATATCCAGGATGGATTCACAGTTCATCACCGAAACCAGCAGAAGAAGAAAAAAAGCTTGCTGCTGGATTTAAAGAGAGAGATGTGAGTACTCACAGTTCCGTGAGCGATGGTAAGATAGCAGTTCTGCACGGTACATTTCCTCTTCTGCCACATCTTCCTCAACCTATCAGAGAAATGAGATTATCAGCACAGCATCCACGTCACTTTCTCCTCAATCAACACAAAGCTATACAGTGAATGCAGAGACAGATACGTGTGTAACTCCCAGCACAGCGTGTCCTACAGCACATGAATAATTTGAAACGATGGGCTACCAGAGCACTTCCAAAAGGATTTATCATGTTACGTCATGTTTGAAGAATGCAGGATCTGGGATCAGAAATTTGATAATATCACAACCATTCATTCATTTACCCATCACTCCTCTTGTAGAGGTAGCCTGATTTCTCTGTGCCATATTGCTTGTTGCCTTGAAGCTGATGCATGCTGTACACAGTCTGTCTGCTTAGAGAATCCTGCACAACAGAAGCATAAATGGGAAAAGTCATGGTTTGTTTATATGTGGTGCCCAAAAAGCTTTGGTGATTTTCATTGCCTCTGTGCATGGGATATTACACAAAACAGCATAAAGGGATAGTTCCTTTTTTTGTTCTTGGGAACATTAAATTATCGTAAAATTAGTCCATATGATAAGAGATGATACGTTTCAGTTCACTTTTATTCTAGGGGAAAGAGTGATGTGAGCAATGTGCGAAATATATTCACGTGTGTTTCATGTAAAAAAGAAAGTCATAGATTAAATGATGACTGAAGTTGCATTTTTTGCTGAATGTAAAAGTAAAGTCTAAACCTCTCAAGCTGAGGAGAAAGTCACACAAATGTTATTCATGCATCGAGGTGCTAACACCAAGAGGAAGTACCAGCTCACACTTATTATGAAGGGTTAATACACGCAGGAAATGCACAACAGATGAATGCCACTCATGCAATGAGATATATTTGAGGATTAATGATGTTTCAGTGATAGAATTTAAGACATCTTAAGTCTACAGGGCAAGTGTACGAAGAAGCATGCTGTTGACAGCTGAACATATGTTTAACTTGAAATATTCCAAATATCAACGGCTTTCAGAAATCAGAAACATGATAATCGGACACGAATGTTTCAGTGCAGTCTGACAGGAAAGGTGCATTCCTAACAACAACGTCACACATGCACAAATTCATTTTTTCAACTGCAGTGGGAAACATAAGGTGACAGTTCATGTGCAAGGGTTTATCGGTAATTACAGATGCTTGTTAACATCACATGCTAAGTAAAAAAATACTCTCAACTTACTCTCCTGGACTGCTATTTTGTCAGAAAAGCATTTAGAAAAACAATTATGTTAAGAGCTGCTCTTCACAGTCATTCCAGGCAATTTTATTTAATTTATTGTAGAAGATGATTGACAGAAACAAAAATAAATTGATCCCCCTCCACCATAATCCCATTTAATACTTGAATAGGACTAACAAATAACCCCATAAGACCCTATCTATTTATTACCCGGACAAATAATATATACCGCATGCACTGCAACATAAAATGTTATTGATTTTCCTGGAGTGAATCAATAGTGGTGGGTGAACTCTGAGACAGGAAAAACATATAGTAGAGCATAGTGGTGGGTTAGTGATATCAGTGATATACATACAGTACATAGACACACATATATATATATCAGTGTGTGTGTGAGAAATCTGTGCGAATTCCAAAGCAGGAAAAATGAGTGTGCAAATACAGCAGGAATGAGGTGCAAATAGAGCGTCGTTCTTTACCTCTTTGAATTCAGGCTGCAGAGCAGGTCTGAGCTGATCTCTGAGAGAACAGAGCTGTCTCTTCTCATCATCCTGCTTATGTTTGATCTACATAAACACACACACACACACACTTAAATTCCTCCAGAGTCATCCTACAAGTCCTCTCCTCCATGTACATTCCCCAAGCCGTGTTTTTCTAAGCGTGATTACTTAGGCTTCGGGTAAGACAATGGCCCTTTCATTAAGTTGTCTGTCACTCACAACATCACCGCAGCTGATAAAAGCTGTTTGCTGTATCAGCCATAAATGTGCTGTTACCAACTGCTTACAGTGCTGGTTTTTCTCTGAGTCAGTGTGAGGTATAGCGGTGAAGGCTGGTAACCTTGATGTGCCGTGATCAAAGCAAACAAAGCCGCTCTGTTGAGATTCTTTGTGGTCTTGAATGAAAATCTGGGATGTAAAAGAATCTACATTTTTATCATCAAGAAAATGTTGGTAGCGCTTCCCAGTTCTGATGCAGTTGCTAGATGGTTCTGGTTGATTTCTAGAAGTGTTAATTGAGTATTATTCATATACTACTATAGTACATATTTATTTATATTTTTAATTAGCTTTTACTTTTATGTTTCCAGTTATCATTATAAATTTAGTTTATATTTTTAACTCATTTTGTGGTTTTGTCATTTTGATTTATTTATTTAGATTACTTTTTTATTTCAGTTATAATTTAGTTTTAGTTTTAAGGTTTTCATCTATTTTTTTTTTTTTTTTTTTAGCTTTAGGTCGATAAAAAAAATGTTTTAATTGTTTCAGTTAACAGAAATAATCCTGATTGCTAGGTACTTTAAGAGGAATTTTGGATGCTTTTCAGCTGGTCGAGCTAGGAAATCAGCAAGTTAACCAGCTAAACCAGACCAAGAGTCCAACTTGATCCACATTAGGTTGTTTAAAAAAGGTTTTTCAGCAGGATGGAATTTTATATCTAAGATGAGAGTCAGTGTGAGTGTGCACGTATTGATATGATCGACTTTTATACTATTTTTAGCCTTCAAACTATTGATCTGGGTTGACTATACAAAGCATGTACAAAGAGATGAAGAAATATTATGAATGCACTATGTTATCTATGGGGGTGATGGGATACCATAAAGATGCAGAACAATTGCCCAAAAGTCATTTGCTGCTCAGCATGAGAAATCTACTCACTGAGATATATTTGGCTGAGAATGAACAAAGAATGTGAAGGATCCTCAGTACTTTTCATTTAAAAAAATAAAGACCTCGCTTATAAGATTGTGTCCTTTATGAAGAAATCTTAATACACTTGGGATCTATATGATGGACTGAGAGATTAGGGCCAATGTCATGCTCATCCTGGGCTTCATTGCTGCAAAGTGAGATGTGTTCTGAATACAGATTAGCAGATCCACCACATGACCATGACTCCCATAAACACACACACACACACACACACACACATCCTGTTAGTTGGAATGGATTTTGATTATACAGGGCCTAATCTATCAAATTGCTTGGTAGACGATGTACAGGTTATTTGTCTGAATTATTTCAAGTCAGTTTGGATTTCAACAACTTTTTCTGCATTCTGACCTTCCCTTGAGTATGCCATTACTCTCTAAAAGGTAAGCTCTCTGAATTAACAATTGAAATGTCAGTTTAGTATAATTATTCAAAATTTAGGGATAAAAGTGAAGTGATAAAAATATTTGGACAATTCTTTACTTTTTCAAACTAGAGTTATAATCACATTGTACCATAAGATAAGAGCTAAGAGGAGCTAAAGGTTTGGAATAGATAGGGTAATGAAAATAATAATATACTGTCATTTAAATTATTAAAATTGGAATTAGTAATAGTAATAGCAATATTCAATAATAATAATACTAATAATAAGCAGAAGAAAAACAAAATAACAACAATAAAAAATATGAAAGTATACGTTTACATTTTTTATATATTTTAGTTTAATTATATTACATTTATATTATATGTTACAATATATTTTCTATTATATAATTATATATACTATTGTTTTTATTATATATTTTATTTATACTATTATTATTATTATTAACAAGAAGAATAAATAAATAATTATTTATATGCCAACATTTTATTATCATTATATTATTAGTATTGTTGTTGTTACTATTATTAGTAGTAGCATTTTTTTTTTCCTTTCATGCAGCATTACAATGCAGTTACCATCTATTTGAGTCTTGAGTATTTTGTGTATGAAGCCTATGTGCCTGGCAACACAAGAAAACACCTTAGATGGCTGTTCACCCCTATATCATCCACTTTTGTAAGTGTTTTTGTGGCCTATTATGATTTTAAAGTGGGATTTGTGCCACAGCATGCCATCTGCCCTATACATTAAGAACATATCTGTGCAGGCAGCAAACATGGGCAGGATCACTCACAGCACTCAGCTGTCCCGTCAGGACCTCGATGTACTGCTTCAGCTTGTCCGTCGCAGCCAAACACTCCTGAAAGAAACTGACAGGAGAGAGCAGTTTTAATTACAAATCACATAACGAAACGCTGTTGTTAGTCAAGGAAGCATCTCTATTCCTCTTTCGCACTTCTTTCAGTGGTTTCACACCCTCTCAAATTCCAGTCACACTCAAAATAGAGTAACAGACTCGAGCGTGGAAGGATGCGACTATAAGGAAGGGCAATCAGTCACACCACACATGCATTTAACTGATGGTGATGTGCCAGGCAGGCACAGGTGTGCCTCCCAGCACACAGATTTCTCTTCACACGGATGACTTTGTTCATTTTGTCATGGTACGGTTCATGCCAGTGGACAGATCTACTGTGAGAGACTGAATAGCTTGCTTTATAGTGACTTCTCCTAAAAAGGATTGTTATGTATCCATAGAAATGCACAATAAATTGACAAAACCTTTCAAAATCAGAGTTTTATCACTGACTTACTTGCATTGGGAGTGGTAGTGTTTGATGAGGTTCTGTAGCAGGTCTACTCCTTTCTTGGTCTTAATTTCATTTACTTTAATGAGGTACTGTATATGAGGAGAACAAATGAGATTTAAAGAAATTATTACTTCTATTCGGCAAGGACACTTTGCATTGATAAAGACTTTTACATTGTTATAAAAAAAAGTATGTTTCAAATAAATGCTTTTTAACTTTCTATGCATCAAAGAATCCTGAAAAAAGACAACACCATTTCAACAAAAATATTAAGCAGCACAACTGCTTAAAATGAATGATAATAAGAAATGTTTCTTGTGCACCAATTCGGCATATCAGAATGACTTGTAAAGGATCGTGACACTGAAGACTTGAATAATGGCTGTTGAAGATCCAGCTTTGAATCACAGGAATAAATTGAATTTTAAATATATTTTCAAATATTTAATATTTGTTATAATATTTCAAAATTGTACTGATTTTACTGTATTTTTTATCAAATATATGCAGCCTTAGTGACCATTTTGTAACATTAAAAATTCTTACAGAACCTAAACCTTTAATAGTATAGTGTTAGGTCATGCAGATGTACAGTCAGTGATTGCATTGATTTTGAGAGCAATATTGTCTTAATAATATAACGTTAAATTTTAAAAAGTAATTTAAAGTAATAGTGTCCTAGGGAAAGTTTTTACCACTCATATTTAAAGATGACAATACAGATAAGCTGATCACAGCATTAATCTAACAACATCTGTCATGTTCCTCTACAGCTGCTTACACAAACATGAGCCGATCTTACTTCACACATCTGTAGCTGGAACATCCTGCGCTCTTTCTCCATCTCTTCTGCAATCTCTCCTCCGCTCACCTCTGTGCGCACCATACCATACTGCTTCGCCAGTTCCCTCTTCTCCTTTTCGATTTTAGTGCTGAAGGGGACAGAAATCACATGACAGTGTGGTCAGCTCTACTGTATAGGGTATTACTTCATAATACACAAACAGATGGTATGTATTTGATTCGTGGAACGAGAAGTGAAGTGCGACACTTACAAGAATTACAATCAAATGAAGAACAGAAATTAGAAGGAGCAAAATAACAGTACAGGAAGTACTGAAGGATTTCTGGCAACAATCAAAGGTTAGCAAGAACATGGACTTTCAACTTTGCTACGTTAAATCTACAAAACAGAAATTATGACTCAATTACAACAAATTGTGATTAATCTCTCTCTTTTTTTTTTGGATGAAACACAGAATTTATGTTTCAACCTATAGTTTTTGTTAAAAAAAAAAAAAAAAAAAGGAAATTTCGTAATATTAATTATATTTTCACATGATGTCCATTATAATTAATGCCAAAAGGACCACATTTCTGGTTTGGTGTTCATGAAGGAGGACTTGAGTCCTACAGACATATACACAAGGATAAAACTACACTAAACAACCTAAAAAAACTGTGTGAATAAATATGAGAACGAGAACAGGTGAGAGTGATGCTACAGAGAATATGTAATGTATGAAGCACAAAGAATATGAATCCTACACAGCTTCTAAAATTGGTTGTTATTTCACACACACACACACACACACACACACACACATACACACACACAGACTTTTCTTGCTCATTTAGAAGATTTTACAGTATCTCTAGTCTAATGAATCAAAATAAAACCAGCGCTCAGTGGATGTCAAATAAGACAAAACAGCTTAGTTTAAAAACAGTGTTCTAAAAAGCACTCACAACTTATTCTCATAATCTCTCCACGCCTTGTCAAAAGGCTTTTTCAGGTCCTGACAAGATGAAAACAAGGAGTTAGAACAGAGTCAGTCTTACATCATCTTATGGTCAAAGACAAGAGCATCAAGACAGAAAGAGAAGAATTAAGAAAAGTCTGTCTTATCATAGGTCTCATTACACTCTGCTTATGGTAATGATCAATGTAATAGAGCTCTACAAAGGCAGGGAACACATATGCCTTGTTGCCTTCTGGGAAAATGTCCTTCACATTTCATCTATATTTAATGGTATGTTGGGTACTATCAAAAAATGTTTAATATTTATACAAATTGTTTGAATCTGATTTAATTAGCTGAACTTATAAAATTAGTTAAAGTCAGATTTATCTACATTTATCTGATGGTAACATTTATAAAGCAAACACAAGAAAAATGTCACTTCAAGTGGATCGCTTGTATTGCAGATTCAACTTACACCTTTGACCTCTTTCAGATCCCCTTTTACCAGTGAGTCCAGGAAGAAGTTCACGTTGTGCAACATGCTCTTAAACTGATAAAAACAGAAATATTAAAATGGAAAGTATGAGCTGACAAACCCCACTGATGTCAGCATATACTTGCAAACAAACATCATTAGAAATAAATTTAACATGAATACACATGGAAGGGGATAAGGAACTGTGGACAGAGAGCTCAGACAACCTTTGGTGAGGAAGCTGAGTTGTTTGCATGTAAGGCCTATCTTGTAAGTCCAAACCATGACTATTACTAAAAACAACATGGGATTACGCAGAAGCCTAATGGAAAGCCCTCACCGGAGGAGCTCCATGTGTCTCACCAAGTTCTTCATTGGCATCAGCAGTTCTTTGGAGAATTCTGCAAACTTATTATATGCAGAGGCTACTTCCTGTTCTCCGTTGTTGCAGAAATTCACAGCCAACTTCTCCATGGAATTGATGTATGACTCCAAATGTGAAATGTGGTCTGGAGGGAGATCATCAGCAAAAATTCAGCACAAACCCACAAACCATGAAAATATATCTAAGAAAACAAAGTTGATTTGATTAAAAGCACATGACAATAACAAAGTTAATAAATTCATACATAGTTTGGCTGAAGGAAATGTTTTGGCATGCTCTGTCAATCTCTAATGAAATAATGCATATTCAAAAGAATAAATTAATGCTGTTTACAGCATAATATGCAGGTCATTCAAAAAACAACTATGGCATAGTAAAGACATTTGAGACAGGATGTTGATAGCAACCGGCTAACTGAAAAAGATTCAATGTAATTTCATGTTACCTTGCCCAGATATGTGCTTTGCTTTGGCTGCTTTCTTCATTTTCTGCAAGATTGCACGGTCAGAGTCCAAGGCCTGTCAAAGGAAAGAAAGAAAAATGACATTTTAAATTATATTAAAATAGCTATTTTATTTTTTACAATATTACTATTTTGAAATAAAATCAATAATTATGTAGCCTTCTTTCAAAAGCATTAAAAGATCTTACCAACCACAAACTTTGGAACGGTACCTTGAATTCAGTGTACGTCAATTTGCATAAATGCTTTTGCAAAATGCATAAATGGAAATGTATTTTCATTACAGACCACTCCAATTTGTTTAAAACGTGTTGAAATAGCCACAGCTCCTTACAGAAACACATTTCCTGTTTCAAAACAGCAATTACATGCAATCGTGAAATGATTATGAAATCATAAAAGGCGTTTGCCCACCGAAACTAGAATGCTGAAATTACACCTGCTATATTTTCTATACTAAAATCTAATCTAGTGACATGAGTAATGCAAATGTTGAGTCACTATAAGGCAACAACTGGAGCATGAAGTCTGATTGTTGTGTCATTAATAAACAAGCAAAATTAATTAACAGCTTTGTTAGTCATGTGTTTACAGTCTGCCATCTGAGAGCATGATACATTGCTGTTTGTGGTTCAGAATAGTGAATTGCCTTCAACAAGTTGGCTCATTTAAGCTATTTCCACCTACCACAATAGTGGTACAATATGTTGTGCAATAAAAAAGCATTTGTTGCATTATGGGGCCTCATAAACAAGATTCCAGATTTTTTTCACATAGTGTCGCAACATGCCTGAGATTGACTGCCTAGTTTCTTCATATCTTGAATGGGAAACAGTATTTCCTGTGGATGTCTGTCCCAATTATCCCTCCCTTCATTCAGCATAAACAGTTTGTTCCCCAGGGTGTACAATGAAGCCCTGCAGAGGGTCGTAACACTTTCCTAGCTCATATCCCATCAGCATGTTTAGCAGAACCCTAAACGGTGCCCATCTTTTTAACCACAGGTGATTTAACATTATTAAATTTTTACAAAGAGAGAAATCTCCAAAATCTTATTAGCTTAAAAAGAAAGGTTTGGGTTTAGTACTTGAGGGTGACCCCGGAAGGCCTTTAGCAAAAAGCAATTCATTTGTTTGCTCCAGTTGAGAAAAAAGGAAAGAGGGCAGCTGCCATGTGAGGATCAAACTAAATATCTACAACAGTACATTCAATAGATAGTCTATGCTGCACTTGTTCCAGGTCAAAAATAGCAATGCAAAATGTAAATCAATTCAAAGAAGTGTTTTTACTATCACAACCATATCATATACCCATAATTAAATGCAAGAAAGCACGAGATTGCACACAAACTCAATGACAACAGGCATTAAATGCTGGATTTTAATTGTTTTTGTGTTAGGACCAAATTGAAAGTCTGGTATTTTATGACACCCAATTTTGCTCTGGAACCATAACGCAGCAAATGATTCCTAGTGTTTTAAAATCATTTCAGATTTTAAAAGTCATGTGTAGTATTCTAGTCTTACAGTATCACATAATAATGAGGTTTCCATGTGAAAAAGTCATTGCTATTAAGTCATGTCTTCGGTCTGATCTGCGGTGTTTAGTCTTGGTGTCTCTGAGCACATGGGTTTTGTTTTGGCAGCTCAGCATGTGTTCTGCTGTCAGTGTGTCTTCCCTCTCCCACTCGTTATCATTCATTCTCTGTGTTCTCTGTCACACCTGTAGCCACTCTTTCCTCATTAGCTCTCCCCTATTTTATTTCCTCTCGTGCTAAGTCTTTTCTCAGACTGTTGTTGTATGTGGTGCAATGCTTTGCTTGTGACCATCTTGTCATGTTTGCTGTTTTGATTTTTAGATTTTGTCTTGATCGGTTCCTTCTCATCCTGCTAGAGTTTATTGGTTCTGCTTCCTGCCCTGGCTATCTCGTTTCTTTTGAGACCTGGATACATTGCCCAAGTTCCTCTCTGCACACTAAACCCTCTCATTCAGGGAGTTCAGTGAGCCTTGGAGACTCTAGGTGTTTCTCAATGTCAAGGAAGGATCCTCGGAAGCCAGTATTTCGAGGATGCTACGTCATCGACATCCGTCGAAGGACTGTTCCAATGTCGAGGATCCTCGGAATTTCAACCAAGGACTGAGTCCTTCATTCGAAGAATATCCCATACACAGGAAAGGATGCATATGTGTATCCTTCGCGCTCTCAAATCACCCACAATCCTATGCGCGCAGCTTTGCTATCTAACGTTAGTTCAAAAATTCAAAAATGTTGAGCGTAAACGTAGTATGAGCGTTAACGGTTTTTATTTGTTACCAAACATTTGTTATAACTGTAGTAAATATAAGTAAAGTTTGATGTTTAAATGCCAGAATAAATTACTACCATATATTGTAAAATATACAAATACAAATGGTTAACTGAACCGGACCTGTCATTTAACAATTGGTTGCGTCAACGGCATTTATTTTATAAATAACTACCGTAGTTAAGTTGTCCAAGTAACGTTATTCAAACGGACCTTTTCACTGACGTAATGACGCAATTACGTGCACTTTCTAGCCTGTTCCATTTACGTGTTCTCCGTATGCTAAAGAGGAGTCTCACCTAGCCTCTGAAGGAGGTGACTTGCAAGGATCAGTCCTACCGAGGAAGCATCCTTGACATTGAGAAACGCCTTCTGTGTCACAAACGACGCTCTGGTTGGTGTGACTACTTGTGTCACGGATAACGCTAGGATTGGTTCCTGCGGAGAGGCTCTTTCCAAGGCCCTGTGGACTTGATGTTATCCTCCATTTTAAGTTCTTGTTGTTTTCCCTATTTGCTCAGTGTGAGCATAAACTTTTCTGTTACCTGCAACTGTGTTTTCCCTGACATGTCACCTCACTTTTCTGAGTGTTTTAACACTGCTGTGCGGTTGCTAGTGTGTTCTAGGTGGATGTTAGGTGGCCACATTCACAAACGTCCTGTGTTTTAAGTTCTCCAAGTCAAAATGAAACCGAGTTGCAATCTTTTTCCATATTGTGACATACACCTGGATATTCAGTCTATCCAGTGGTTGTTGATTGGATTTTAACTTGTAAGTGCCACACTCCAAAGTTGAACCACACATTTAAAATGACGTGTCTCCAGCTAAGAAAATTATGTTCGAGATACATTTTACTAATGTTCCCGGTGAGTTATGAAAATGCATGTTGTATGAACATTCAAAATGTCTTTGGTTATATACAAATGTTATGGATACATTCCGTTTTATCAATTTGCCAACATTATGGGAATGTTACTTTTGAAAATTCTGAGTGTCCTGAAAAAAACAAAAAACTTTAGATGAACATCCAATTAAAATGCTTAAGAAGAATGTTCCATGAATGATGTACAAATAAAAAAGTTTTAATGTTCCTGCATATTAAGTGTAGGAGAGCAGTTTCATAACATGATTAAAACTCTGTAACATAACTACTAGATTCTTTGTTCTCCTTAGCCTTGATGAAATCAACTTCCTTTAAAGAAATCTCAGTTTCTATGGAGACTTCTTCCTGTTTCAAAGCCGAGGACTTCTGTCTGTGACACTCTTGTCTTATCTTGCTGTTTTTATTCTCTAAGGAAATAGGCCTGTCAAATGCCAGCATAAAAGGATTATAAGCAATTAATAATGGTTGACATCGCACATGATAGTATGAAGAGGAAGATGTAACTCACTGTTATTAGTTCAGAGAGCGTGTAATGAACTCCTCGTACAGCACAACTGAGAAACATGTTGGGTGTGATCTGAAATCATCTGACATTGGGCAAGAGTCAACTGTCACTTAAAAAACACTTAAAGGGATAACTGATCCCAAATTTAAACAGCTAGCATTGTTTACTCACCCTCGAACTTGTATCATTTTTTGCTATTCTGTGGAACACAAAATTATTTATTGCAGAAGCTGCTGGGCTTTTAAATGCAGATTTCCAACTTTAATTTTGCCTGTCCTTCACATAAAACTATCATCGCTTGAGAAGACCAAATATATTGTATGGAATACCTTTATATGCTTTATGTTGTTGTGTTCTTTTTGTAGCTTTAACACTTCATTTAAGTTAGATAAACAGGAGACCAAGGAATCACATTCAGAGCAGCTCGTTTTACATCAAGGATGTTTAACTTCCTTAACTTTAGTCCTTCCAGTCAGCTCTGTGTACACTGAGCCAGTAACAGTTCAACCATACAGTGCTTCACCTAGAACAGCACTCCATGCTGAAATTCACATTCCCCTGACTAGGCAGTGAGAATTCTGTACTCAGCATGGCTAAACCTCACAAATCTTTTGTTCTTTATGGCAGCAATGGTGCCTGGCCTTTTAAATTGCATTTAGTGCTATTACATGAAAATGATTGTGAAATTCCCCACAGCACACATAGAAAAGATAGAACAAAGTACATATTAGTAAAGGTCAAAAGGTCAAAATATTCATAGATTTTTACCACATTTTAAAATAGGATAATATCTAATATTGTAATATAATTTAGCAAATTATATTTAGAAATAAATGATTGACTAAACAAACTTACTAACTCATCTGGTTTTCACCTAAATATGAAATAACACCTTAATATGGGATAATATTATACGGAGCCCCGCACATGACATGCAAGGGAAAAAAAAAAGATTGTGCGCACGATTTACTAATTAGTTCCCTCAATGTACTAAAACGTGCACACGATTAATTTTGTGTTCCCTCGATTTACTATTGCATTCCCTCGATTTGCTAAATCGAGCGAACAAATTAGGAAATCATGCACACAATTTATAAATCGAGTGAACGAAATAGTCAATCGAGGGAACGCAATAGTAATCGTGTGCACTTTTTTGTACATTGAGGGAACAAATTAGTAAATCATGCACACTTTTTTCCACACATTTTTAATAATATGACGTATAACATAAAAAAACACACAAAAAAAATCCAGTTATTGAATTCATTCAAAGATGTTACTCTGACAATGGTGCTGTTTCTCGCATTTGAATTAAAATCTTATTTCTTTCAGGTTCTTTTTCCAAAACTTTGTTATTTTCCTTGGCAAAAACAGTGTCTCATTTATCGCAAAAACAGAACAGCTTCTTGTACTAAAACATAAAAGCCACAATGCTTCCTGTTAGGAATCCACCATGAGACATGCAGTAATAATGTTTTGAGCTCTAAGGCATTCTATAATTGAGAAGCACAATCAAATGTGTATCTCCCTCTTTTGTGCTCAATGAAGCAAAGCCCACACAGTTGCTCTTTTAACCACTGGTGGATTTCAGCTACTTAACCAAGGCTAGAAGTGAAATTCAAACAATATTGCACCACACAACGATGAGCTCCTCTGCTCAGTCATTTTCCGCCCATTGTAAGGTAAAAAGGTAAAAAGTGACTTAAAACTGGAAATTTTCAAACAGACATCTTGGATAGCTTATACAAATGTAGTCCAGAAGTGCTATGATCACTCATTTAGACCAGTTGGTCTCATATAAAGTAATAAGGCATGCTATTTTGGTATATTATGCTCTAAAGACAGAGTGGTTTGACACAAACACACACACACAGAAATTCAGAAATAGCAAAAACCCACTCAGATGAAACTCAGCAACAAGAAGAACACAGAGCAGGTTTGTCATAAGTCAGCAGATGTTTTATGATATAACATATGCTGATGCCACTTCATTTGATAAGATGTTGCCAAAATGACATATTACATAATGAAATAAACTTTAAAAGGGATAGTTCACCCAAAAATAGCTATTCTGTCATCAACTCGCCCTTATACCAAAAAAGTGTATGAATTTCTTCTAAAATATTAATAACAAAACTGTTGGTTATCAGTAATGACAGTAATGATTTCACTGGGTCCCTGGGGAAACAATGCCACAGGGTTAAGACAAATCGGTTATCAGTTACTTTACCTGTTGAATTAATTGAATTTTATTTTATTTTATTCTGAAGATGCTCTCGGCAGTTTTATTTTTCTAGAAGAATAATATCATTCACCTTTAAATATATATTTTACAAAATACTATTCAGTTCTTTGTTTTAAAAAAACTTGCAACTTTAAAAGAACTCTGCATTACTTTAAATGGTTAAAACAACAGCCTCAGCTACTCCTGCTGGTGCAGCAGATTATCCGAGCACTCCAATTATCTTTCATTATTCCTCTCCGGTGCCTCTGCTAATCCCCAGTCGCCTCTCATTTCAATTTACTTTCAGCAATATACAATGGGAACGCACGAGCATCATGTTATGTTGAAGAGAGATAGCTGAGGTGTGTATTGGATCTTCATCAGACTGTCCAGGGAAATCTTTTCAGCTCCTGCTTTGCCATTAAGTCACATGACCTAAACACAGACTCTATTATAGCACGGGGGTTCCCTTTATCTCTCTTGAGGTCAGTGCAGATTAAGGCAAAGCATCTGTGTCGTCTTATTTCCCTCTCTTTAATTTTCTCAAATATCAGGTTGGTGGATCCAAGTGTTCACAGTTTTGAATATTAGAGGGCAAGTGAGATTAAACACTAAATGAACTGGAGTAGGTCTTGTACCAAAAGAATGTTAAGCACAGAGCTGAAAATAATTCACTATTTAAAGAGACAGTTCTCCTAAAACATGAAAGTGTGTGTGTGTGTGTGTGTGTGTGTGTGTGTGTGTGTGTGTGTGTGTGTGTGTGTGTGTGTGTGTGTGTGTGTGTGTGTGTGAATGAAGTCCTGGTCTCCAAAAGAACGACCAGACCACCACTCAGACTCTCTTATAGGCTACCGCTTTTGTCTTGAACCCCCCTGAGGCTATGCGTGTGCAAAGCTCACTAGATATTAAGGGTCCCATCCTGTCACATGAAACCCAAACTATAAAGCATGTAATGCGGTGCACTCTTCAATTTGTATGGCTGTGTATTGCACAGGCCAGGTCATCACCATGGTTACTTCACATTCCACTATGTCACTCTTATTAAAGCAGTCATCATTCAATTGTTACCACCATGACCTGGCTGTACGCCTCAAATTGGCACAACTGGGGGTCTGAAAATGAACTCTCCAAGAGCCAATATGAATAAAAATTGGATTCTGGTTTATATTATTATAAGCTTTATTAGAAAAATGATGGCCTGTGCTGTCAAAATCTGCAATAGTAAAAACATATCATTTTTTTCAGGACAATAATATACCAGAAATAAAATATGATCTTCATTAAAACATCCTTTGTCATCCAATCATCACAGCCCTAACCCTGAAATCAGAAGCCAGTGATTGGTTCATAGCTAGGAGGCTTGTTTCAACAACAACAACAGTAACAAAGGATGCTGACACAGAAACGTTACAGTCCTATTCATGGACTGATTCCTCTGCTCCAGAAGATCCACGAATCCAAAGCCGGCTTTTGTTTATGAAGCTCAGTGAATGCGAGATGAAAGGCACGTGCTCGTGATAATACACCAAAAGCTCGTACTGACGCACGAGGAAAGATGCGCGACATAGATAGACATAGGCTAAACAAGAAATAAAAAGTAAATACATTACTGCAAAAACGGAAAGATTGCAAAGTATTCGGTGCAATTTAATGTGCAATAACGACGAGGAAATTATGTTAACGCGCAATGAAATGTGTGATCCTTCCTCTTTCAGCAGTAGCATATTGTATGCCATATAGAGACATGATATTTAATCATTATAACAAATTTAAAAGCACCCCGGTTAAATGAATAAACGATTGATATACTTTAATTGAGGATTTAGCTTGAATTCACCTGGTTCGTGTTGGAAATGGATTCAACAAGACAAAGAGCATCAGTATATGTTGTAGTAATGTTTGAAGCAGTGTTCATACAGAAAAATACATGAAAGCCAACGCGTTCATTGGATTAAGCTGTTCTGCATTGAAACAAAGCAACATTAAAAAGGATAAAGGGCATATTGCCTTCACAAAGACATTCTGAGACCAGCTCCTGATGATGGACAGAACAGAAAGCCTTCATTTCATTCATCATGTTGTACAACTTAACTGTCAAAGACATTACAACGAGCGAATACACCAGAACGCAGCACATGGAAGTCTAATCTCATACCTCCTCGATATTGTAGGCGGAATTTCGGCAACTTGTCATTTTGGTGTAGAAGGAAGAGGTGGTGGGAGAGCTGTAGTCCTCCAAAGTCTCCGCGATAAACTCGTCCACCGATATGAACTCGGGCATTTTGGAGGAAAATTAAGAAAATGCAAATGATAAAAGAAATGTTTCACAGCAAGCCCATTAAAAAGGTTCACACTGTTGGTGAGAGGAAGTAGCTAGGAAAATGTCAAGCAGTTCTGAAAAGTTAAGACAACAGGAAAGTAAAGTCCAGCAGTGTTGTATTTGGCTATAGTGGCGAGAGCGCATAAAGAGGAAACTGGTCGGTTTTAGTGTCAGTCTAGCGCTGACTGCTCGATAGTGCGCATGCGCAGTCGGCCGATGGTCTCAGCACATCGGTGGCTGGGTGGTTGACAGTGGTGAAAGAAACTATTAAAGGCATCCACTGTGGTCAGTATACTATCCGGTAGTGGAGATGGCTTTTTTAAGTGCATTCTGAAAACAAATAAAGACACCAGAGTTGCATAGCCTATATGCTTATATTTATTTAAAAATATTTATATGTTTATACACAGCCACTATGTTAAGACTGTCTTAAAAAATAGTTTGACCAGCAGATAGATAACCGGTAAGTCTTACCTTCAGATTCAAATTAGACCAATCAACCATTTTATGTCTAGTCTTAGCAGGCTATGCAACCGGTAGATATTTTATCTAAGATATTTATTGAATCTCATCTAGGCTCTTAGTTTAATTGCTATGCAGTAACTAATTATGTCAATTAATAATGGACGATCAATAATAACTTTAGGTCAAATATTAAGAACAAATAATTCATTTTGACATTTTATTTACAGTGCAAACACGTGCAGAGAAATCAGTAAAATGTGCATTAGGGCAATTTTCTAAATATTATTATTCATCTGTGCAAATATATAAGAGTTATATTAAGGGTGTATTAGTTCAGGAGGCTTTTTGTAAAAGAAACGTGAACGATTCATTGAGTTAAATGATTCATTCCAAACACTGATTCATTCATGAACAAAACGCAGCTAATATTTAAGCAAGTGCAATAGAAAACTAAAAACATGTCTAAGGGGGGACTATATCCACACACTGCCTGCCTTTTGTTTTGAGAGCATAGAAAATAGCATAACATAACGCATCAATAATAAAGACTGGAAGTCACCTATCCCAGCTGTCATCTCTGATTAGATTCACTCACCAGTCAGCTGCAGGCTTCATTCTGCCCAAGACAGCCCAACCGCCCTGCAGAGAGCCTGTGACCCCTGCTGCACTCTTCCAAGCTGTTCATTCACAACAGAATGTCAAACTCAGATTGTGTTTACTGGAAGCCTAATGCCCACGCACTGTAAAAATATATAAGCCTTTTAAGGTGACCACACTGGGAAAAAAAAGAAACAAATTAATTTGAAAAAAGTCAAATGTTGTCAAAATATTGCAAAGTGATTAAATTAAGTTTGCTGGTAGAGGCGGCATTAAAGTGAATATCTCAGAAAGCTATTATAATAATATATTATAATAATATAATAATTACATGTTTTCATAAATTGATTCACTCCTAAAAGTTGCTATAGCTGATGGAATCTGATAAAAAATGAAAGTGACAATACAATTACAACTGAGATGAGCATAAAATGAATCTCCTTACAAAAAGAGGCACATCATGGAGATGGTATCAGATGGAACTTTATTCAGAAGATTACTTTATTCAAGTACCATGGTATTCACATAGAATTGTGAAAGTGAGAGTGAAGTGAAAGTCGTGACATTTGCCAAGTACTTATTATAAAAGTATTCACCCATACTCGGAATTGGTGCTCTGCATTTAACCCATCCAAGTGCACACACACAGCAGTGAGAAGTGAACACACTGTGAACACACACCCAGAGCACTGGGCAGCTATAGATCCAACGCATGGGGATCAACTGGGGGTTCAGTGCCTTGCTCAAGGGCACCTCAGCCGTGGGTATTGAGAGTGGAAGAGAGCGCTGTTCATTCACTCCCTCCCACCTACAACTCCTGCCAGCACCGAGACTCGAACCGGCAACCTCTAACCATTAGGCCACAGCTGCCCCGTATAGTGAACCTTAAATTTCACTTCTTTTTTGTGACATCCTGTCCTTAACACTGAGGTGTGCTGGTGTATAGATTCATCACACTGCTCAGTTCTGGAACATTACCATGGAAACTAATTATTAATAAGTGATCATTTGCATGTCCATTAGCTGTTAGTTTTTAGTTGCATTCCCATGTGACAGTAAGGCTTCACTGGTGGATTCCATAATTACCCTCCTCTACATCACTGGCAATTATCTCACATGAGTGGGTTTAGATCATGTACCCTGAGATCAGCCCAGAATGATGTACAGAGTGCTATACAAGAGGGAAGACAGTGAAATATCATTAAGGCACATGCTGTCAAGTTTTATATTATCACTCTGCATGAAAAAAGTCTGTTTTCTAAAGATGCAGAAAGCATGTTCCTGAATACAATAGACTTTTTATATATACTGATGTTGGTTTCACTGAATCTGTTGCATATACCGTGATTAATCTGGAGCTCATTTCATTTATCGAATTTTCTGCCATGTATCTCTTTTATGTATATATATATATATATATATATATACCAAAGCACCAGCATGATTAGAATTTATTTTTGTAATGTTTTTAATAGAAGCATCTTAGGCTCACCAAGGTTGCATTTATTTGATCAAAATACAGTAAAACAGCAACGATGAGAAATATTAATACAATTTAACATAACTTGTTTTCTATATTTAAAAATGTAATTTATTCTTGTTTTGGTCTGCAAGAATAATTTCTTATTATGACCAATGTTGAAAACAGTTGTGCTTCCTAATATATTTGTGACTTTGATAAAAAAAAAAAAAAAATCTGGATTCTTTGATAAACAGAACATTTGGATCAATTTAATGCATCCTTGCTGAATAAAAGTATTAATTCCTTAAAAATAAAAATACTACCCTAATACTTTTGAACATCAATGTACATTGAATCATAAAGCATTAAACTGCACTGAATTCATTGACAGGCAATTGTTTGTTAAAGTCTTATTCTATTCATTATTGCTTTTGTCTGGAAATTTCCAAGCATTAAAAGCTATGTATATCATTATTTCCCCTGTTGATTCATACATTTATCTGTTTACACCTTCTCATCCACTGACAATAAGCTGGCTGATGTGTGAAGGCAGGGTGTAGAGGATGAGGAAGAGGAAGACGCCAAGGATAACCAAAATGATCAAGGCAATGATGTACTTCTTGTACTTCTTCCAGATAAAGAACACAAAGGTCTTCAACGGGTTCACAAACCAGTTGAAGGATGTCTTGGGGCGGCTTAAGGAAAAAAAAAAACATATTTATGTAGCACATTTTGATAGATACACAATAAAAATAAAAAGATGCAAACTAATATGAATATACATGCATAGATCGCTTTAGTCCCTTACTTTGGTTTGTCCAGAGGTTCAGGTTCTTTGCGTGCCTTTCCCACAGGGTTCTTCTCAGCTTCTTCAGGTGTCACTAGATGAAACTCTGCCTCCACTTTACCCTGAAAACCACATTAATGAATAAAGAGTCTGACGTGTTACCACATTCATTTTACCTCAGTGTTAGTGCACTGACGAAGTGCTTGTACCATTAGGAGGAAGGTGTTCCCACTGTTGTCCACAAACTGCAGATCTTCGGGTTTCATTTGGCTACGCTTGCTTGCCTTCTTTTTCTTCTTCTTCTTGTTTTTCTTCTCTTGTTCAGCCTCCCTCTCCTCTCTCTCGATGTCCTCTTGGCTCTTTAGTTTGATGAGCGGCCACCAGCCTTTCATCCTCTTGCTGCGGAAGATGGAGAAGCGAGGGCCAGCCTTGTCTTTGGCCATCTTGATGCTGCATTGCTCGCAGGATTTTGCAGCACGGACCATATCGCTTAAACGCAACTCTATGGATCCTGGCCACAACAGTTGGAAAGGAATTCATGTTTTTACTTACTAACTAGAAAATGTGATTAGATTTCATATATGAACCCTTGACTAGTAACTAAAACCACTAACCTAAGAAGTCATTGGAGCCGATGCGGTCATAATCCCAGACCTGCAGCACTAGAACAGCCGGCTGGCGGAATTCAGTCTCCTCAAGGGCGAATAGGGACTCCTTCTTCTTGTAGATGACCTCCTTCTCCGTGGGAAGATAGTCAAAGTGAAAGACAAAGCGCCAGTTGAAATTGCCTTCACCAGTGAGGGAATTAAAATGCACATCCGTCTCCTGTTTCTCATCTTCCAGACCTTTAATCCAGCTGGTGAATGTAAAAATAATATTGCTTTTTATTCCAGAATGCCGTTTAGTTTGAGGTCGGAAATAATTTTTAAATGTTTTTTATTTAGTTTATTATGGTCATCAAGGCTGCATTTATTTGTAAAACACAGTAAAACAGTAATACTGTGAAATATTTTTACTAATTAAAATAACTTTTTCATATAATATATAATATATATTTTAAATCCAATGTATATTTAATGTTTTTTAAACTTAACATTTCTGCACTTCTACTTTTGATTAACTGAATGCATCCATGCAGAATATTTATATTAATTTATTTATTTTATATATAAATATTATTATAGAATTTTAAATGGAATAGAGAAATTTAAAGCAGTATCGAAGAAACTTTAGTTCATTTCTTGTGTATTCTCACCCTTTAACGTAGATGTCACTTGATGGCTCTCCGGTGAAAGGATTGACATCATCCAGTACGACATCGTCAGTATTCCAGATGATCACACGCAGCTCATAACTAGAAACATGGGGATACATTTTCTTGCAGGAAGAAATCTCCAAATCTTTAATTCTCTACATGAAGTCTGTGGTCTCCTGATTACCTCTCTGGAAGTCTAGGTTTGATGTTAACAGGTGGTGGAGGAGGTACATCCACAGGAAACATGTCAATCCACATGTGAACATAACCCTGTCTCGTCAAAGACAAATGCATCAGAAAATATGTTGCATCTACATGGAGTACAATGGTTTGTCCCAGTTTGCATACTTGTGCCATTTTTATTATAAATGATGTGATTAGTGTGCTCGCTGAAAATTCCAAAAAGACAAAGTGTACTTCAAATGCCCAGATGATACACTTATTTAACTGAAGTGAACTGTTGCAGCTTTAATGACATTCTGAAATGAGACGGGCTGTCAGACTCTGATGTTGGGTGAGAAAAATAACCTTACATAATTCATACACAACAGTACATAGTGCATATAATAACTGTATAGTATACAATGCATCATTTGGGACACAACTTCATTTGATGGTTTGATCCAAGCTAAATGGCTTTGGCTAGGACTAATCAGTCATTGTGTGTGTGCGATGCAGTCTGACCTGAGGGAGGCCTGGCTTTTCCGCATTAAGCAGTGAGCGAACCTCCACATGCTCAGGAACCAGAGGACACGCTCCCTCACTGAACTCTCTCATATCCTTCCAGCGCTGCAGGACACTCAGAGCTTTATGCTCATCCAGCTCTGCGTAGTCTTCCTCTGTCTTCTTATTCTTCTTCAGCAACTCTGCAGCACCAAAGTCTCATATTAATAAACAAGTATTCCATATAAGAGTACAAGTATATGTATACGTATTAAAAAAAAACTAAATAAAAAAAATACATAGAATATAGAATATTTCACAAATTCATATTACCAATTTGTAGAAATGTGACAAATGTCTTAGTTCAAGGTTGTGAAATAATAAAAGGATATGGATATTTTTTGTATAACTCTTTGTATTACATGAAGTTGCTTTATAATCTTTATTTTCTATGAATAAAATTATATTCCTACCTTCTGGAAAAGCCTCATTGGGAACTTTGAAGATCTTGTTGAGAACTTTAATTTCAGACTCCCTGTACTCTGGAGATGGAATCCCATTTTTGCGGCAAAGCTCCAATAATATCGCAGTGGGTTTCTTGGCATCTCTCCATTTATTATAGCCATCCCTGAAATCACAAGACAGTCTAATATGATTTAACCTGCAGAGAGTCAAATGAAAATCAGGCCACGAAACGCTTGATTTCTCCCAGTCGCTGATATGTGGCAGCTGCTTGTCGAATATTAGTTTAAAGCAGTCGATGAGCCTCAAAGAAATTCTGATGATGATGTAGATAATAATGACAATGACAGCAGTGGTTCACGACAAATATAATAATACTAATCATCATTATAAATATTATCACCACCATCATCACAGACTAAAACCATTACCCACGTATCATAATGAAGGGCCAGGCCACACCCGGCGCGGTGGCGGCTGTAGAAACGGTTCTCCAGGTCCACACGGGTCTCACCGATCAGGTCATCAGAGCCCACAAGATCGTGGTCAAACACAAATAGTGTGAGCTCTGTCTCCAGGGGGAAAGACACGGTCAATTCGAACACTCTGTGGGGAGATGCAAGCTCAGCATTTCAAATCAGCAATCAAATCTGAGAACAAGATCATAGATTAAGCATCTTTAACTCAAATCACGCTAAACAACTATAATTTTCAATGTGCATGTGGCCTCAAGAGTGAAAAATACAGCCTAAGCCTCTATGAGAAATGCAATTAAATGTTTCATTCTTATAGCCGCCATACTGAATGTTGTGAACATACAACACTTACTCTCCAAACACTGGGTTCAGTTGTTTGGGAATGTAGCGCTCTTTGCTGTCCATTTGCTGTTGCCCGACTTTTACCACCACATAGGGGTCTGCCTTTCCATTCGGGTCTGTGGGTGCCAGATTGGTTGCCTTGGGGTTCACAAGAAAAACGCATGAACTGTTCAAATTCGGATTTAATGCACAGAAAATATAAGGGGAAATGATGAATCCATTTAAAACCATTTAACATTTTTCTCATTATTGTGTAATTTGACACATGCAGGACTATTTATCTGCAAAAAATGACTGGAGAAATCTGGCATAGATCACTAGAGAGACAGAGAGAAGTCTGATGTTTCACTGGATAATCAAGTTGTGAGGTCAAAAAAACAAAAATGACTGGAGAAGAGAAACATGCATGAATGAATCGTTCATAATAAGATCAATTACATGCATTCAAACTGACTTCAGAGACAAAATGACAACATTTGACTTTCCGCTCATACATTTAAATTAATCTAAAATCTAAAATGTTCCTGTCCACTCTTCTCTACTAACTGTGCAGAATATGTAAAAAAAAAAAAAAGGATTTTTTTTTTAACAACTGATACCCACTTTTACTACATACACTCTCACAAGGACTTTGATGGGTGTATTTTTGGGTATTCCATTAGTGATCTGACAGTCTGCATCCTCGTCTTCAGGAGCGATGGGGTACATCAGAAACGACCCCTGCAATGAAGCACAGCTCTGCTTTAACCTCAATTTTTTCATGCATGCTGTCACACTGTTGATCCAATGCATGAGAGCTTCCCAAAATGCACATCTCACCTTGTATTTACCCATATATCTCGTACTTTCATCTTCCTCTTCATCTTCCAGGCTGGATTTGCCTTTGTAGACAGTAAATATGTGCAACCAGTCCATGAACTGACTGAATTCGTTTTCTAGTTCAGACTTGTACAGCTGGTGAATTAAAAAAAAAAATTAAAAAGAAAAGAAAAAGGACAGAAAATGTATATTGCAAATACTGCAAATAGTGTAAGAGGGCTGAAGAGCAGAAATAAAACACTGTATTGAAAGAAATAAAATGATTGCAGTTTGAAGAACATTTCAAACCTGTATGGTGGCAATTGTCTTCCTCTTTGGAGCAGGCGGCTCTATTTCAATCACAGCATCATCATCCTCTGCCTCTAGTGCTGACATGCTCAGTGGAGCACCATCTGAAGAATGTGACATTACATTGATGCTTTGAAATACGTTTAGTCCTAAGCATCCAAAAGCAGAAGATGTGGTCACTTAGGTCACACTAAAAATGTGTGCCCAAACTGAGTGACATCCACAAACATATTACACTAAAACTGTCTCAGAAGTCATTTCACTTTCAATCAGCCCATAGCTGATTTATACTGCATGAAGTAATTTACTTTTAGATTCACACAGGTATCCTCAAAGAGTAACCACAGGCTCATCTCTTGTTCAACTACATTGGGTATTTTGTTATGTAATGTATTTGACAATCCATTTCTATGTATGGATTAAGTGCACAAATATATTTTGAGGTGTCTGTTTGATTGATTTTATTCAGAGTTCTGAATTCGTTTTGTGGTTATGCTACTCTTAATTGAGAAGCTGGCAAATTTAGTGATATAAGAGACGGAAGTCTTTATGAATGAGTCATTGATTAATTCACTCAACTGATTTGTTCAAAATTGCTGATTCATTTAAAATCATAGTAACAATTAAATCATCCAGAGTTTAAAATACCTCCATCTTGTCCATCTTCCAAATCATCCTCTTTCTCCTCCTGAAGAAGACATGGAAACAAGACTTTAACATGTTGGGAAAACCAATAAGACACATTGTTAAGACACAAAATAGGCCTAAGTGATCACCTGTTTTTCAAGTTCAGCCAGTGATGCATAATATTTAGACCACCAATCAAGCTCCTCCTTTTCTGGTGGCTCCTCCTCTAGCTCCTCCTCTTTTTTAATAACCTTTTTGATTGGAGACTGAAAGCACATTTTTCCACAATACATTAATTTAAAAAATACAATTAATTTACTCATTCCAAACCTTGAATTTGTGAGCGGACTGTAACAATCTGCACATGAACATGGATTTTTAAAAGCCAAATGCACACACTCGTGATTGAAAGCATCCCATTTGGATGTCAGCAGGGGTCTTGGCTATGCAGTGACTGCCCAATTAATCAGAGTGATCTAACAGCAGGAGATCAAACTGCCACAGGAACACATTTCACTGTGCTCAACAAACCAGCAGATTCACACCATAATCAACAGGTTAATGGGTGCAAAGGGCTTCACATTTAATAACTGCAGACTGTGGATGGGTAAAAACATGTGCACCAAGTACTCATTACGAGCTATTCTAAACATCCCAAAGCAGCCAACTAACGTCACTGCACCCAGGCTAGATACCCCACGACCACATGGCAGCTGAATGTGGCTGAATGAAAGTGTTTGCAAGATCTCTGAAAAACTGGGGGGAGATTGCAGATATCATCTTTAAACGCTGAAGAAAGCATTCATTCTTATGGACTGAAAAATACAGAGAATGAAACTTACCATGACTACGTTAAGAGGATTAATAGGAATTTTGCTATGCTTCATAGGAAGTCCTCCCAAATCCATGGTGATCACTGTAGTTAGAGGAGTGGTCTTCTGGGGAGGCTTCTTCTCTAAAACTGTGAACGAATGTTTAGGAATGTTCTATATTAAAATATATTAAAAGCTACAGTCTACAACAGTGACCACATTTAGATGTGCAAAAACATATACATTTTTTTTTCAAAGAAGTCCCTCATGCTCACCAAGGCTGCAATTATTTGATCAATAATAGTAAAAACAGTATTATTATGAAATATTATTCAAATTGACATGTAATGTAGTCATGTTATTTAGAGCATTCACTGTTAAATTCACAGGGCCAAATGAATGCAAATATGAATGCAAAAGACGGTTGCTTTGAATAAAAATGTATTGAAACAATCAGACTTTACAAATAATATAAGAGTGCTGTAAGAGTTCTCATTAGCTTTCATTTTGCAATTCATTGGAAGTAATTATTGTGTGTTGCTGTAAAGAGCATACATGAGACATGAGTTAATTGAATTCATGTGCAAAATACTCAGTTAACCAAACAAGTCCTATCTTCTGAAGTTTTTAAAAAAACCTCAACCAGAATATAGGATTTTAACAAGAAGAGTGTGCATATAAATGTTGTCAGAGTCTTTTCTCATTTCAACAAAGTGTCATGCCATTCTAGTTTATAAAGAAAAAGAATGTGGTGCACTTTTGAAAGCTAATTATTTATGTACACATGTCAGGACATATCATAAATGCTTTATATTTGGACCACAAACATGAGTTATAGAAGGTTCCATACCCTCGGGCTCCTCCTCCTCATCTTTCCACTCCTCTTGGTCCCTGGGACCAAATTGCACAATGTTTTGGACCACGTGAGTTCCCACCAGGACCAGCCTCCCGAAAGCCCTTTGCTCCATTACGAAGATGGTAAGAGGAGGATGCAGATAGACAAGCTCTGGAAGTTCCTGAGGACACACGACCAGTTATGAGCTACTGTGCAATAAAAGCAAGTTGTAATAATTCATATTAAATCATCTTCATCAAATATTTAAAAGTTTTAAAGGTTTACTAAAATCTTAAATATCAAATTATTGGCAAAAGGCATCACCAAACAGTCAGAAATAAATACCTATTACTAACAAAGACATGCACTGACTGCATATTGTGCGATGAATCATTCTAAAGAAGACATCAGTCTCAACAGCAGCCTGAATCTCACCTGCTTTGCTTTTTAACTTAGTAACTCTGAGACAGGAGATGAGATCAAAGCTTGTATGGGACGTATGTTCTCAACACAGCTCTTGAGATAAGGTCTAATACTTTGAAAAGAGGAATTCTTACAACATCAAAGTGTTTAACCACATCATTGAAGTTGGGATTCAGCTTGTAGCTCTGAATTTCCTCCGACTCGATCATCTGGCCCGCACACTCAATCTTCACTTGAGGCCGCTCCACTTCAAACAGGTTGACCCTTTTCAGGTCCCTCAGGCCCCAGTACAGCACCTGCCGTTTAATGGGATGAGTTCAAAACACTGTAGCCACGAACTAAACCAGTCAGCTGGCAAACTTGTGCAGGAGGTCAATACATGCTGCTATTTGAAACGCTCTCGGGAAATGATTTATGGACACATCTGAATAATCAATCTGTTCTTAAGCATTTAAGACCTTAAAATGTTGATGTTAAATAAAACTCTTGTGATTTTGATTCACTTTATATCTGTTCAAGGTTGTACCTCTATTCTGTATTTCCTGAGCACAGGGCGAACACCCTCAGGGATAATATAATAGCTTTCTTCTTCAATGTACTGTGGTTCCTTGGGGTCAACATCCAGTGGCAGAGCTGGCTGAGATGGATTCAGAGCACACAAACGTGACATTTAAAAGGCATATTTTAAGACTTACAGCTAGAGGCTACATGCACTGATCTATGTTGTACATAAGAGACTACTTTTAAAAGCATTAAATATTTGAATATACATCCTTCTATTAATTCAGATGTATAAAGCTGTTCTCTAACAGACAAATGAACGCTTTAAGCCATGTCTATACTGTCTTTTGCAGTGAAAATCCATAAGAAAAACCAGAGTCCCACCTCTCCAAAGCTCGAGTAATCCAACTCGATGAGCTCAAGAGCTGCCAGAATTTCACCAGCTTTGCTCTTGCCTTTTGTGATCTCAAAAAACTGCAGCTGGGGTTTTTTATAGGGCTCTTCCACAAACTTCAACTCCGGCTTTGCAAATGCACAACCAAGGGCTTGTGGACTGCCCTGTTGTAACATTCAGATGTACCACAAAAAGCTATTAAATGCATTCCACTGTATAATAAACATTCATAAGTGTGACTTTTAGTATTCAAGACTATTAATAAACATTACATATCGTCTAACTGTATATAGTATATAAGCACACTTTCTAAAAAGGAATAATCAATGTGCTATAACATTAACATGGTGCATCTTTATTATTATTATTTTTGGCATTTACAGTTGATTCATAGATTATATCATTCCAAAACAGTTGACGCATTAAAAACTGTCGCTCACTAGTTTGTTGTAGTCATAAATTTTGATGATGACCACAGGAGGGTCTTCTCTGTACTCATCCTTACTGCCCTCCATCAGAACCTGATCATAAAGGAGTAACTCAGACCACGTCGGGGACAGAGTTTCTTCCATCACCTAGAAAGAAAACAATCTTTTAAACATCTCTGAGACACAAAATTGAAATTTCAGATCCCACTGCATTTAACAGACTTAAAAATCCAACGTTAGTTTGCATATAGTGCTTTTTATTGAGGACAGAGAATAAAATGAACTTATGGGTTAATATATGTGAGACCCACCCGTGTGACCTGACACTGTGTGCTGAACACAACCTTGGCAAAGGGGTCGGACAGTCCATTGTCATCAGCTGCAATAATGCCACGCGCTTGATAAATGTGAGCACGTAGCTGGAAATAACGACTGTCTGGAGGAAAGGACAAGTAAAAAAAAATTCAAATGTCATCCAAATCAAAATATATTGGTTTTCAAAGCGGTCCGAGACAAATTATGGAGCATATCAAGATGTTTGTAAAGTGAATCAAATGAAAGCACCTTCTACTGCTAATTTGGTGGGAGGCATGTTACGGGGGATTGATTGACCAGATGTCGCCTCTTCGTAAACGGGTCTAAACTCTGCTGGAAGGCTGGTGACACAGTTTTTTGCGTACTTTATGATTCCAAGCCACATATATACTTCCAGTTTGGCAAAGATTTCCCCCACTGGTCCTCCGGGGGTCTATAGAAAAATGAATACAAAAATGAATAAAAAAAAATAAGCATCACATACAGTACTGTTTAAAAGTGGTGGGCAAGATTTTTTTTAATGCATTTGAACGAATGCATTTATCTTATCAAAAATACAGTAAAAACTATTACATTGTTAAATATTATTATAGCTTAAAATAAATGTTTTATTTGAATATATTACAAAATAGAATTTATTTTTGTGATGGCAAATCTGACATTATTCCAGTCTTCGGTGTCAAAAGATCCTTCAGAAATTATTAGATAAGTTAATTTAGTGCTCACTAAAACTTTCTTATTTTTATCAGTGTAGAAAACAGCTGTGCTACTTATTATTTTTGTGTAAACAGCAATTCTTTGATGAATAGAAAGTCTGAAAAAAAAATTCTTTAAAATAAAATAAAAATCTCACTGATTGTATGTTGACGTATGTTTTTATGTATGTTTATGCATCAACAAAAATCACAATAATAAACAATAGAAATAAACAATATTTTGCTAAATCTAAGCTAGTTTGAAAACTGGATTGGACAGAGCAAGATTTTGCAATAAAGAGTATGAAGTAGGAATGCACCTTCATGTACACAGTAGTGATTTTCCCACAGTCTTTCCCCTTCTCTTCCTCCACCAGTGAGAAGAGGATGGAGTGTGCAGGGATCCTGGCGTAGGCCACTCGCCTCCCTCCACTCAACATCCACAAAAACACGTCAGGCAGAGTGCTCTGAGGCTGCCACATGAAAACACAATCACACTTAAATATAATTCTGCATGCATTTTTATATATGTATTGAGGTAAACAAGAAAACACAGCAAATCTTGATGGCATTACTTCTATTGCCAGAAAGCGGAGCCTCTTTGCAATATTCTTGAGATCTGCTAGTCTGTCTTTAACCGTATTTCTGGTGACTCTCTTTCTCACTCTCAGGGCCTTCTTTGCCAGCAAAACCTGCAATTCATTTCTGTTAGTGGATACAACTATATTATCAATCAATGTACCAAAATCAATACAGTCACTCACAATGTTCCTTTTGATGAGCCCCACACGGCACTTATCCAGGGTGTTTTGACGAGCATTCCTCTTCCTGTCTAAGTTACTGTTGTACTGACTAAAAGCAGACGAGAACAAGCTTTCTATTATCTAGACTGTACTATGTACGAAACAGTTGTAGCAAGTGAAATACAGACTCAGTATAATAGTCCTGCAAATGTGTCTTACTGGCAAGTGGAAAAGAATTCCAGCAGGACATCCACCAAACGTTCTTTAGCCTTGATTTTTGATCTTTTCAACAGCATCTCCACTTCATCAATGCCATATTCCTTAAAGAATATAGCACACAAATCAAACTCAGAGAATTCAATTTTCTAACAATTAAGTCAAATAGATCCTTTCAGAATGATCATTATTTGTAATTCGACTCATTAGAGACACAGTATTCAGTTTCTGCTCAGTATCACTTGCCAGCCGGTCAGCCATCTTGGACAACCAGTTGCTGTTGTGGAATCGGAAGGTGTGATCCTCAAAGTGGCTCCACACAAAAATGCATGGTTTCTCTCGGAATAAGGGAATGCAACTAAATGATCTGGATGATAAAAAGGATAAAGTTTGCTATCCCTGCATAATCCTGCTGCACCCCACATAACAATAAGCTGTCACCCTTGAGAACTGTTATTTTTTTACCGGTCATATTCAGTGGGCTGCGGTCTCCTGGGTGGAGTGACGGATTTGTCTTGAGGGCCAGGGTTCAGAAGTTCATCTCTCTCTAGCTCATCATCTGATTCCAGCAGCGGCTGTCTGTCCTCGGCCAGATTCTCCTGACTGCCACTCTTCCTGGACTTCACCACATCTGCAGTTTTCCCATAATTCCCTGCGAAGCAGTGGATAGGATAATTAGAAATAAGTTTCAATATAAATAATAGATGAAAAGTATTGCTAAAACGAAAATAAAATTAAGGTTTACAGAAATATTAAGCAAAAAAAAAAATGAATACAATTACAAAAACACATAAAATTACTAATCTACAATAAAAACTAAAAACATAAAAACATAATACTAAAATAACACTGCTGTGAAGGCCACTGTTGTTTGAGCAGCTTATACTGAAACAGCTGTTTGCATTAAGTGCCACAGGATATGACATTATGAGATTAAACAGTCCAGTCTTACCTATGGACAGCTCAAATGTGACGGGTTTGGAGCCAATACAAGGATCTACCATTGTTACTTCAAAGAAGGATGCAAACAACAAAAATTCATCCTTCTCTCCAGTGAAATTCTGCATGAGGAAACAATGGATACACCACTGATTAAACAGTATATGTAATAATGATGGTTTCTAACATTAGCACAATCGTGAGTGTGATATTACTTTTCTACAACAGTTCAGTAAACAAGAAATGAACATTGTAGACACAATATTGGCAATTATTTTGTCTATTTTTCTCAAAGCAACACACAGTAGTGAATGATTCAATATTTTTTAACAAATCGAGAGAATTATTCAATGGCTTAAAGACAGCCCATTTGTTTGTTTGTTACTTGTACTTGTGAGTTCTGTCATGTAATGCTGCTCAGCCAATCAAATTTGAAATAGTTTAATCGGAAATAGTACATGGTAGACAGTTTTCTCTCCTAGCAGGAAAACTAGGTTACTGACCTCAGGAAGAGGGTGGACATCTTCCACTTCCACAGTAACGGCAGCTGGTACCTCAGCGCCGACATCTTCAGACTCGGCGGCAGGCCCACTGGGACTCGGCATTGCTGAATAAAAGCATTCTCTATAAGTGATTAGAGCGCTAGAACATTTTTAAACATGTCTCTGTGTGTAAGAATCTATAACTCAAAGGACACACAGTATGTGATCAAATCTTACATTACATACTTACATGAAAATGAGCTATTTCTGCACCACTAATGACAAACAAGTTACTATATAAATATATATGTGTGTGTGTGTGTGTGTGTGTCTGTATAAACCCTTGTTTCTTAATATTCATCCGGGTAAACACACACAGTATTAAGAAACCAGGGTCCAAATACATTTGAATGCGGTTATTTTAATAATTTCAGCTATTTTTTTGGTCTTGTGGATTAAACGTAAAATGTAAAATATCTTACTCAGGACAGTACTAAATAAAAAAATAACATGCATTTTGTATGATCTCTCTTATTTTGTGGCAGTGGCACTGTATGTGTGTGCACATTTTCTTAGTATATATTTTGATACTACCTTCTTTGCCTCCTGTCTTCTCCTTGGACTTTCGACTCTTGCGTTTAAGAGTAAGCCTGCTCATTTTGCTTTTCACATTCGCAAAGTTCTTACTCTCTGTCACCGCAACTGTAGGAGAGGAATAAACCTCCACACTCAGCGAGAGCAGTATTCTGCCTCTATAGAAGATCCCTTCACTCAGACCTTCATTAAGATCTCTGTGGATGTCTCTCAGCGTGGAGTTTTGAGGAGAGCCATAGAGATTGACCCAAGTAGGGCCAAAGGTGGGATTGAAACCTGATGGATGGAGGAAAGAGACAAAGGTAGAAGTGTTTAAATAGGGATTGAAACCTAAATGAGGATGCGGAGACATGACTGGGAGATTCAAAAATGCATTTGTACTTGAAATGACAGTCCACAAAAAATATTAATTCTCTAATTATTTACTGACCCTCATGAAATCCAAACCTGTATGATTGTCTTTCTTCTGTGGAACACAAAAGAATATATTTTGACAAATACCAACCAAAAAGATTCATTTTTTCATTGACTGAAGCCAATGGGAAATGCAACTATTTGTGGATAATATTCTTCATAATATATTCTTTTGTGTTCCACATCAGGAAAAAGTCATACAGGTTTGAAATAACGTTAGGGGGAGTAAATGAAGACAGAATTTACATTTTTTGGGTGACCTTACATTTGTCATTCATCGAAACTGACCATTTCGGTTGGGATTGGAGATTTGAAGCAGGTCCAGGAAGTGTGTTGCCACAGCCACATCTCCAATGTTGGCATCATCCAGGATCTGGATCTTGATTCTTCGAGCAAGAGGAGGAAACTGCTCAATGAAGGATATCTGTTCATTCCACTCAGGAGCATTGGTGTTGCTGTCTACTGATGTTTCCCCCTGCCAAACATGTACATTTGTTAGTTTTCTTACAATTTTATTGCATTTTTATATGAAAAAAAATCAGATATTTTTACATTTTATTTTTCATTTTTCACAGTATTATACCATATACTTAATTTAGTTGACTGAATTTAATGATACACAGTAGCTGTATGTAATGTGTCACATTAATGGGAACAGAGAGTTTGAGGTTTGGCTCTTGACTCCGCTTGAACTTTCATCGATAAGATCTGCTCTGACATCATAACAATTTATTTTGAGCTGAAGTGTTTGCCAATACCCTGTGTGGTAAGCCGTTCAAATACTGACGGCACCTCAGCCCATTTAACAAACAAAACCACCGTCAGGGTGTGCATGTTTGTATGTCCCTTGACTAAAGTGTTATTTAACATAGGAATTATAGAAACATTATAGGATTTTTTTGACTGTTTAAATAGTACCATCAAGCCATGTATCAAAGAAAAAAATGCAACCTAACACATTGTGAGAGGGACTTAGTTCTTCCTGCTTGAACATTTGTGTTAGAAATACTCTCAACAAAACATCTAATTCATAGTTAGACTAAAAGAAAATCACCTGCTGGCCAGCGAACATGACCTGAACATAAGGATCAAGGAAAACCTTCTTGTCTCTCATTATCTTCCCCATGAAACCTGAATTCATGCTGGGTAAACCTTCAGCTCTGAAGATCTTCAGGACAAACTTTGCCCAAGGACGTTCTGAAGGCATCCTCTTTGGCAGGAGAAGGTTCCTACATGTCACATAAAAATGTACCAAAGTAAATTAGGCTTCAGATCCCAAAAAGTGTCATTTTAACATAAGGCAAGCTCTTACTTTTCAATGTCATCATTCTGGCTGCCAGCTGGTGCCAGGCTGACCATACCCATGGGGTCACCTTTCATAACCACACTCACTGTGCACTTCACATAGCCTTTAATTCCCGACCGGGTGTCTTTTGGGTCAGTAAGTGGGGCCCATTTCTGGTAGAAACGGTGATCTGTGAGATATACTGCTGTGTTAAGTTGTTGTAATGATCAATGTTTCTAAGTAAACCTATAATCACTTTTTTTTTTACCACCGGTGATGAGTTAATTATCACCATTAAAATGTCTAGGGAATGTTTTTATCATTTTACCAATGAAATGAACTTTCAACTCCTTTATTTTTACTTGAGCTGAGTGTATCAAAGCTTGCAATGAGCACTTTTTGATTCTTAAACCGGGGTTTATCTCAGTTTACCTGGCTGCTGATATACTGTGCTGATGTCGATCTTAAAGGTTCCTATGTGGGTCATCATAAAGGCAAGGATTTTCTTATGAACCACCTAAAATATAAGAAACATGTATTTGCATTCAGAATTTGTTTCACTTTTCACATGTGCATAATCAGTTATTAGGGAAACTTTAAACAGTGCATTAAAGCCATTTTAGTTGCAACATATGCAAGAAACATACGTAAGTCCATTTAAATCATTCTTAAATACTTTTTTTTTAAAAATATATATCTCTTTAATTGATGGTGTCTCTGCCAATACTTACAGAAATCTGAATCACTTTATCAAAGAGCACATCTTGTGTCTCTTGGAATTCAAACATGAAGTTCTTAAAGACAAAAACAGAGAAACAAAACAAATCAGAAGTTCTGCTTAAAGCTTTAGATGCTTTAGATGCCAAGTTCTTTGCAAGCAGTTACCTCATTGTAAAATGGACAGTTGGTAGACTTCTGAGTAGCTGTGTGCTTTTTCTCATCTCCAATAGTCACATACACTGCTGGGTTGATGTTCACCCCAACCAGTTTCTGAGCTTCAATCACATTTACATTCACCTGAGGGAAAAAGAGTGTTTAAACCTACTTGATTCTCATCAAACAGAGTCGGTGAAATCAGTAGGCCTCCATTTAATTGCTTTACCTGGAAAGACTTCACTTTAGGTGTGACGGCAAGCTCATGCTTTGCTATAGCCCTGCAACGGCTACACACAGAAACAAAGCCGTGAGTTATAACAGTATAACTATAATCAAACTCATTACCCTATGATTCAATTTCAAATATGGGAATTACATGACGGGTCATTTTTTATAATATAATGTGTGATGTAGTGCATTACATTGCATTGCAAAACAATAGTTTTTTCTTTATGGTATAGTGCCATGTACTATACTAAAACGTAATGCACCTTAAAATGGGAGTGAATGTCACATTGGCACATTCAATATCTGCAAAGTCATAATCATCATCATAGTCATCTTCATCTTCGTCTCCTTTCTCTTCGTCAGTTTTCAAAAGACTGCGACCGATCATTCTCGTCTCACGGTCCAGCTGCTGGGGACGCAGGCTGTCTGAAGAACTACAAATTATTGAACATATAGGAGTGAATTCCATGAATAAAGGATATGAAAATGTAAATGAGTTGCATGCGCTTAAGATGTCCTTACTTTGCTTCCATAAAGCCTGTGTTCCTGATGACAAGCTCTGAGCTGACATAGAATACAGAGAATTATGAAATGAATGAAACCAAATATACATCCATCCAAAAAATTAAGTATGGAAAGAAAACAGGAAGGAATAATGGATGGATGGAAGGAAGAAATAAAGCAAGGAAAAAAGGGAGAAAGGATGCATGGGAGGAAGGTGGGACAGAAGGAAGGAAGAACAGATGAAAGGAAGAAAGAACGAAAAGAAATGGAAGGATGGACAGAATGAAGGAATGATAGATGGATGGAAGGAAGAAAGAAATGAATAATATATGTAAGTAAAGTAAGAAAGATGAATGGAAAGGAAGATTGAAGGGAAGAAAAAGGGAATGAAGGAAGAATGGATGTAAATAAGGAAAGAAAAAATTAGAATGGATGTAAGAAAGCAGTGGAAGTAATAAAGGAAGAGAAAAAGGATGGAAGCAGGGAAAGAAGGAAGGAAGAATGAATTAATTAATTGCAGGATGGAAGAAAGGAAGAAAAGAAGGAAGAAAATAAAGGCATGAAGGACAAACAGTAGGAAGAAGGGAAAGAAGGAAAGAAGAATGGACAGAAAAAATAAGAAATATGAAATTGAAAGAAAATAGAGGAAAACAGAGGAAGATGAATAGAAGAAAAGAAGATGGGAAATGGAAGGAAGAATGGATAGATGGATTGGAAAAGATAGAATGTAAAATTTGGAATGGATGGAAGAGGTGGAAATAATAAAGAAGGGAAAATGGATGGAAAGAAGGACAGACAGAATGAAGGAAGAAATGAATGATGGATGGGATGAACATAAAGATGGATTCTGACTCACCCAACAGTGTCCTGTTCTCTGATGAAGTCGTCACTGTCCCATCCGCCTGCAGCCCCCTGAAGAGGGTTGTACTTCACCTCCAGCTCTAAGTAGATCTACAATAAACGCCATCATCACATATCAACACAAAAGAGCTTCAGTCACACCTAACACATTAACAACAAATGATTCAACAATCCTTCACCACGCCAGTGTTAGAATAGCATGAACAGTGTTTGTTTAATGGATGTAAAACAAGTGTGTTAGAGCTGAGAGCAGTTCTTCATTCACTCACATCAGTGAGACTGTGCTGACTGTCTGTGAGGGGCTCACGGAGCAGCAGCTGACCCACAGACACCACATGCTGCAGACTGATCACCAGCCTTCCCAGCAATCTGCACACACACACACACACACACACACACAGCGCTCTTAGTCAATGGACTGAATCGCTTTTGAATACCATTTAGTTAATTTCCCTCTTGTCTTATAATTTATAATGAATACTTTTAGTATGAGGGCCTATTCATGTTCTGACCTGTTGCTGAACATCTTACTGCAGTTGTAGACGCTGATTGACAGAATTTCATCCCTCTCAACCTTCCCATAGTGAGGCCATCTGAAGTGCTAGAGTCACATAAATACACAACAACAGATGTAAAAATAATAATAATAATAAAAAAACGGCACAAACGTTCCTTTATTTCACACAGGCTGAAGGTTTCTTTATTTATTATGGATCTGTAGTCTTGATCTCTCAGCTGCAGCTTGCTCTTAAATACATGGTGCTGCTCGTTTATGAACCCTTTAGAATTTTCTGTATTTCTGCATAAATTTGACTCAAAACATAATCAGAAGTCTGTAAAGTAGACAAAGAGAACTTAAACAAATGAGACATAACATTGTTTTTGTTATTTATTTATTTGAGAAAAATGATCCAGTGTTACATATCTTTGTAGCAAATGCATGTGGATCTCTGCTTTCAGTATCTGGTGTGAGCCTCTTATTGTAACTGCTGATCAGTCAATTTAGCCCATTCCTCAGTACAGAACCACTTCAATTCTGTGGTGTTGGTGGGTTTCCCCCCCCCTATAAACTGCTTGATTCAGGTCCTTCCACAACATTTCAATTGGATTAAAGTCCGGAATTTGACTTGGCCATTCCAAAACATTAACTTTGTCCTCCTTTAACCATTCTTTGGTAGAATGACTTGTGTGCTTGGGGTCGTTGTCTTGCTGCATGACTGACTTTCTCTTGAGATTCAGTTCTCGGACAGATGTCCTGACATTTTCCTTCAGAATTTGCTGGTATAATTCAGAAATCTTTTTTCCATCAATGATGGCAACCTGTCTTGGACCAGATTCAACGAAACAGGACCAAACCATGATACTACCACCACCATGTTTCACAGATGGGATAAGGTTATTATGCTGGAATGCAATGTTTTTTAGTCTTCAAACGTAACACTTTCTCATTTAGACCAAAATTTCTATTTTGGTCTTATCCATCCACAAAACATTTCTTCATTATTCTTCTGGCTCATCCACATGATGTTTAGCAAACTGCAGACGGGAAGCAATGCTCTTTTTGGAGAGCAGTGGCTTTCTCCTTGTGACTTTGTTCAGTGTTCTCCCGCTCTTAAACTTCAACATTAGCCAATGTGAGAAAAGCCTTTATTTACTTAGAAGTTACCCTGGGGTCCTTGGCAACCTCACAGACTATTACACTTCTTGAGTGTTCTTTGTTGGCCAGTCACTCCTGGGGAGGGTAACCGTGGTCTTGAATTTCCTCCATTTGTACACAGTTTGTCTGACTGTGGATTGGTGGAGTCCAAACACTTTAGAGATGGCTTCGTAACGTTTTCTAGCTTGATGAACTCCTTTGTTTGTGCCATGAATCACTTCCACAAACATGACCAAACTTTCCCTGTTCTTTAGATAAAACAGGACACACACTGACACCTGATAGTCATCTCACTGATGAAAACACCTCTGAACAGTAGTTCTCTAGTTTCACCTTTAAATTACAGCTAATCCTAGAGATTCACATACTTTTGCCACTCACAGATATGTCGTATTAGATTATTTTCCTGAATAAATATATTACAATAAAAATATTTTTGTTTGATCTGTCTACTTTCAGGATTTACGTGAAAATCTGATTATGTTTTGGGTCATATTTATCCATAAATATAGAAAATTCTAAAGCGTTCTCAGACTTTCAAGCCGCCGTTTAATTATTTTCAATATAGATGTGGATTTTGTGCTCAAGAGACATTATAAGTGTTAAAAAACGCTTGATACATTTTGATAACCATGATACATTTTAGATTTTTTTTACATTATATATTTTTTGTCACTTTTGATCAGTTTAATGTGTTTTTGCTTTCTTTCAACACTAATAATAATACGAAATGCTTCTTGAGCACCAAATCAGCATATTAAAATGATTTCTGAAGGATCATGTGACACGGAAAACTGGAGTAATAGCTGCCGAAAATTCATTGTAATAAATTACATTTTTAAATATGATAAATAGAAAACTGTTATTTTAAATGGTAACAATATTGCATAATATTGCATAATATTTTTATTGTATTTTTGATCAAATAAATGCAGATTTTGTGACCATAAGGGACCTCTTTCAAAAACATGACAATTCTCTTAATTACTGTACACCAAACTTTTGACCAGCACTTTGTGTGTGTAACTAACAAACTAAACGAATTATCAAATAAGTCATATAAAATCTATAAAATGGTGGTGTTTGTTTTAAAGCTCTATTTTCTTTTCAGTCACTGCATTTCCCATAAATGAAAATCCCAAGCACTTCCTCCTCATAAAGCCAGTGTTGAACATGATTCATCTTCACTCAGATTGAACCACTTTTCTTTCTTGTCCTTCCCACTATTCTAATATCTGTTAGCTTAAGTTAAAGGATAACCTCGTGACAGACCTCTAGTCAAATATTTTAATTTCATTACTGTATCTGAGCTCAGATGTGGTTGTTTACAAGACTCTGGGAATGTTCAAGTGCCTGTGGCAAAGGTGTGGTTAGCATGAAGATTTCCCAACATACACTCTTAAAAATAAAGGTGCTTCTCGATGCCATAGAAGAACCTTTTTGTCTAAATGGTTCCATAAAGAACCTTTAACATCTGAAGAGCCTTTCAATGGTTCTTTCTGGCAAAAGAAGGTTCTCCAGATTATGAAACGGTAAGAAAGAGACCGTTCTTGAAGCATGTGTATTATCCAAAACCACTTCATTATATAAGAATGAGCAGCTGCATTTGATGTTTTCAAATGGCTTGCCAAATTAATTTTGAATAAGTAAAGATTCCCTTAAATTTGAAGTTGGTAAATCAACACTGTGAAAATACACTACTGTTCAAAGGTTTGGTGTGAAATAATACTTTTTACAGCAAGGATCAAAAATGGAGAGTAAAAAAAAATATATATATATATACTATATATATATATATATATATAGTAAAAATAAAATATGTTCTAAGAATCCTGAAAAAAGCACTACCAAAAAATAAAAATAAAATAATAATAAATAAATAATTAAGCAACACAACTGTTTTCAGGAAATGTTTCTTGGGCACCAAATCAGCATATTAGAATGATTTCTGAAGGATCATGTGACACTGCAGACTGGAGAATGATGATGAAATTTCAGTTTTGCCAACACAGAAATATATTTCATTTAAACAGTGAACAGTTATTTAAATTGTAATAATATTTCACAATATGGCATGTTTTTTTTTTGGAAACTGTGTTACCTCATTGAAGATGGCTATATTCTCACACTGAAGGACCCTGGTTTTGTGAGTGAAACCTGGACAGTAAACGATGTTTTAAAAATACAGTCAGCATAGTCAAATAAAAGTCTTGCATATTAATCCTTCGATTATTTCTCACATAATATAGGCTAAACATCTACACATTTCAATACATAGAATATATTCTCCAATCAAACAGACAATATCATATAAAAATAAAAAAAATTCTTAAAACATAGAGCTCACCTCTAAAAGACAATTCCACTTTCCGGTCATATTTCCCTGGCAGGTTATATAACTTCTTTAAAAGGACGGAGATAGACATGGCAAGCACTGCTGTGTTTCTGTGTCTTGTAATCTTGATCCACTGTGTTAGCTTCCAGTAATGTTGGTCTCCATTGTTTTTAAGGTACAAACATGACACTCGAATCTGACTTGCAATAAATATATCCTCAATTAAGCCGCTTTCAAATATCCAAATATGTGGCCTTCAAAGTCATTGTCTGAGCATACAATCCGACATCTTGAGGAACAGCGCTGGAATTCCATCTGAAGGAAAAATCCCAAGGCAGAAGAGGAGTTGTAATATTTACCTATGATAATTTAAAAGTTAACAGTTGAACTGAAGTGAAACAAGGGCGTAATATGTGCTGAACTCAGATCTGCATTCCAGTTCTATGAAAACTCCAAATAATAAAAAGGTAAGTGGGAATTGGATAAATTAAATGATAATGTGCCTTTCTTTGTTGCAGACATGATATACACATTAAAAAAAACAACAAGTGTTTTATGTGTGTTAAGGCAATTTTATTCAGCATTTCTTCTCAACAGATATAAAAATCAGTATAACAGTGGCTTCTGAAGAACTGAACATGTTGTTGTGTGTAAACATCTTATTCCATGATTAGGAAATATAATGAGGGGCAAAAAACAGCCATAATAGGTTTACAATCCCATTGTCCAGTAAATCATAAGTTTAAAAAGATTCTTCAAACCAGATAACAGTGACACAAGAGGCTATTCACATGTAGCATATAATAATGTGTGGAAAAACGAGCGTGTTGCTTCTATTATGGGTATATATGAATAAATCCATTAGATCTAGTAGAGAAGTGCAGATTAACTTTACTGTTTGGTGCAAACATTCGTGTTAGATTAATCAAATTAAAAGCACTACATGTCATCCTAACTCAATCTTTCAATCAATATTTGACACAAAAGCACAAAATCTTCAAACACAACATTATTTTCAATAAGGCAAAATTATAAGGCATTGTTATGGTCCCAACGTCTATGTAATGTCTTTGTACCAGTAAACCAGTACTTCTAAATTCCATTCTACTCAAATTCAAACTAAATAGTCTATATGCATTTTAAGTGATCCTTAATATATCTTGGTCAAAACAATGGCAAAATAATTCTCAAAGAATCTGGCTTTTGACAGCTTTGGCTTGCTAGTGAATAACATGCAGTCATTTCTTTGGTTAGGTTCTAGCTACTACCCATCTTTAATATTTCAGCATGATTTTTTTCAGCATAGTGCTTGGATGAGTTTGAGTCATTCGCTTTTCTCTAATAACTACTATACAGCAGAAAGTGCAGGGAATTTTATAAATCAGCATTCCTGATTGCTATTGCATACATCTGCATCAAAAAGCAGCGTGAGACCTAAAAGTGATTTCAAATATTGGCTTAAGAAAATCAAGGCATCTGCATCCATAAACAATAATACAAAAATATAATGCAGATCTATATAAAAAAGGAACATTTATATAAACTCTTCCCCAGTTGTAAAAGAATGAAAAAGAAAAATATGAAGAACTGAAAATGACAGCTGTTTGCATAATAAAACATGAAAATACAAGTGAAGATAAGTGGTCTCCATCTGAGTTAAACACTCCCACAGTGGTTGCTTTAACAGAGCTTTGGTTCCCTCTAGTGGTGATTCATTGTAATTCTAACTACTTCCTATTTCTTTTAGACCCCTACAATTCAGTCTCCAGGGCACACTTGTGTCTACTTGGTCGGTGAAGGGGCGTTGACAGGAGGCACATTTCTCATTTTGAAGTAAGACACCAGCTGATTCGGCACCTCTGCTAGAACACTCTGAGCCAGCGCTTCTTTAGGAGCCTAAAAAGAAATAAGAAATGGCATAATTATAGACAGTGAAGTAATTACAGAAAACAAGATGTCATACAAATTATGTTTTTAAGAGACTCTTACATTGTCAAACTGCTTGAAGGGCACAAACTGCACAATATCTCTGACCGCTGGTTCTCCAGTCACAGATTTAAGGACTCCATTGTCCCCATCCAGAAACTCCATGGCCTTAAAGTCTGCCTCACCCACACCCACGATGATGATGGACATGGGCAGCTTGGAGCTGTTCACGATGGACTGTCTGGTCTGGTCGAGATCTGTGATCTCTCCATCAGTGATGATCAACAGCACAAAGTATTGCTATTTGAGAGAGAGAACAACATATGTAGTGCTAATGGACTGAAAATGCCATGGCACACCACAGATCAAATATGCACGAGTACCCATCAAACCACATCCTGTGAATGCACTACCAAAAAATGCACTTCACTGCTTACTACAGGCACGTACCGCTGCATTTGGTTGCTGGGCAGCTCCAGCTGCAATTCGGGCCACATGATTTATTAAGGGCGAAAAGTTGGTGGGTCCATAAAGACGAACTTGAGGCAAAACCATGCGGTAGGCATCCACAATGCCTTGCACTCCTGCAGAGTGTAAAACATCAGCCATGTGACAAACATCTTAAAATGTGTTTTAACTTCAATTTCAATTACAAATTTTCAAACACTATGACAATTACCCTGGCAATATGGGCTACTGGGGTTGAAGTTCAATGGGAACTCATGGGATACCTAAGAAATTGCAAAGAAGCACTTTGGTTGAATTCAATTATTACAACTAATAATGAATAAAGTATCAAGGACACCTGCAATGTCTAACCTTGAAGTCTGGAGGCACTTGAGCACCAAATCCAAATGCTGGGAAAAGTTTATCACTACAAAGGGAGACAGAAAAAAATTGATTGCAGATAAAAAAGACTTTCGTGTTCAAAAACATCTCTATACTCACCAAGGCTGGACTTCTTTTAATAAAAAGAAAACAGTAAAAACAATAGCATTACTACATATTGTTATATTTTAAAATAACTTTTTCTATTTTAATATATTTTCAAATGTAATTCCTGTGATTTTCAGCATCCATTACTCCAGCTCAAGAAACATTTATTTTTATTAACTGCTGAAAACAGCATTATTTTTTTGGAAACGGATACATTTTTCAGGATTCTTTGATGAACATAACATAATTACTTCAAATAGAAATAATTTCTGATTTGTTCAGCATTCCTGCTGAATAAAAGGTACATTTACTATATTATATTACATTTATTTTATATATATATATATATATATATATATATATATATATATATATATATAAACAATTTTATTATTTCTACACTTTCCCTATAACAATTATTTCAATGTACTGCTTAAAAGGGCGCTATTATGCTTTTTCACTTTTTCAAATTTAGTAAGTCTGTGATGTGCATAAGATCTGCAAAGATATTTTATTTAACAGAAATCACTTTTCAAAAACTAAAAACGAGCGACTCGTTTGGATTACAACGCATATTTTCCGGGATTTGTGATATCACAAAAAACGACGAATGGGGCGAGACCTGGTTAAGCTGCACTAGAGAAGACAACGAGTGTTATCACTATGTCGGAGATACTCTAGTGTTCCCAAGACAGATGAGCTTAGAGTGGTTACATCCGGGTTTAAATCAAATTTAAATCGCAATTTTCAAACTGAAGCTCGCAGCAGGCAGCTTTGGTAAGAGGCAGGACATTTCCCGGCTAGGTGCAGAGTGCTGTCAATTACAAAACACACTGGCCCAGCTAACCAATCACAACACACACTGGCCCAGCTAACCAATCACAGCACATCTCATATTCCAGAAGGCAGCCTTCATTTGATATAGGAAATATTCAAGCCATTCATGCCCGACTGGGGAGAGAGGTATTGCAATAATGTAAAATATCTGAAAAATAAAGTTGTTCTCGAACAACCTAGTATGAGAGCCTTTTCTAGTACACCCGCAAAACAAAATCAAGCTTTGTAAAAGAGCATAAGAGCAAATAACCCCCTTTAATAAGTGAACATATGGTAGTTTGTAGCAACACTGAATGGTTTTAAACAGCTGGTGGAAAGTCTATGCACAAAAATCGCTCTCTTACGTGTCGTAGTCTTGGACTACCTGGCCAACGGACCAGATGGCTGACAGATACTGGTTCAGGCCATTAGGACTGAGATAGTGCAGTGAGTCAGGGGAGCGGGGGTCTCCATTAGAGCCAGTGAAGTCAATGCCCACCTAAAGCCGAACAATATTCACCTTTGTTTTAGAGTTTAAACCATACAGCCTCACATTTACAACCTAAATTTAAACATTATGCATTACACCCATTCATTACATCAGCTGCTATCAGAAGCAAATATTGTGCCACGACCAAACTTACCGTGAAGTTAATTTGGCAACCTCCCATCACATAATCCAGAAATGAATACTGTGCCTCAAGCTGAAAGACAGTATGGAGATTATTTAATATCATTAACGCAAAATGATTCTAAGCAATTCTGCACCTATAAGATATACTGCAACACTGCTTAGTATGTTTTCAAACGTAACAGATGAAGGCTGTTCAAACCTTGCAATCCTTAATCCTGACGACCCCAGAGTTCTTATAACTCTTTTTCTTCTTTTGCTTCTCTGGGTGAATGCAGTCAAACTCAACCTATAAAATGTAAAACTTTTTTTTATAGGCCCTACAATGAAACTCCTAGAAATTATGGAAGTGAATAGAATGAAAGGTAAATGAAGAAAGGAAATGTTCTACTTTTGACTTAAGGAAAACAAAAAAGCCTGGAGTAGTGAAGGTTCACTCTTACCGGTGCTTTCTGCAGATCTGACACATTAGTTTGAAACACACCAATAAGATCATGAGAGCCATCACTATCATAATCAGAACAATGAACCTAAAACAAAAAGCCACGGACAGACAGACACACAGACAGAAAGAGAAAGGAAGATGTTTAGGGAAGATTAACAGACATGCATCCTTCTCACCGCATTGTCTTTAGCCTCCATTAGTTTAGCGGTGGTGCTGGTGAACTCTCCTATCATGTCTGAGCTTGTGTCTTCATCCTTAAGTTACCTTGCAATTAGACAAAGATTTAGTCTAAGGACTAGGACAACTGAAAGTGCAGGCCGATGGGGTCTTTGGCCCCTTAAAACAGAAAGACATATGATACCATGTGTCCTTTCATCTGATCTAACAGCTTCCTCCAGAAGTTGTCACTTACGTTTTGCACACTACTTTTAAGTTTGAGGTTAAGATTTTTAATAAGGGTGCAATAAATTGATCAAAAGTAACAGTAAAGACTTTTACTTTGCTACAATTAAAACATAAAACAGTTATTTTAAGTTGTAATAATTCACACAATTTTACTGTTTTTACTATGTTTGATCAGATAAATTGTTGATAAATTGTTGAGCAACGGCTTCCTATCAAACTGAACAAATGTCACCCACCCCAAACTTTTGAATGCTATGTGGCGAAAATTAAAGTTTATTCTTTGTGTGAAAAGACAAGTGTTCATGTTTGATAAGTTTTGATGAGTGTATATAACTAAGAGTCAAAAGCACCAATTTCTTGGACACTCATTCTTCTGTTTTTTTTTTCTTGCATAGTGAAATAGTTAAATTAAGATACTATGACAAATGCACATCTGAGTGAGCACTAAATGCCCTTGATACCTTGATTGGTTTATTCAGATCACCACTGCAGAATGTATGCAAGGAGACAGTAAACTTTTTCCAAGATGGATTCAAATTGTTCTTGATGACCTATTAATGACAAAAAAAAAAAAATAAAGTAAAAAAACAACCATTAGCAAAAAATAAACACAACAATTGATTAATTGTTTTACATTGACAAAAAAAACCAAAAAAAAACATTTGGTTCTCTGAGTGGATGAAACTGGGTAAAACCTCTGTCCTGTGAATTAGCTGCCATTTCCCATCTTCGTCTTGCTTGAAAAACTCCAGGAATGGATCTGACTTCCCAAACATATCCTGAAAGAAGTTGTGAACAATAAGTGTTAGTATCATAACTTCTTTAACCCAGCAGTAACAATTAAACAAAATAATTCCTACAATGGATAACAACAAGCTGTATGTCAACCTTTTTATCCAGGTTTTTGGCCTCCACTTCCAACACAATAGCCCTGTTGTCCTTCACCTCATCAGCTGTGACCTGTTCATACCAAAAAAAAAGAAAAAAGAAAAAAAAAGAAACCATTGCTAAATGTAAAAACTAATTTGACTGGCAGAACTGTTGTAAAAGCATGGCAAGAGATGCACTATAACCACTTATATACCATTATAGCTAATGAATAGTATACAATAATGACAAATTTAGCATAAATTCACAAATGCAAATGTTATTTTGTTCAAACAGAGGGCTTTTTGTGGTTTACTAAAAACTGTTCCATATGCAAATTAATCATACTTTTGTGAAGACCTTAAATTTTCCTACAAATTAACTAAATTATGAGGCCTGTAAAACATTCATAAGGAAAGTGGTGAAACTCTCATGTGATTATTCCCATGTTCTAATAACACTATCCCCATATTAGAAATATCAGTAAGAGTGTTTATGAACACGTACTGTTATTGTGCCTTTCCCAGCTGGTTTTCCTGCCTTGAGCTGAAGGGGATTGGTAATCTTCCTACTTGACACAATCTGTTGTCAAGTTTGATGCATAAACAAAGCCATGAATTAGTGTTTATATTTAACACTAATACACCATTAAACATGTATTATACATTTTAATAAAGTACAATGTCATTAATTTTAGCATTGCACCGAGGCAACTACCACAGAGCAGAGATCACATAAGGATATGTGCTTTTTATTGTAACACTTCTCACAATACATACCTGGCCAAGGGTGCATTCAAAGCCTCCCAGGAAGTCATCATCACTGAGGTTAACAGACTTGTTGTCAATATCATAGATGCCAAACTTTAATTTCTGCACCTTCTCAAAGTAGTAGTCAATGTGCAGTTTTGTGGAGAACTCAGGGTCCTGGCAATTCTTCACTCTCTCTGTGCGTTCTACCTGCAATGATTACATACATAAAGCAATAAGGATATATGTATGTGTGAAATATATATATATATATATATATATATATATATATATATATAAATCATTTAATAGTCCTTTAATCACCAATGATTATAGTATAAATCACATCAGTTACTGTTAATAACGGTGTCAATAAGCAGTGACTCTGTTGTGCAACTTTAGCAAGCTGTGACAATCAACCCCCCAAAACTGCTGTAGTGATACCGAGTGTCATTTTTTTTTTTTAGAGTATATATATATTTTTTGTTACACCTTTTCAAGGGTTAAAATGCCTACCTCTGCCCATTTGTCATCCCCGATGCTTTGCAGCAGAACACAGAGTGGATCAGATTTTGATCCAACATCTTTATCCAAGAGATTACTACAAGAGACGGAGAGCTCGACCTTCGACACACAATGAGCTGCCATCTGAAAACTAAGACAGAGACAAGATCGTATAAACTTTTTTTTTCTCGAATCACTGAAGCGTAAAAACGTGAGAAAATTTAAATATTTGATAAATGAAAAAGGGATATAATTGTTATAATTGCAAAACATACGAATCATACATGCTCCATTTCACAAAACTATGCCTTTTAAAAGAAATGTGAGGTAACTCTCGTATCTTGGCCTGGCGTTACATGTCAGTATTTGAGATTTTTCGACAGTCACGCCTTAAATGTATTATTACGCTGTTAAAAACCATTTTGTGCACTGCTTAATGGCGAACAGCCAATCTAAAACAGGCAATCAGCTGATATAAAATGAGCTGACAAATGCGACAATGAAATCAAAAATATCATACCCTTAACAGTTTTCAAACTGTAGAAACTATGCTCTGAGATTCTCTATCCCGAAACTGCCTACCACCACCGTCTCCGCCCTAACACGTTCTTGTAATATACAATGAGCAGGGCGGTGCCATTCAGTTCCTCTCCAGACGTGCAACGCTATTGGACAGAAAGCCAGCTATACAACGCTGCGATTGGCCAAATGCCTGTCAATCACCACACCAGCCTGTAGTACCAAGGACTGTGCATGAAACCAACGTAGACTGACTCATCACATACACGACAAAACAACTAATTTTAACCGAGCCCATAAACTTGTACTCCTCACACTTTACAATTTTAAAACACACGTATAGACACCACTCCCAAATCAATCTTTAAAATAATAGCGTTTCAGCGTTAATAACAGCCGAGTAATTAATTGCTTACTGCAAGAGCTCACCAAACAATGCAGTGATCCTTCAGAAGCTTTATATTTGTTATATTCTACCAGCGTCTGTAGTGCCACAGCACAGTAACGAGCATCGACTGGTTTAAGCGCAACCTCTCTTAGCAACTGGGTTAAAAAAAAGAAGAAGAAGAGGAGGAGCGTACTTCCTTGACCGCTATGGCTCCATAATAACTCAGATTCCACAAGTGGGACCAATCATATGCAAAAAGTGAGCAAATAGTACATTACTCTGTTGCACCTTATTTGGTGGATATTCTTTCAGAGGGACACATTGGAGGCATCGGTTCCTTCTTACAGTGCAATCAAAACAAACTGTAGATACGTTGTAATGTTTTTTAAAAGCTTTACTCCTTAACATCAGTCTCACTAATTCAATCTCCATAAAGCAATATTATAACTGATAACACAGCTTGTGAAAACAGCTTTTCAACAGCATACATAAACAAAATCATGTTTCTTGAAAACATTTATTTGTTGCAGTATCAGCTCAAATCTTTCCAAAATGTGACAATGCATAGCAGCATTTTATTTCTCAGAACAAGAATGACCCTTCACATACAGCAAAACATTTAAAGTTTTTTCCGCCACAATGCATTCTTCCTTTGAAATGCTGAAAAGCAAACACTATTAAATCTTGTAGACAATCCAATGCTCACAGTAAGTTCATAGCAGCACTAATATCTATGATTAGCACTTACCTGAACATTAACATGTTAATCAGGAACCAAGGCTCAGTGTCAAAAAGGCAAAGTAAAATATGCAGTCCACAAAGCTGGAGAACCGTGTGAGAGTGCAATATGGGCAGAAATATAGTCAACTCATCATTAATTTAAAATGTGCAAAAGATCAACAAATAAAAACAACCTGCAAAAATAATTCTGAACTTTTGTGCTTATAAACTTTTTTGCTTGGCCCATCACAAACAAATTCAAAGCATCAAGGAACAGCATTTGAGAGCAATCACACCTCACCTTCTTTGATAGAAATGCACTGAGAAGGTGTAGAACTCTTTGAAAACCAGGTTTGAAGAAAGAAATCACAACCATGTGCTACTTGAAAAATCTTTAGAAAAGCTTTTATGCAGCATTTTATGGAGACAATTGCCATCATAATCCACAACCAAAACAATGAAACATTTCATGCACATCCCATAAGTGCAGTTTGTGTGAGAATTGTTTATCATCTTGTATAATATCAAAGCAAAGTTCAAATGAGTGTTCCACTTTCTTTACATATGGAGACACCGCATTCTTAAAAACCCATCTGTGGCACAACTTTCACAGAATTTAAATGAATTTGTGATCCCTACACTGTACTTTAGGCATAAGACTAAATCGATACTGTGCATTTCAACAGTATTAACTAAAGTAACTACCAATAATTTAACATCATGACTCAACTGAACAAAACAGTTTCCATTCTAAAAACCAAGAACCCCTTTGACAGTATGATGCTTTTACCGGAGATGCTTTTCTGTGATGGCAGAAAATGAAACATTTAAAGAGTGCCTTCTTACGTCCGGTATATAAAAAAAAAACAAGAGAAAAAAAAAATATTTAAATGCATTGTGGTAAAAGGTTAATGACAAAGACAGTCTAAAGCAACAAGCAATATATTATAGCTAGAGTCCCATCTCTAAAATAACACATCTGATGAAAAAATATTTAAAATATAAACAGTTCGATATGTGAAACAAGGAAGTCACCGCAAAACATTTTATTGTTCATTTCTGAACCTGAGAGAGGGAGAAAAAAGAAGAGGACAGGAGAAAACAGAATACCTTTTAAGTGTCATTATTTCAGGAATGGCATTTTATTGACAATAGTTCAACTAGAAAGTATTTACAAGAAAAAAAAAGTGCTGGCATGTCAAAAACTAATAAACATAACTGATCCATTTTCGCAACACTTCCAAAAACAAAAAAGAAAACCTAGGAAAGAAGCTATCATCAAACACCACAGCAACAAGAGAAGAGTATCTAAGCGAGTAAGAGTAAAATGCTTTCATATACAAATTACAATGCTGCATTTGCTTCACATCCCCGCTTAGCATTTACAGAATTGGTCTGACATCGGGCTTTTCAAAGCAATTCAATGTGACAGCAACAGATACTGATAAAGACAGACATTTGCATTTTATTGACAGAAAAACTTGCAGCAGAAAGCAAACATTGTAACTGTAGGCATGAATTTAGCACACAATGCACAGCAGCACTGATTTTACCTCAGAAGGAAATGTGTAGATGCACCATGGATCAAATACAGATGTATAAAACTTGAGCAGAGATACAAAACAATGAGGAATTCTGGGAGTGAAATGTATTTGCCAACTAACCTCCATCACAGATATTAGGCTCTGGTATTGAACATACCATAAAGATGCCCCTTTTTCAGATCTGCAGATGAGAACTAACACATAATTGCCTGGAAGTTTTAAACAATGCTGTTTAGAGGAATTTAAAATAAACATTTTCTTTCCTCAATTATTTCATGCTTCATTAAACTACAATCTTGGATAAATAATGTGTACAGGAAAAAATCTTAATACCTGTCAGTTTCTTCTGTACATAAAAACAACCAGAAAAGTTTTTTTTCTTTCTTTCAGAAAACCATGTCAAAAGTTCAGACACTTGCAATGACAAAGATGTTCCTTTCATCCCAAAGCAATCTTAACTTTTCTTGCTCCAATGGGCCTATCATTCAGGTCCATAACAGCAGCCATTGCTTCATCCTGAGAGTCAAAAGCTACCATCGCTTCCCCAGTGGGCAAACCTTTCTCATTGAATTGCAAGCATACAGAACCAGGCAACACTTGATAGCCATAGAAGAAATCAATTATCTCGTCAACGGTCACTGTAAAGGGCATGTTTTGAATTTTGACAATTGTGGGCCGCGTATTACCTGGACCACTGTTGGATGGTCCTCTTAAACTCTCAGAAGCTGGCCGCTGAGCTTGGCTACCTCCACAATTTTGGCTGATTGCCTTATGAGAAGATCCATTATCAAACGGTGGTAGCCCCCTTAAGGGATCTAATGCACCTACAAAGCCAGGTGGTGCACTGTTGTTGTCAGGTCTGAAACCAGGGTGCTCTAAAATAGGACCGGACAGAGGTCCCCCAATCATTGGTGGGGGAACGCCAAGAGAGATGTCACCCAAAGCAGCCCCAAGTGGCGGTAAAGGTGGTGGACCTGCCAGTCCATTACCAGGAGCAATGAATGGGTTGACAAAATGGGGGCCATTGCCAAGGGTCCCTACAGCATTTCTCAGAAAACTGAACTCATCGCCTGTCATTCCTGGAAAAGCATGAGGTGCTTGGGGAACTTGGACCTGGGGCTGAGTGTGTGCATGGGCATGAGCATGGGCATGAGCATGGGAATTTCCTTGGGATTTCTGGCCTCTTTTTGCCTGGGGAGGAGGATTTCTCTCAACTTCTTTCATCTGCTCAAATGTTACCAAATGAACGAAAGCATCCCTGCCATTCAATTTCTGCCTATGTAGTCTTTCTGCTTTAAGTGCGTCCTCATCAGACTTAAACTGCACAATAGCCTGGCCAAGACCATTACCATTTGCGTCAACTAACACTTTAAGGCTTTCCTCAAACAACTGAATCCCATCAAGAAACAGACGGACATCTTTTTTTGCCACGTTATAAGGAATATTGGTTATGTGAGCACAATTCTTGGCACTCTTTCCTCCTTCACCCGAGCTATTCTTCTGATTGGAACCCTGCATTCGTTTGCGAATGGCATCTATCTTTTCATACATATTTTTCTTTGTGATTGGATGCACCTGTATGAAACGACTACCCATGTACTGCATATGGCATCCGAGAGCAGCTTTGTAGTGAGTTTCATTCCTAAACTCCAAAAATCCCTCACCAGTTGCCCTGCCATTGAGTCCATATGCAATGTAAATGCTATCTTCAACAATGTCAAGATTTTTGAAAAACTCAAAAATCTGCTTGTTTTCTGCTTCATATGGGAGTCCTTTCAAATACACACAGAATTCTTGTTTGTGGGGAGATCGGGACCTGGCTCGCTCACGGCCAGAGGGTGATGGTGAATTGGTGTTTCTGCGAGGATGACGGTTATGTTCGGACTCACTACCTGCTTTAGAGTGTCCAGCGCTCTCTCTCCACTGCTGTTCTGTAGCTGGAGAAACCTCAACATATCTTTGGCCTATCATTCCTGCATTTCTTTTCAGAGCCTCAAAAGAATCTTGGGGTGAGAAGAACTTAACCAATGCCCTGCCGTTGTTTCTACCCAGGTGGTCTTTGAGCAAACGAACTGACTCAACCCCAAGTCCCAGGAAAAAATCTCTAACTTCACTTTCAGTGACTGAAAAAGGAAGGCTGTGTAGATGAATGTAAAACTCATCTGGGTTTGCCACGGATGATTTCATATGAGACTGGAGGTTCAGGGGGTTTAGAGGGTTTAAGGGATTCAGGAACATTGGATTGGGATTTCCTAGAGACAGTGGACCAGAGGCTAAACCACCAGTGACAGGGCCAACAGGGGGAGGGATACCGGGGTTAAATGGTGGAAGCCCTGGCAGGTGCGACATGTGTGCAATGGGAGGGACTGGAGGCACTGATGTTAGCGGATTAACAGCTGGTACTGGTGGCAGTGTGGATACTGGTATGGGGGGCATGGGTGGTAGAGATGGCATGGTGGGTAAAGGAGGTATTGGGGGAGGTACAGAGTTCAACGATGACATTACCGTGGTCATTGTGGATCCCAAACTAAGACTTGGGCTGCTGAAATTATTAAAGTTTGGGGGCATGTTGCCCATTGTAGTGGTCGAAAAGGTAGGGACATTCTTATTGCTTACAGGCTCATGTGTTGACGAAGCTGTGGTGGCTGTAGTTGAAGTTGTGCTACTAAAACCTTGTGCTGTGGTTGGCATGTTGCCTCTTCCACTTCCACCAGTATTAACCTGTGGACTCGGCCTACTGCCATTTCCGGCGGCAACCTCTGCACTGCCAGTTTCAAAGCGTCTACGGCTGAGCTCAATCATATTTTGCATTTCCGTTTTGCTACTCAGCAAAAGAGAAACCTTGGAACCTTTGATTGACCCCCCTGTGTGCATCATCCCAAGCCTTGCATCTTCATCTGTGGCGAACACGATAAAAGCCTCACCGTGTTCACCCCCTACAATATGCACACCACCATCCGGTATGGTCAATCCAGAGAAGAAATGGCGTATGTCCATAGTCCCAGCCACAATGGGGAGACCTTGCAAACGGATGACCACAGCCATGCTGAGGTGCAACAACAAACACCTGTAGATGAAAGAAGGCAATGACTGTCAGGCTATGGTAAAAGGCAAAAATACAACAGAAAACCAGTATATAAACTACAAGACGACGACAATCAAAAGCAAGACCAAAGATTATGACAGAAAACACATTATAGCAGAATAAAAAGCACTGGAATTTGAACACTACAAATCCAGTAAGAATACGAAATTCTTAGCTCATCACATTGTTTAGAGGCTTTGTAGTTGTAGCCAAAGCACACTACCACACTTCATTTCATAGCATGCAACAGCAGTTTAGTATGAAATCTAACTAATGGATCTGAACAAAACGTATAAAGCAACTGCAATTTTCAAAGTTTTAAACAATCTTGAAACAATTCATACTACATAAAACACTATTAAACATGCCAATTTCCTGAGTTTAACTGACAACTCAACTCACAATCTTCAAATGTAACAAAGTCGAGACCTCTAATACGGTTTGGTCTTTTTAATTAAGCAAATATTGGTTAAATTGGTTTCAAAAGATTTGGTTCAATTCTTATCCTGGAGACTTACAGAACTGCAAGTTTTTATATTATCTGACATATTCAGTTCATATCCTCAACTCCTAATGAGCTGATAATCTAAATCTGGTATTTTAAATAAATGATACATACAAAATATGCAGTGCTGTGGGTCCTCAGAACCAGGATTAAAAACCACTGGTGCAGCCAATTCTACAGCGTCTCTGGCTTAATGATTTACTGAACACAGAGTTCCAAAACCTTTTGAACCATGGACTTCCATGACTTTTATAGTCACCTGTGATTAACAGATAAGAATTTTTTTTTTAAATACTTTTTAAAAATTAGAATAAAAACGGAGACTACACTCACCAAAAGCAATTTACATCTTAGCTGACAAATTATTAATAAGGACTTGAGCAGAGCCAGAAAAAAACTTGTATTGCTTGACTTTAAGATTTTAATTTAGACTCTTCCAGATTCAGGAATCGCAATTTTGAAATTCTCAAAATTTTTCAAATTCTCTTTCAACAACTATGAGAACCCTAAATATGCATTATAACATTGTACTGTAGACAGTAACAACCTAAAACAAAGTTTTGCAGCAATTTTCTTGGTATCCCCCAAAACTCTGATAGCATTTAACAAAATCAACCATTCACACAGAACGCATATTGCAATAACATTTAAAAAAAACAAAGCAACATTTCTAGATTCTACATGAATGCATTTCTTATTCTTTTTTTAAACTGAAAAAGCATAAACTAAAACTAAACTAAAAAAGTAGTTGACCAAATATCTCTAAGTTTAGTTGATCAAGATCCCTCAGATGCTTACCTGTCTTAAAAGTGCTGCTTCTTTACAAGATGCACAGGATACCCAAGCCAATCCTGACGGCAATCATTTAAAATCAAATCTTGACTGTAATAAAAAAAATAACGGAGGGAAATATACATAAACAGCATTAGAGCAAGCATAGCCATGAGTGACTCCAAGAAAACTATTCAGTGCCAGCCACTTCCAGCCCTTTTATTATAACATATACTTGTACAGCAAAACTAAAAATGTAATCACCACTTGTGCACATCAGATGTTGGCCAGCTGCTTCGCAAAAGCCATACACATAAGAACTGAACTTAAAACGCATGCATGTCATGTATTTCAAGAACCCCAGCAAAAATTCAAACTTAACAGCAACACATCAAAACACAGGAGCATTTGAACATTTTCATATAAAAAGGGGGGGGGGGGGGGCAGATGTCAAAGCATATTGAGCTTCATAAACAGACTGTAACCTTACATGGAGTGAAAATAACATCTGATAATGTTGGTAAGTTGTGAGCAAATTGTAAGAAACACAATTAGAGAGCATCTCTAACAGCATCTAGCTGGTCTCAAACTAACTCGTGCATTTCTGACCTGCAAATTGGTAACCTGCAAGTGCAAACATACAAAACAGAAAAGAAAAAAGCCAGTGTGACACTAAAAACAACACAACTGTACAATTTTAGAAACCTTTCTTCTGTATCACTGTACAAAGAATGTGAAACATACATGATCCATGATACGTACAAAAAGAGATAAACCAAGAGTAAAACAGGAATTTAGTGGTTTACTTCAGATCTTCTGAAGAGACATTTTCACTTTATATGATAAACTGAATTAATTTAGGTTTCATTTGTTTTGAAGATTACAAATGTTTAATCTCTTTAGGTCAGAAAATGACCATTTTCATTTATACAGTTTAAACGGGAGTTAAGTATTTGATCACCTACCACCAGAAACCACAAAAACTAGGTTAGTTCTTACATAAAAGTGTATTCAGACTAAAATGTGACAATCTCCTACATTCTACCAGTTAACCCAAAAGTGGAAACCAAGAAACCAAGGTCACACAAGCAGTAACCATTTGAACATAAACCTGAATGCACGTAAAACAGATAGTAACTACTACTAAAAATAAAAAGTGTCAAGGTTTAAAGCTGTTAATCGCACTTGTGTGAAAATCTTTTCACTTTTCACACGACTTCCACAGCCAACCGCTCCAATGTCACCATATTTATGCCAAAGTGGCTACAAACTTAATACAACATCGCGACACATGACAAATTGTGTGTCAAATAGTTTGTTCGCTTTATCAGGATCAACCAACCACTGAAACAAAAATGCGAATCATAACCATAGAAACAAACAGGCATGTCAAGTCGTCAATAAAATTCAACTAGTTAAATGTGAGTTTAACAATAACATCCATGGCATGGCGTCATCGGCCATTCAAACCTCAGCAGCAACGAGATTACAAAATGGCGCCGTCTGCGCTGATTCCGTCTACAACACAAACAAAGCTCCCTGCAACTCTCTCAGTCTCTCAGCATAGCACTTCTCAGAAATAAGAAAGCAACATAACCGTTGCACGAGAAGGAAAGGATGTCTGGCTAGCTCCGCTTTACCCATTTAAACCAAACTAAGTTGTGTCTTTTGATTACAGCGCACAATCACCCTGCCCTCCATTAAACTTATAAAACAATTGCATTTTTGCAAATGTCGACAGTATTGTGTATGGGTAGAAGAAATACATTGTGTGAATTGATGTACTCTGCATAGTCTTACCGATTTTTTTTGTCTTAACTGATCTTTTTAAAATAATAAAGACGAAGCGCTTCAACAGTGTTCTTCCACGTCTGGTGGCGCTCAGTCAGTGACGACACTGGCGAGAGAACAAGAGAGAGCGACGGCGCATGCGCTGCTTCTTCTCGTTCAATGGCCGTTCACTCCTTGGAGTATGACCGCCATCTACTGTATAGTCTACTCACTTACATGGCTGAGGAATCTGTATCGCTGTTTTATTATTGTTACAGGCTCCTCAACCTCCGAGATCCTCAGACACTAGGCCTAAATCCTGTGATCTAATCCTGTAAGATCTAAAAAGGTTAAAACCACCAGATATGATCATCTCTCCAACCCTTTCCCAAAAGGTCCACCACGACATTCACTGGTCTGTTCTTTATATAGCTAAAAAATACTATTATTACACTGATCATCAGGCAAGATACAGTGGAGAATGGTCTGGTATTCATGCTGGATTCAAGAGGAGCATCAAACTCAAGTCATAAATCTACTGAATGATACTCACGCAAACTTGAATGAGATATTAATATGGACTTTTCTGGTGTTTATGCAATGTTTATACTCACTACCACAGATATTAACAGATGGATTTGACATGCTTTGAGCAACTGCTCAAACAGCAAATAAAATAACACCAAGTTCCGATCACAGTAAATTGCTATTTATTAGTTATTTTGGGTAATATGTGCATTTCAAAACTATCAGCATAATAAAAATGTTAAACCTCAAAAGCATTAACACATTTAATGTTTATTGCAGCAAGTTTATTTTTTATACATTACACGTACATTATGCAATATTTAAATTTTAATTCACATCAGCTGTTAAAGCATGTGATTTCTTTCAGATGAACTTACTAAGCAAAAATACTAAGCAAAGGGAACATTTATATATTCATTGCTGAAGCATATTTGATTTTAACTGATTAAAATCCAAAGAAAGTAGATGAAATAAGATCTTTCTACACAGAGGAAACTGATATAAAGGAAATGATTAGATCTATAAAAAAAAAAAAAAAAAATGATTTTCACAACCGAGGAGTTTCTGAACTTGCAGATGTCAATTGGAACGACACAAACAGAAGTCAACTTTCCAGGAACAGTTTCTCTATTCAAATCTGAACCAGAATTATTACAATACAACAAAAACTGATCCCGGATCTGCCTTGAGTACTTGCAGTACCTACAGTACATGCTACAAAATCAAAGCACAGTTTTCATACCCGAGACATAAATTTACTGTGTGCTGCAGTCAGATTACTGACAATCCTCTCCTCAATCTCTACCTCTTTTTGCACTTCCTCATCTGTGAGGACTAGCTCTTGTTGCGTGTCTTTGGTGACAACAACCACATAACCACGGCGTGTGTCGAGAACATTGGCAACCACTGCCTGGTGGTTGTATGTTTCTAAGGCACGCCGTGCTCGCTCCAGAAGGATGGAGGGGTCCGTTTCCAGCTTGAAAGAGATGACGAATGCCTTAGGTGCCCAGTCCTTCACCAGTGGGGACAGCATCTTGGGAACCATCTTCATACTTATCTAAATAACATTAAACAAGCACATGTTATATGTTGTTTGGAGCCTAGATTAACTAAATGTAGTCTAGCAGAGGGGTGTAAAATAAAATATTATATCCATATAGACATTTTAAATCTAAAATAATGAAAATTTGATAAATAATAGATCAAACAGCACAGTTCTTTAGTGAGTAGAAAAACATTAATGTAACGTAATATAAATATTAAAATAATTTATCATATACATTTTTCACATGAATTTGGTCTTTATCCATGAAAATATGCAGCTGCTTTTGCAAATTTGATTTTAGGATTAGGGTCCCTTGCATGAGGATGATCATATTATTTGGGGGTCTGTGGCAATCTAAGAGATTGAAAACCCCTGGCCTAGAAGACTTAATTAATATTTGTATTTATTACACAACACCTGAAGCGGCCCGTTAGAGGACTGGATTTTGTGTTCTGGCATTTCATATGCTGGGATGTAGAAATCAGAAACAGCAGCAGCCAAATAAAACATAGCCTTGGACCCTAGGAGGGAAAAACAGAAATGAAACTAGTAATCCCACAACAAATGTACTCAGCCTCAAGTAATCAAAAAGTGGCTTTGTTCACCTATGGAGCTTAATGCTTGAGCTGCAGCCTTGAGTAGATGGAGGTACTCCGACAAGGTGTTGAATTCCACCGGCAGCAGTAATCCTGCTGCTTTCACCTCCTGATAGCGCTTTAAAACCTTTGCAATGTTTGGAAGCGCGTTCTGATCCACTAGGATCTGACCAGCATCTTCCTCTACACTCTCTGATCGTAAGCTATCCAGTAAATTGACCCCTGTGTACAGACGAGTGTATGGGTAGAGAGAACGATGCCTGTGCAGAAAGATCACTGCATAGCCTGAGTCCAGAAAATACTCTGCAGAAGAGGCCCCTCGCCGACCACTGCTGAAGTTGTCCAGGAACCGTACTGTCCGGGATTCCAGGGGAACTTTAGTTCCTCCAGAGGTGATGAGGACTACTCTGCGCCCGGCCGATCCGTGATGTTCAGCAAAATCTGCCATGAGTTTCTTGACCTCTTCTGCATGAGAGGGGACCGAAAACTCCTCAGACAGTCCTCCATCCACTGCCTTTGAGGCCGAAGGCTCAGCGTGGGCCATTGTAAACCTAAAAGAATAAAGTTTTAGTTATTAAAGTGTTACTAATTTACATGTGTTTATGGATGACCATTTGGAATTAAACATGAGCTCAAGAAGATCAGACTGATATTTAAGTATTATGACATTACATGCTAATGCAAAACACTGTTAGTTAGTCAGTTAAGGTCAGATGAATATTTGACGAAGTTCTAACAGGAATTTAAAGTTAAGTGTCTTATTATCGCGTTGATATGGATAAATTAACATAATACGATAATCAAGGGTTTACCTGTTTGCTCACTCACAAATAAACCGCTAAAGAATATAATTCACTAGCGAATGAACCTTTTAAACTTGGTCTTAGGGTCTGACAGATCAGTAGGAGCAGTTCCCGCAACTTGTTATGGTTGATGTGCGCATGCGCAGCTTCGTATGTTTTGATAGGCTCGTTCAGAAAATTCCAAAATAAAGGTTTTCAGATGACTGTGATTCTGTTTTTATGGGCAACATGGATCACAGTGGTATGAAAGACAAAAGAAAGTACACAAGAAAACAGAGATAATAGAAGGAGAGTGGTCAGTAAACAGTGGCATAATCATCCATCCAACATATCAAATACATTTCAAATGTAGGATTTGAAGGAGGAATGAACTGCAAAATATTTGTAAAATATGTAATTCACATTCAGTTTCACAGGGGGGCCGCATTGTCTAAGCTATACAAAAGGAAAAGCGTTTCTCAGTTTAAAAGCTGCAAATAATTTTGTAAACATTTAGGACTGGGTCTTGAAAACTTCGCATTGTAAATTAAACATTTACTCATCCTACAAATGAATAAATACTCATTATTTTAAGATTTGCAACTATTAATATAACAATAATAATTTAAATAAATAAATAAAATAAAATAAATGTGACGTTATTTGAAACCTTAAACACGTGGTGCACCCACTGATCTATATTATGACTATTCTCTGAATATGGCTATGCACTTCTCTATTATAGATCAGTGGGTGTACCACAAAAGTAAAACAAATGAGTTATTTTTTTTCTTCCTCCAGACAAACAGAGCACAGTGGGGAAACGTCTTTATATAATTTATTATTATTACTATTATTATTTTATTAAATACTTTTGGGATGCTGTCCACATCTTTTATTAGGAAAAATTATATTAGTAGGCCTATATTTATAGTTATCCAAGTGCCAAAAGCTTTAAGAACTGCACCGTTATCAGCAGTAATAATGTTTCTTATTAACCAAATAGGCAATTACTATTTTAAATACTGATTAATATTCAAAATAGTTCGAAGATTACGCACGAAGTCACAATCCACTATGACAGCTCAACATCCATTAATTGCCTAATTTAAAACCAGAGAAAAAATATTAACAGCATAAAACCATCTTCCTTTTAAAACTTTTAAATGTATATTCGGATATACAGCTACTCTTTCGACAAAGGATTTATAATTAAATCGATTAGACCCTACATTTAATTTTCGAAATTGTTTTTTTTATCAGATGGTATGGTTGTGCTGAAGAAAAGCCATTTATGAATTTCATGATAATGCTTGTACACTAAAGGCACTACTTTCCGGCTGCAAAGCCTGTCGCAGCTTGGTACAGTGGGCCGTTCTCCGGCTAATGTCCAAAAGTAGTTCCGGATTTTTGATCCGCGCAGTCCCCGGATGTTAGCTATTCAGAGAGAAAAACGAAAAGAGCGAGAGAGAGGCGGAGAAGCTAGGAGACGCCACGGACAAACCGGTAAAGGGATTGCGGGTCTCAAACCCACGATAAACACGGAGAGCAGAGGCTTGTTTCGGGGAGAGAGAGGGAGCTGTTATCGAAAAAAGGAAGGGGAGGGGACGGCTAACTTTGACAGACCTGCACTGGCCTCCAGGAGCGGACACGAGCCCGGGTGAGTGCGGGTGAACGTTACAAGCTCGCGACATGGAGCTTGCGAAGTTGAAGTCAGGGCCCGCGAAAAATGGACGGCTTTAAATATTAGTTATGTGGTGCTTAAGTTCTGAGCAGAGCGGAAGGACGGACGTTCAGGCCTCAAGTGGTATGCCGCTGCCGCCGTTGGTCGGGGGCAGGTGGGGACACTGCATGCTCCACTGTCACAGCAGAACAAGTTTAGTTAGCAAGCAGCTAGCCCAGTAGCCGCCAATACGTTTTTTTTTTGTCAAACAGGCAACGAGAGTGAGCTGCTAATTAGCCGCCAGCTTTACTTTAGCTCGCCTGCTATTTGACTTGCAATATTTGTGTTTGAAACTCGGTCAGTAAGCCGAGCTGGAAGGGAACTGCCAAACGAGCAACTTTTGGTCCTGTCAACTAACAGTAGTTGGAGGTGGAGGCCGTATCTATTAATATTTTGGAAACAGACGTGCGGCAGCTGCGTGTCATTTTAAATACAAATCCTGGCCATGTTGTGGTGCCATTAAGATGCATATATCCTCAGGTTTTTTTTAGTGTGACTTTATGGAGTTGTGCATGAGTTATTTACCTCTCTGTCTGCATATGCTGGATGAATTAGCCCTATAAGTAAATTTGATGACAGGTTATAATAATAGTTCTGATCATACATTGAGCAATATTTGGAAGATTGTATTCATATCATATATAGACAGACTGTCATATTATCTAGTCAATGCAAGACTAGTCCCCCGTCTGTTTAGCTGCTGGAATGTGACGCACTGTGTGTCAGTTATTTGGATGTTCCCCTTTAGCTGCTGCAAGAACAGACCTCTGCTTTCATATTGTGCTCTGAATGAGATCTTGTTGTTTATATCGCGATGTCTAACGTAAAGTTTATAATTTTACATTAAGGCAAGACACACACCACAGGCAAATATGGTAACTGGATATCACTATACTTCCCCAGTTGATTAATATACAATTTGGCAATTGTTTTGTATTCCAGTTTTTGTGCAAATGAGGTGTAATATAATTAAATGTGCACTTATTTGCGTAGTTGCATAATTTAATTCTTGTATCGTTTTGTTGAAGAATTAGAGTTCAAATTTATAGAGCGATTTTTTTTTTATTTTTTTTTGGTATCTTGATCACTTCATAAATCAGATAATACTGACCACAGTATTAAAATGTTATAAACAGTCTGGTAAAAGATATGTATTGTAATTAAATTCTACAGATGCAAAAGAAAGAAAGAAAAAATATATATAATTTTGGGTGATTTTTTTCACCTTGTATGAAAGAAGACATGTTATAGAAGCAATAAAAATCTAATATCTCAAAATTGACCAGTGCATGAAAAGACAATTGTTTTGACTGTTGTGTCTTGTCCTATGTTGGCAATGACAGCTTTTCTGCATATTTTTGCATGCATGTTACATTTGTATTGGCCTGATGAGGATTGAGCAACAGCATTTAACGAGTTATGATATTTTCCCCCCTCCTCATTCACTTAGAGAGTAAAGTACGAATGGAGAGACTGTTGAATTATGTACTAGCATGCTTAAAATATTGAATGATGGACATATGTGAACTACCCGGGACATATTTTCCCCACCCAGTCAGTGTAGCAGTACAATAGTGTGAAAGATTCACGTTAGCACCAGACTTGTTTGTCTTTGGGTTGTCAGCCCACAGAACGCAGAAAATGATTGAACCATCAGTTGCCTGTCAGAACATGCCTGGTGGTTTTTGTGCTGAAACTGCTGCCTTTTAGTATTTACAATTATTGTATTAAGAACATTTGTATAAAAGATAATATGAGTCATGAAACTTATGCTGTACATTTTGATCTATGTTATGTTCTGTACATTTGTGTTGATGTAAAATGGCAGAATAGCAGTATATATGATTTCATTAGCATTTGTTAGATGAACGTAGGCCCATTTTATGAAATATGGTACATAGATATTAGAAAACACTAACAAGATGAAAGATGATTTTAAGAATACAGGAAAAACCTATAAATGTATTACCAGGTAATACCTGTTTAGTTTGAATCATTTCAATTATATAAAGAAAAAAATAAAGCACCTGAAATATTAGTATGTTTAAAATATGTTGATTTAAAAAAAAATAATAATATGGTTCACATCATTTCTATTTTCTAATATTTTTTTTCCAATATGTTTATGCATATATGAGGAGGACATGAAATGCAATTTTTTTTTGTTTTGTTTTTTACTTCAGTTTTAAATGCTGTCTTAAGCAAAGGTATTACCCCTGAAGTGTCTTTTATCTTTCTTCTTGTTCTGTATGTTGTTCATTAGTGATTAGCTAAATAGTCTGGAATGGGAGCTGTTAAAGAACATAAGCATGGCATCTGTTGTAGCGTACCATAACTGTTCCCATGTCAGGATCTGACGAGGCCTTCGCTGCAGTATTGCATACAGACTTGTCTCCGTCTTGCCCTCAGGCATCAGTGGGCATCCTGCCGCTATGTGTAAACTCACCTGGAAACTGCTGGCTTTATGCATTCCACCTACTTTATCATCACTAAAGGCGCCATAGGCTACATGCCAAATAGGGCATTGTATGGAGCTTTAGATCTTTGGTGACTGTGTTATTAATTTTTATACGTGGGAGCTATACAGTGTTCAGTGTAATGAGTTGTCTTTACCATTACACTATTTACAGTGTTTTCTGAGGCATTAGCATTTTTTTATTTTTTCCCCTCTGCTGAATTGGTTGATGAGATTTTGTCCCACATTTAGAAAAGTTAAGCCTTTCTCCAGCTGTGCTGCAAAAACATCTGTTCTTTTACATTTGTGTTGTGTGAAACCAGTGTATCAAATTCTATCTTTTTCTGTCTGGTTGCAACAAGTGGTTTGCTTGCCATTTTCTCCATAAAATTTTCACAATCAGACAGATTTTAGTTTGTGGTGTTGAAATTCCTGTAATGACTTTGAATTAGCAGCAAGGCCTGTGCAGATTGAGCAGTCTTGACGTGAGCAAAGAAGAGACAGCCCCTCACCTTTCGCATACCAATATCTCATCTGGAATGCAGTGGTGGCCCTTTGCCCAGCCCTGTCGAGGCTTTTAATTTCCCCCCATGTTGAAGTGATTATTTAAATGGCTGTCCGTGAGATGAAGTTATCAGACTCCTGTTCGTAAATGGGGTCCAGGCAAGCTAAATGCATGGCTTCCCCTGCTTAGAAACTGCCCATCAGGTAACCACTTGTTTGATTGCTCCTACGCTCCCCCTGGTGATGACATTAAATATCTGGATTAAAATGCTTTTTGTTACTTTTCTGTGCTTTGTACTTTCTTGTTTACTTTCTGCAGCCCTCAGTGATTGTCAGTATTGCATGTTGGTTCTTGTTAGTCCTAGAAATTGCTATGACTTAAAGAACATAGCACTCTTGCAATGCTGGTATTTAATTATTAATTCATGTTTTTTAGTCAAATGCAGAATCATTAACATTTTTGTAAGAAGTGTTAGTTCAGACAAGCTGCCATCATTAATATTACTGTACTTTTTCAGGATATTCTCTTTTCCTTTTATATCAGGGATGTGATAGAACATAGTCTGAGATTGAAAGACTACTTAACGTTTTGATATCTCAATTTCAATTGATTTTCATGTTGAATGTCAATTGAAAAAAATAAGATTACTCAAGATTGATCTTTTAGTCTATCAGTGTAAATAATGAATTAAGAGACCAAGATTCTGAAAGGGTTTTACCATAAGGTCTTTTGGCCTGCAAAAGCAAAACTCATGCTCAGGATGCTTAGTTTTGTATCTTTTGTCACCAATGACGTTTTACTTGTCAGTTGTACGAATTAATCTGTTCTTGGACAACTGGTCAACCATTTTGGTCTGTGTCTATTTTCATTGTCCATTTAAGGCTGTTGCAACAACGCCTTCCAATCCGAGGCTCTTGTTGTGGTAAGAAACTATATAGAGCTTTGCTTTGCTTTGCTAGTCGTAAAAGTCAGAAAAGATGCATCATTAGCAAAGCCGTTCATTGCTAGAATGCAGATGAGCTATGAAGACATTTATCTCCGATTCCAATTTGAATCTTATTTGCAGTCATATTGTGTGAGCCCACTTTTTCATGTTTAAAAAGTCTCTTTATGTGAAAGATCACTGGGGGATAATTGCACTTAAGTGAACCTCATTTAGAACTGACCAGAGCAATTACAGTAACTGCAGTTCCAGGCATTTTTTGGCCACTGGTTGCTAGTGTTGCAGTTTCAGGCTATGATCAGATTTGAAAATGTATTGATGTTGAATAGCAGGAAAAATTTTAAACATATTAATTCTCATGAATGACAATTAAAATAATTTAGCGCTTACAAAAAAGAAAAGAAAAAAAAGAGCTTTTCACAAGGTGTTACAAGGTGAGCTGAAGCCAACACAGTTTCCCTGGGGCTTTTGGGAGCTATTTTATTATTAATGGTATTCAGGAGCCAAATTTCGAGTTTTGCTCAGCTGGGTGCTTTAATCTATTTTTGCTGTAAATTAATGAATTTTTAAAGAGCTCCTCACTAGATATGGGTGAATATGGGAATGCTGCACTGGTTCAGAGTTTTTCAAACCCCCGCCCTCCACCCCTGGGAAGAGGAGCACAGATCTACAGAAGCACTACACTTTCATTTTTTATTAATGCTGAAATTCACTGCTAGAGCCCTACCAGTCTCTCTATGTACAGAGAGCTTTGTTAGATGTTGGTCTGTGCTGTGCTGCACTGGTGGATCCAACAGCAGTTGGAAATCCAGATATGCAGTGGAGTGGACAGATTATGTGTCATCCGCCCCCAATACCTGGCTGGAGACCCATTCTGCCTTCCAGATCAAGTTTTTCATGAGTGCAAACGTGGCCTTGGCTGCCTGTTTTTGCTCATGTGTTGGTTTGACTAACCTCGTCCCCAGTCTACTGTAGCATTTTGTGGTCTCAACAGGTTGCATGCAGTCAGTCACTTTCATTAACCATGCAGCGTTACCAATTTGACTACACATTCCCTCTGTTCACCACAGGCACGTCATTGAAATTTGTGGGGATATACCTTGGTGTATGTTCATTTTTTTCAGTATGACTGCAGAAAAATTTCTTGCTGCATTGCCTATTTATCCTTGGCAAATCACTCACAGTAGAATTGGAGGACTTTTTGTGTCTTTTGTCTCTTAAAACCATAGAGCAGCACAGTGTTTTTTCACTTAGTGCCTGCTAAAGGTAACAAACGCTGTGAGCAGGGAAAGGGTTTTACCTAGATTACACAGCTTAAGTAATCATAATCAAGCTTGGCTAATACCATTTAATAACCATTTTAATTACTTTAGCTTACTGCACACTCATCTGTAGTTACAATTGCACTTCTGGAAAAGCCCCTAATAACTTGCTAAAGATGGACAATTATCCATGCTCTGTGCTCTGAGAGCAATTTCTGCCCAGTTCCCTCCATGTTTTGGTTCATTTCTCCCATATGAAAGTCTTTGAGTAGCCAAAGCTGTAATGCAAACATTCGTCTGATTAATAAAGCTAATGGGTTTAGTGTAGTGGAAATGTTCAAGTTTTGTTTTTAAAGTTGGCTTTAAATGAATCAAATTTTAATTTTAAAAGGTGTTGCATTTATTATTGATTTCAAAACATTTTTTAAAAGGATTTAAAGCTCTTAATGCTTCACCTTTTAAGTTATAATTTGACATGGTATTATGCTAATTGGGGAACTGAACAATGCTTAAGGTCATTTTTCTGAAGCAGCTAAATTTATTTTAACAGTTTATTTTAAGTAAATCAAGTAAATCTCAATACCACAGTGTTGCGTTTCTTCCTCTCCTTGAGAAATTGTTAAGTTTTAGAAATGTTGCATCATAAAAATGTTTGCTGGTTGCAATAAGTGTTCTGAAGGAATACTCAATGTTATTCTTGATCGGAGTAGAATGTAAATGCTTCATAGCCTGACCAGTGAAGTAGCACCATGTGATGTTTGCCTAGAACTGGTGAAGTAATATTACAGTTAGTGCTATCAGGATTGTAATTTTTTGTAAGTTTAGTTAGTGTAAGTTTAATATAAACTACTGTTGTTAAAGTGTCAGTGAGATTGTCATTCCTTCTTTAATGGAGGACATTTAGAGATTATATATTATTTGACCATTATTTCTCAAACTTTCCTTTGTAATTTTATGCATTTTTGTATTCAAATGATTTTTAGATTTTTTTTATGCTAGATTTTTAGATTTATTAAGTATGCTAACTTAAGTGTTCAGTGATCCCTCCTATCTCAGTAATCATGTACAGGCGATTATATTATTACGGTTCAACAAAACCATTTTGCATAATCTTGTCTGGTCAGTCTGAGCTGCTCTTGTCTTTGACCTTCTCACCTGTCTTCTGATTAAGATGTGTTTACAGCATCATTACAGGCCTGCTGTGGTTTTCATCATAGGTAAAACTGGCACAGAGAGTGTTTAATGTATTTAGCACACTACTGAGATCAAGTTACAGTGTTGTCGTTCTCTTGTGATGTATTTAATGTTTTCAACCTTTTGACTCCATTGACTTATAGTTTCTGTTGCACTAAATTGTTCTTAACATTCTTCTTAAAAGGGAATGATTCTGTCATTATGCTTCAAAAAGTCCTTGAATGAAGCCAAAGTGCTCAGTGAAACTGGGGGAACGGATCTTTAAGATGATGTAACTGACACTAAAAGTGATTTCTGCCTCCTCCTCGAAGCCCCCTTCTGCTCCTGACGTCTCACACTTGTGCATTCAACTGGCTTCTCTCACTTAACAAACAAGAGTTCTGTGGAGAATGCCTCATGTTACTCAAATGAGTCATATTTCCTTTGGACTCTGTGCTGCTCCCTTTGCACAGCTTGAATTAACTTGAGATGGGGGAGGGGCACGCTCATCCCTGCTTGACTCCAAAGCTTTTGGAGGCTTGGTCAGTGCTGTTGGCCCTGTGTTGGTGTGTCAGTGATGAGACATGAGCTACACTGATCAATAGGTCTTTAGAATGCCAGATCCCTTGGTGGCTGACACCACCGACATCGGGTTGGGCTGGCTGAGTCATCGTCTCTTAAATAGGGCGACTGGAATCCTAGCCCTTGGAGTGACCCCGCCAGTGGCTGCCTGAGAGGAGGAAGCAGCACCTGGTGTCTACACTCACTTTTATGATGTTCTGTTTGTTTGTTTTTGTTTGGAGTCCAGCTATATATGTTGGTGATAATAGTTCAGCATTGATAATTCAGTTTGGAAGTGTCTAGTTTTGTGTGGTTGTTGTAGGGCTGCTCAATTATGGCAAAAATGAGGGGGCCATATGACCAAAACTTTATATGAGTGATTTATTTAAAGATAGTGATGCATATCAAATATGTATTTCCTGTAAATAAGGTTGCTATGACATCTACATTTTAGAGACCAGCAGAATTTCAAACAAACAAACAAAAAGTCCTCAAAATTATTGAAAATAATTAAACTGTCAGTAATTAAAAAAAAAAAAAGCAAAGGAACAAATGCAATAGAATTAAAAAGATACGAATAAAACATACGGTTAATGTTTTTGTATGCAAGTCTCAAGCAGTATGATTATTTCATTTATTCACTATACTATTTATTATTAAGGTCTCATTTCAGTTTTAGTTTGGCTCTAGTTTTGTATTTATTGCAGTTTATAAGAAAAGGTTCATGTAGCGTGGTACAGCCTTCTACAGAAATGAATAATCAAATGTAAAATGAAACATTACACGTGTATTTTCATTTTTAACACTTTACATTCATTTATTACATGACCAATGAAGGTATACATGAATAATCACCAAGTGCAGCATTTTGACATTTTTGCATGTAATTGACCGTTTAGGCTCGCACCTTGAGCTAAAAGATGACTTTACATGTCCGAGTTCTCCTCTGTCTCGGAGCGCATATCTTTCGATCCTCGAGGAGCAGTGCAAGTTCTTTTTAATGCTTTTAAAATCATGAATAAATATACTTTGATAAATCAAGCACGTCCCATTTTGCAAATGTCAAATTTCATGATTTTACTGATAGAGTTTAGAGTTGGGCAGTCTGTCTAGTAATAATGCAAACTATTCTAATAATAGTACAAAGACCTACTTTTAATTAATTCAAAATTTGATAAATTCCGTGACATCCCTCGTTAAACTGTAAATTCTGTTTTTATGATTGGATTCCGCGATTCCGTCCATGTTTTCTGTATCGTGGAAATCCTATGGCCCTACAGTAGACATCTGCCTGCTGTTCGCCCGATGCCTGAAAACCGAGGTATCTCCATATAATGGAGCCAGTGGCCCTTTTTTTTTTTTAGGCTAGTTCTGTAGCCTCCGGTCTACACGCGAGTCAACACGCGAGGGGAGGGGGAACAAAATCAAGGAGGTAGGGGCGAGCACACCACAGAGAAGGCAAACAAGCAAAGTGGCAGAATCAGAATTAAATATAAACAATATATCAATATATACGAAATGTCAAAATCCATATCATGTTTAAAAAATATCAAGATATTTCCCACCCCAAATATAAAAATAAAGAACAAATATAAAAATAAAACACTATATAAACTGATTCCTAAAGTAACTTTATTATATTTCTTCAGTCAAGAGCAGTGTTTTGTTGTTTTATTCATGTTAAAGGAATAGTTCACCCAAAAATAAAAATTCAGTCAGCTGTCTGTTAATTCTGTCATAGTTTTATTTTTATACCACCATCTACTCACTCAAAAGTGGTTTTAAACCTGAATGATTTTCTTTCTTCTTCTGGACACAAATGCTATCTTGAGGAACATGGAAAACCAAACAGTGACTTCCATAGTATTTTTTGTTACTATCAAATTCAGTGTGGACCAGCAACTGTTTGGTTACCCACATTCTTCAAAATTTCTTATTTTGTGTTCAGCACTAGAAAGAAATTAATACAGGTTTGGGACAACGTGAGAGTGAGTAAATAATGACAGAAATTAAATTTTAGGGTGATCTATCTCTTGACAGTAATGACAGTAGGCTGTATGTTTAATAGGCCTGCTGTCTCTTTAAGACCTGCACACATTTAATATACAGGTACGTGTACGTTTTTATCTCAACGGTTTACGTTTAAATTACTTCAATAATCAGGCGCTGTTTGACAGGCTTTAACGCATGCTCTTCGGGTGTATGCAAATAATGAGAGCATAACTCTACCACTGAGTAAACACTGCTGTGAATGCATGTGGCATTGTACAGTATACGACAGAGGCGCCAGAACTGCTGCTGATAAAATGTGCGCTATAGTACGATACTATTGATATTTCTTCAAGAGCAGATCGTGGAGACATTTTATTTCGCACACACCTAAATCAGATGTAGGTCAGTACAATTAAATCAAAACGCGACATGAACTAGTATCTGTGAATATTAATCCAGCATCTTCTGTGTGCCTCTGTGTGAATAAATGGTGCAGATGCCCAGTTTCATTTAGCACACACACACACGCGATGCTTGTGGTATTTTCGGCCTCTGCTGCCTCAATATGAGTACATGAACAGATCAACATAATCTCAAAAACTGCTCTGAGAGTCACTTCATGAGCATGTTACAGTTTCATTTGAGAAAAACTATCATCAAGTCAAACTAATCAAACAATAAAAAAACAAAATAAAAAAAAAACATAAACAAATTAAACCCTACTTTTCGTGATGATACATTGATGTGTAAAGACACAAAATCTATGTGCAAGAAACTGAACAGTATTTATATTGTTTTATTTTTTACCTCAGATTCACGAAATGTCCAAACTGTTAGAAATCTCTTGAGCTCGTGCTCCCGAGTGCATTCTCAGCAGCAGGTGCGTGAGGCATCGTAGTCTTCTTGCTTTATGGCAGATCGCAGACATATAAGTGCATTACTGTCACCTATCTCTCAAATGGACCATTGACACTCCCAATTGAGATTATAAATAGAGTGCCAATGGCCCATTTGAGAGGTAGGTGACAGTAATGCACTTATAAGCAATCCGTTATATATACTTTATCATTATGTAAATTGTTTTATTGGACAACAAGGGGCAGGATGTGTAAAATAAATAAATAGATATTTAATCCACATAGAAAAATGTAGAAAATGTTATGTTAGATATAATTGTTTTGACCATATCGCCCCAGCCCTACATACACTGCCATTCAAAAGTTTTGAGGTCAGTAAGATGATTTCTGATAAAATTATTTCTGGAGGATCATGTGACACTGAAGCCTGGAGTAATGGCTGTTTCAGCTTTGCTAAGACAGCAATAATATTTGAAAATATATTAAAATGGAAAAGTTCTAATAATTCTTCGCAATACTAATTTCACTGTATTTCTTTATTCATATAAAGTAGTTGCAGTGAGCAGAGACTTCTTTTTAGGAAAAAAAAAAATTGTACAGGCCCAAATGGAAGCATGTTTATCAATATTGCTGTTTATTGCTTTATATTGATATTGGTGCATATGACTGTAAATGAAAATCTCAGCCCAAATGTGTCTTAACACTCCAGGGGAGGCTATGAGTTAAAGATACATGTTTCATCTGCTGTAAGAAATTCATAGGTATTTAATGTTTTTGGAGGAGCAGTGTGCCGATTCGTGGACTGGCTTTAAAACTGTTAAAACATGACCCCTTTGCCAAATAGCTTAAATCAGAAAGGCTCTTGCTTTCCCTATACCTGCACTATTTGGTTTCTTGCCAGAATTGGTGAGTCACTGGAGACTGAATGACCTACTTTTAATGTCTTCAAGGAGTGCCAGAACGTGTTTTCCTTTTTTATAGAATAGAGAATAGTGTGGATAAATAAAGGTCTTAAACACATTTTTAGATTCGGGACTATGCCTATAAGCTGTGCCAGTATGTACATCACCTCACAGAAATTGAATGGCAAACTTTAAATAATAATTTGTAACCGTTGTCTGAACATGAAATCTGGACCATTCAATAGTCTGCTTTTTATCAAATTTGTGTCCCCTATCCACCCTCCCAGAGCAAGAAGATCATTTTGCATCTCCGGCATGCAGGATTTTCAAAAGTATGGTTTGGTCTTACTACCCATGAGAGGAAATCAAACGCTATGAAGGGAACGCAGTATTAGGGGATTTCCTAAGACCATCCTTCTCTGTTTTACAGGATGATGGGTCTTGCGTTGCACAGTGAGACTTTGAGTAAAAGACATGACATTGGCGATGTGACGATAAGTCATACTGTAAAAAACAAAAAAAATAATCTTGCTAAATTAAATCTGCTCTCATTTAAACTTGAAATAACACTCCCTTTTTAAATGGTACTTTGAACCACTAATTTCTGTATCCAGGTTTTTGTTTTCTCACTTTGAATCAGAGACTAATTTGAGCTGAATGCGGCTTCTTGCATGCTTTTCCTCTTTTTCAAGCGTCTGTGTCTTTGATGTCATCTGCTGTGAACCCTGCAGCTTCATCTGACACGAGTAGTCGTGTTTTTATTCATTTAGTCTGATGTTTTTAAATACGGTTTGATTCTTCCACATTCCCATCTTGATTTACTGTCCCATTAACATGCAAAAGAGGATGTTGCTTGTAAAAGCTGCTGTGCAGTAGGGGGTCGCAGACTTTTTCATAGGGTGCTTAATAGCTGGACATTGTGACCCAGTGCTAGCTGCATTTTTTTTTTTTAAACAGTTATTTTGTTTAAAAGCTTTATGTAAAAGCCTACAAGACAGCAGTATGAAAGTAGCAAATAGGATCTGCAAATTATGGTATTTTTGCCTGTCATTCCATTTTTTGCTTTGAACTTTAAGTTTAGGTTTTTTGCTAGTAAGCAAGCATGCTTTCATTTCAAAGTGGCTGATGCCCAGTCAATTGAGATTGTGCTGTATGTAAATCTTATTATTTTCATACTAAAGAAAGTAAATAAATTTGAAGTTGTGATTTTTCATTTATATAACTATAAATCTGAGATTTCTTTTAACAGGGAGTTGTGTAGCCTGTCAGAACCTGATTAGGAACTTTTTAAAATAAAACAATTAAAAATGTGTGTCCAATCAACCCTCTATGGACACCTTGGCAATTGAGTTGCCATTGGCTAGTAATTTCTTTTTGGTTTACTCTCGAGACTGATTGATATACATATTATGTATAATACTGTATATGTAAAATGGCACAACTTTTTAAATATCTGAAAGTGCACTCTTAACATCAGTCAGTCAAGCATTATAATATAATATTAATATTATGACAATCAAGTATTATTCAATGATAGAACTTTAGTAATTAGAATTACAAATTGGTAACCATGCATGAATGCATAGACATATTAACTGAGTTTAGGACTGGTGGTTGTGCTTTATTGGTTTCTTTAAAAAAATAATAATATACTCATAGGATATTGATATAATAATAGTAATAATATATATTATTATAAATACTGTTTCTAAAATTAATTATAAAGCATATGATTTCAGATGAATCATGTAACGCTGTAATGTTTAAAATTCAGCTTTGCATCACATGAAAACATAATTTAACATATATTAAAACAGAAATACATTATTTTACATTGTAATACCAGTAATACTGTGCCATATTACTGTTTTGTTTAGGGATGCACGATAATATCGGCACAATATCGGTATCGGCCGATAAAAGCTTAAAATGACCATTATCGGTATCGGCCGATATGAATATTTCTGCCGATGAGCCAAACCGATATTCTCCAAGTGAAATAATTGACCTGTTTTTCAGATGTGAATGTCTGTCTACATTTGTAAAATAATAAATTTATGGTAGAATCAGTACAGAAGAGATACATGGATTTCTCTTCAGTAAAATTAAAGTTTAAATATATATCAGTATATATTTGTATATATATCGATATCGGTATCGGCATCGGCCAAAATTATTTTGAAAATATCGGCATATCGAATATCGGCCAAAATCCAATATCGTGCATCCCTAGTTTTGTTCTGTATTTTTGATCAAATAAATGAAAGGTTGATGAGCAAAAGATATCCATCCATCCATCCATCATCTGCCGCTTATCCGGGGCCGGGTCGCGGGGGCAACAGTCTAAGCAAAGACGCCCAGACTTCCCTCTCCCTAGCCACTTCTTCCAGCTCTTCCGGGGGGACCCCGAGACGTTCCCAGGCCAGCCGGGAGACATAGTCCCTCCAGCGTGTCCTAGGTCTTCCCCGGGGCCTCCTCCCGGTGAGACGTGCCTGGAACACCTCCCTGGGAAGGCGTCCAGGAGGCATCCGAAATAGATGCCCGAGCCACCTCAGCTGGCTCCTCTCAATGTGGAGGAGCAACGGCTCTACTCTGAGCTCCTCCCGAGTGACCGAGCTTCTCACCCTATCTCTAAGGGAGCGCCCAGCCACCCTACGGAGAAAGCTCATTTCGGCCGCCTGTATCCGGGATCTTGTCCTTTCGGTCATGACCCACAGCTCATGACCATAGGTGAGAGTAGGAACGTAGATTGACCGGTAAATCGAGAGCTTTGCCTTACAGCTCAGCTCCTTCTTCACCACGACAGACCGGTACAGCGACCGCATTACTGCAGAAGCTGCACCGATCCGTCTGTCAATCTCACGTTCCATCCTTCCCTCACTCGTGAACAAGACCCCAAGATACCTGAACTCCTCCACTTGAGGCAGGAACTCTCCACCAACCTGAAGTGGGCAATTCACCCTTTTCCGACTGAGAACCATGGCCTCGGACTTGGAGGTGCTGATTCTCATCCCAGCCGATTCACACTCGGCTGCAAACCGTCCCAGTGCACGCTGAAGGTCCTGGTCTGAGGAGGCCAACACGACAACATCATCCGCAAAAAGCAGCGACGAAATCATATGGTCCCCAAACCGGACACTCTCCGGCCCTTGGCTGCGCCTAGAAATTCTGTCCATAAAAATTATGAACAGAACCGGTGACAAAGGGCAGCCCTGCCGGAGTCCAACATGCACCGGGAACAGGTCTGACTTACTGCCGGCAATGCGAACCAAGCTCTTGCTCCGGTCGTACAGCGACCGAACAGCCCTAAGTAGGGAGCCGCCGACCCCATACTCCCGGAGCACCCTCCACAGGATGCTGCGAGGAACACGGTCGAATGATATGCAAAAGATATGCAATGTTTAAAACACTTTTGACAAGTACTGTTCTTCTGTATGATAATAGAAAACTGGGTAGCAGAAAGAGCATCACAGCTCACAAGCTAGTTTGTACTAGGGGCTGTCAAAATTGCTCAAAAATGACGTTTGAATATTCCCTCTAAACTCGAACTATTCGAACATCTGGTTGCGCATGTTGTCAGTGATGCGCATTATGTCAATAACAGGACAAAATAATACAAAGAGACATAACTACTTGTATAGGTAGTCTATTTAAGTTTTAACAAAGATGACAACGTATTACCTACACAAAAACAAGGAAATCAACTAATGGCCCAGACTGCAGAGCTCACGCTCTCTCACCCTCACGTTCTCTGCACATAATGGTTTAAATGAACAAACTAATTTTTGTGCAAGCAATTTAAGGTCGCGACTGTTGTCCCAAATATAGCAGGCTTCATTCAGTGATTGAAACAAATATTATTAATATTAATTGAAGTTTTACAGCATATAGAACTAACATTGAATGCTCCGAGCGAGCTGTGCTGTGGTAAACATGGAACTTTTCCTTGACATGAAATGATAAATAATGAAATCTCGGTACCATTGCTTGAAAGAACTCCCCGAAGCCTGCCCCATCCGCGATACTGATCGTTCTCATGTCCTTACAAATGAACAAAATTGTTATCCGTTATGGCCTCTTGTTGTATTGCAGACAACGAGCTTGCGGCGGGCGATGCAAAGTAACATTAAGTGTCAAGACGTGACTGTTTAGCTGGAGTTCCACACATTATGCCATGCTCATTTGTGTGCACATTTTTGAGATGTGACCTCATGTTGCTAGTGGTCGAATGGTATGCTAACTGTATCTTAAATAGCTTGCATACAATCTTTTTATTTATCATTAAACATTTATCTCGCAGGTCAACAATTTTACCTCACTTTCTCTGCTGCGGTCGAGTTGGGCTCTGCACTTGCTGGCATCTTCCGTAAAGACGCGTCAACTTTCAGCAGTGATGCTGTGCCAGACAGTGCGACTCCTGTGACCTGTCCCTGAACCCTCAGGTGCGCTAGCGCGCCCACTCACAAAGCAGACAACCATGCCTCTACTACCGCGGGCGTTTTTTCCCCCCATTTTTTTATTTTTTATTAGAATATTAATTTTCACCTTCGAAATTCGTTTTTTTTTTTTTTACTATTCGAATACATATTCGAGGGGGTTTTGCAACCCTATTTGAGATTCCGGTTGTGTGCGTTCACTTGAACTGATTTGATGTAGTCGAAATGGGGAAAATAATAGGTGAGCACCAGCCAATGAGATTGCAGTTTTAGTTCTGTCCATTACAGGAGAAAGCGGCAGTTTTTAAAGCAGAAAAAATCCAAAGGAACTCTGTTTTTCACAGGAAAATACAACTAAAAATGTATGTAAGACTATCTCCCTCTCTGCTCTTACCAAAGCGATGGCGTTCACAGTACATTAAATACAGGTGCGCTGTGCATCCATTGAGATGAACTGAGAAATATCACTGATCACTTGACCGAGAATGAAACTCTGAAGCAAGTGTTTGGCGAGTGATATATAAGATATATCTGTGATAAACATATACATATCCTCCAACTCACACACTGCAGAGTAAAATCTAAGAAGTTATTAGCCAGTGGCTAATATTAGACATAATTTAGTCACACAAAGGGAAGATTTAGTGGCATATATGAGTGTTTTACTCTCAATGTAGAGAGCTTTCATTGTGATGTATTAACTGTTAATTCTGGTGATGCAAAGCAAAATTTTCAGCAGCCATTACTCCAGTCTTCAGTGTCGCATGATCCTTTAGGAAACATTATAATATGCTGATTTGCTGCTCAAAGTATTTTTTCCTTTTTTAGGATTCTTTGCTCAATAAACATTTCTTATAATTTTTTTTTTTTGTAAATAATAATAATCGTGTTGCTTAATATTTTGGGAAACTGTTGCATTATTTCATTTTAGATTTTTATTTTTAAATAAAAAAAAATTATATGATATTTAAATTATATGATATATAAATCTTTTGTAATATAATTTGTCTGTCATTTTTGATTGATTTAATGCATCTATGCTGAATTAGAGTTTTGATTTCTGAACCTAAAGTTTTGTTGTATCACACCTATACAAATCTAAAAAAAAAAAAAAAAAAAGGAAATATCCACTATTGCACAGCATGAAATTAAAATCTCTCTAATATCAGCCGACATGGTAATGATATATCTTGCATCACTAACTCCTACTGGAAGCCAACATCAGAGTGACTCAGTGTCCTTCAGCAATTTAACCTCTGTCATTGCTAACAGCATTTGTTATTTTGGATGTTTTTGGTAGTCAACTAAATGATAGCCAAGTGACATTTGGCAAAGTATGATCAATTAATAACCTTTCTACTTGTTTCTTATTGGTGAAGAACACACAAATGTTTGCCTCAAAACTTCTCCCTTTATAAAATGTTTAAAGCACCACACAACTTTAGAGTGCTGGAAGCTTTTGAGATGTCAATACTAATATATGGCTCCTGGTGTCTGATAATGGCAGGTCAGCAGTTTGCACTAGAAATCCTCTGTTCTGAATGAGTCATGCTGCCTGCCACATGACGTGTGACTTCTGCCAAGTGAGTCATCTGAAACAGACATCACTGTAAAATGTAAGTTGACTTTACTTAGAAAAAGTGAGGAAACCGATTGCCGTAAAATTTCCAAGTAGTGTGTTAATTTTAAGTTTGCATAAATTAATTTTTTACAAAAAACTTCATAAAGTATACTTAAGTACTGTTGAGTGTTGACTTAAAATAATTTGTTGTTAACTTCTTATTAGTGTTCCCATTACTTGGAATATATTAGAAAACTGATTGCCTTAATATTAGCAAGTAAGCTAAAAACATGAAGTAAAATATTTGTTATTGTCTACAGGCAGTACAGGGTACCAAACAATGTGATTCAAGCACAGCTAAATTCTGAAGTGTTTTTTATATATATACATGCATTGAAGCGCAAAAAGCAAACAAAAATGTGCAGTGTAGGGCTGGGCGATATATCTAACGATATGATCATTTGCATTTAGTCAGTAAATCTGGTTCCATGATTACCACTAAATCACCATCACCTGCTTTCAAATGGAGCAGCATTTAATAGACAGAGCCGTAGATCACTGACAAGCTACGCAATATTGCTTTCATATTGCGTATTCATCGAAGGTGATAGTGAACATGATATTGCGTAGCTAATGATCTACATCTCTATTAAATGCTGCTCCATTTGAAAGCAGGTGATGCCGATTTAGCGGTAATCACGGAACCAGATTTACTGACTAAATCTTCTATCAAGGATCCTGACTGTTTGACAATATTTGAGATGAAACTAACAATCAGTTTTATTGGAAAATTTAAAAGTGATGATGCAAAAATTAAAAGTTTCACAATATTACATTGTTCTAAATGTAGAAAAACATTTTCGAACAAAGTTCAACCATGTATAACTTAGGTTAAAATAATTTTTAAATGTTTGTGCAAATACATGCCTAAAGGGAAATTTCACCCAAAACTGAAAATGTACTCTCCAGTGTCATTCCAAACCCACAAGATTATTCTTTGTCTTTCAAAGACTGCTTTTAAGGAAACCTTCTGTTCCTTCACTGAAAGTCCAGGTAACCAAAATATTTTTATTTCTTCAGATTTTAATTGAGTGAATATGATTTGTTTAAATGCACCTTAATGACCTTTGGAATATATTTGAAGTTTTGTTTAACTGGATGGTCAACAAAAGGACAGAAACCTCTCAGATTTCATAAAAAATTACTTGATTTGTGTTGAAAAAGACCAAAAAGTCAACCAAACCAAAGTCTTATGTGTTTGTAATGACATGAGGGTGAGCAAAATGACAGAATTAACATTTTTGGCAACAGTGGATTTTTAGTTACTGTAGTTTTGGTTTCAGAGATTTGTGTCCAATGTAAAGAGAGTCTCAGTCGAAGATTAATATCAAAGTTGTACTTGAGCTGTAAAAACAATCCAAATGCCAACACAGTCAGAATCCGATGGAAATCTTGGGTATGTCACATTCAGTAGCAAGATTACAATTCAAATGAGCTCACTAATATACATGTAACTTGAAGGATTTTGGACCATTATCTTATGCTCCATGTACAACTAACAGAGACAAACAATGGTCATTAAGTATTGTGTAGAAATTAGACAAAATTAATAGTACAATTATGGCAGAACATGCATATTACCATGTATAAGGGCTTAAGTTAAAAAATGAAATAAATTCAGAGGCTGCTAATCTGGTGCAGGGTAAGAGTTGACTGAAGTGTAATTGATAGCCTATATGTGATGCGTGTAGGATTTTTGAATGAAACAGAAAAAGGTACTTGCCAAAATTGTTTTGAAAAACTTCGGATGTTTCTTCTCTGAGAGGAAGGCCATGAAGAACTGCTGTGCTCTGGAAAGAAAGGTTAAAACACAGAATGAAATATCAACGTAGTTAATATATTAGTTAATATGACAGTGAAACAGTTTAGTTTAAGTCAGAAGCATTGAAGCTTAACACATTTAACTTAATAAAGAATTTCATAATGCTTCAAAAGGAGAGCTCTCTTTTCGCAAAATAAATAAAAAATCAAATACTTACATTTCCATTGCATGACTCATTTCACAATAAGCTCTGCAAATAAAGAAAACAATATTAACATGCAAAATTATTACTATACTCTTATGCATCTTTTTATCTACAAATCATTGTGTGGAGTTAAATTTAATCTTAATTTAAAATATATAGATTATAAAACAGCCTGTACAATACATTCAAGATAACATTACAACATATATCAGTAAATTCTCCTTCATTCATGAAAAAAGGGGTAGGGAGCAGATGTATAGGAAGCATTTTGAAAACATGAACACTTCAATGAATTAGAAAACTTAGGTCAGAACAGCTTTACAAACAATTTCATTTAAGCACAATTTTTTTTTTTTACTCCTATTGCATGAATGAGTCCCAATAAAAAGAATAAAACACAAAAATGTTAATTGATTAAAAACTTGCCATCAAAGATCAGTGATGCCAGACTGTTGATTTTGATTGGCACAATCCTACAATTGGATTGAAATAACATCACATTCAATGTAGATATGCATCGCTTCCATATTTAATCTAATTATTATAAGGTCGTTTTATGTATAATAACGGAGCAATTAAAAAAATATGACAAACATGAGCTGACCCACCTTTACATATGTGCTTCCCCCGTCAGAATTACATTGCAGATCGACTCCACCTACTGCGCATGACCAATTGTAAACATTAAAAATACTAATTATTTTAAGTACAGCTTACTTTTAAACCATTTAGTTTAATAACTTTCTGTGCTAAAACATTTAACTTAAGTTTAACACAAAACATAGTAAGGTCCACAAACGTATTCAAAACAAGTTAAAGCTGAAGTAGGTAACTTTTGTAAAAATATATTTGTGAAACCTGTCATTATGTCCTGACAGTAGAATATGAGATGGATAATCCGTGAAAAAATCAAGCTCCTCTGGCTCCTCCCAGTGGTCCTATTGCCATTTGCAGAAATTCATCCGCTCCCGGGAAGAAACAACCAATCAGAGCTGCGGTCCGTAACTTTTTTTGCGTTCAAGATTTACAAAATGTATATAATAAGAGAGTACAACATGAATCCATTTTCCAAACCGTGTTTTTAGCCTGTTCTGAATCATTAGGGTGCACCTATAATAAGTGTTTATATTCTGACTATATTAGATTGCTTCGGGGGTACCGCGGCGGAGTAACCCAGTACCGTTGTGATTCTTCGTTGACATAAACAGAGAGAAGTAGTTCCGGCTACAATGTTCTTCCGCAAGACGCAAGCAGTTCTGTTTATTAACCACTAGAGCGTCAAAAGTTACGGACTGCAGCTTTAATTTCACTTAATTTTATTAGTAAGATCATCAGTTGCATTTTACAGTGATCGAGGATTCACAGGAGTCAAATCTTCTATGTTAAACGATCGAGTATGGTTTCTTTATTTCAGGCGGTTAAAGTAAGAGGATAAAATAATAGAAATAAAAAAAATTTCTTCAAATATACTTGGCCGTTAATAAAATTGGGCAACCCGCCCAAGTACAGTGTGGGAAACACTGCTAACAATTCTAATAATAATAATCATATATTTTCTTGTCCATAACTACATGCAGTATATTTTTACAATGAGGAGACATACCAGCTCAGATCTGCAACCACAAAGCTCTCATTTCTTTATTGGCTTATTTGAAAACTCCCCATGAGATTGTGTGATATTGACCTGGCATGATTCACTGTTGTCTTGTTTATTAGCTGTGATGATGGTTGTTGTTGCAGATTTTTGATTGGTGAGTGTGTCCCCCTTAAGTTCATGCCTTGTTATGCCACTCTATCTGGGCCCTGAGCTGAATCTCTTGCTGTCAAATGAGTGAAGCCTGACAGAGGCAGCCACTGGGAGTTTTGATTTATCTCCACTCACACTGTTCTGGAGCAGACATGCAAATCCAGTGAAATGAGTGCAGCCTGTTTTGTGTCGAAGCTAAGAAAGTGTTCAAGAATATTAAGTGGAGAAGAAGTAAAGGTGAGCTTCAGCCAGATGTGAGAAATAAAATAGGAGGAAATAGTGTAATTAGATGAAAGTGTACTAAGATATGGTTCGTAAGAGGATTTCATCCACATTCAAATCAAGTAGGCCTATTAATTAATTAACTGGATTTCCTGCTTAGTGTTTCTCTTATGGTGTTACAGTGCTCAAGGGGAAAGCTGTTAATGGTTTGGGTAATTGAGTATTAAACTAGAATAAACAAAGCCGGCACAGAGTAGTGAAAGTAAACTAAAATTAGTTTAGTTGTTTTAGTATTAAGCTAGCATAGCTGACTTTGCATTTTGGTTAATGTACATTACATGCTAGATTTACAGTATATTCTAGATTACAATTTGCATTGTTAAAAAATTGGGCAGCATGTTTTACACTGTTTTATTCTTACTGTAGACATGCTGAAAGTGATGTTTCTGTGAACTAAAAGAGGGGTTAATTGTATGCCTGGAGCAGTTCTTTTAGTTCAAATAAATCTTCCAAATCAATGAAAAATGCATCAGACATCATTCGCAGTCCTTAATACTCAAAGGATTTGAAGATACTGTTTGATGAGCTTCTTTTATCAATTCACAGTAAATCAGCACATTAAGTGTCTTTGACTGGTAGTGCCTTTTTTCATGGCTTAGACTTAAGCGGTAGTTCACGCCGAGATTTTAAAGCATTTATTACCTCCTGAGGTGGTAAATGAGCTAGCAGGCCATCTGCATTTCCCCCAGAACAGCTGTTTGGCTGAATTGTGTATTGTCATTTTCGATGCAGTTAACCCTTGTTAATTTTAAGATAATCTTTTAATCCAAATTGTAATAGTACTGTATTACATCGTTGATATGTGTCATGTAGAGCTGAAACAACGAATCGATTTAATCGATTAAAATCGATTATTAAAATAGTTGTCAACTAATTTAGTAATCGATTCATCGCTAAATAAATTTTATTTGCCATAAGCGGCTCATTTCGTGCATATTTCAAATCTGCGGTGACCAAAGTGTGGCATTAATGAGTCACCGGAGGTTTTACTCAGCCAGTACAGCAGGTGAAGTAGCGAATAGCCAATAGCTGGCCTCGTTTTATGTCACGTGCTTCCCGAACAGTGTCTCTGCAGCATTCAGCTGGAAGTGGGAGTACTTTACTTTGAGCCTTCAAAATGAAGAGTAACCTGTAAACTCTGCACTACTGAACTGTTTAAGGGGCCGTTCACATATCGTGTCTTTTGCGTGCTCAAGTTCGTTATTTCCTATGTAGGCGCGCAGTATGCACTCTCATAATGGAAGCGACGCGGTCGTGACACGCACGCGGTGCGATGCGCCCGTTTTTCCAGGCGCGTCCACACCGCATCCATTTATCCTTTGCTGAAATTTCCGGGTCTTCATGGAGAGGGCACGTCATGGAGAGAGCACGTCATGGTTGCTTAGCAAAGGCAGACGCTGCCCGAGCGCTTTGGAAAGAAGGAGAAAGCGGCGCGACTAGCGTTTTCCACGCGTTTTTAGGTGCGATATGTGAACGGCCCCTAAGAATTTTATTTGTGCAGATTCTCCAGTACAAGGTTGTTTGCAAATGTTTAGTCGTAAAAGCTGATAACATTGCTTTTTAACAGTTAACATTTAAAACTTTACAAACATGTTATGTGATCAGTTTGTCGTTTACCAGTTCATAATTCAGACTTGCAGCCTAATTATGACTGAATGAGAGAGGTAAATGTTTGAGTATATTTAAAATGCACTTCTTTTCTAAGTATTCACTGCTCTTTTTCACACAGCAGGTTTTTTGTGTGTGTCCCAATTTTTTTTTTCTGGACAACCTTCTGATGGATTTTACTTTAAATTGTGAGTTCCATTCAGGTTTCATGCCATTGGCACTTTTTTTTCCAAGGATTGTTTACAATTTCACAGCATAAGCTATAAAGCTTTTTCCCAGTAAATAATAAAATACAATGCACTGCAATTTTATTCTGTTTTATCCTTATACTTCGTGAAAATATGTTCTCAAAGATTCCTTAAGCTTTGTTTGGGATGTTAAACTACTTTAGGAGCTCTAAGGACTGCCATGGTGAAAACAATATTTGAAATCTCCTTGTGAATTTTGCTAGAGTATGGGTCAGTGTTTTGATTGCAGAAGAGTTCGACAAAGGATTACTAACATAATAAAACAACTCCAGGTATATTTTTGATGAGGATATGACAATGCAAAATGGTTAAAATCTCTTAAAAATCTATGCTGAATGATAAAGACCCTTTATTAATAATTTATTTGGGGAAAAAATGGAAAAAACTAAAATATAAGTACATAAACCGATTAATCGATTAATCGTAAAAATAATCGACAGATTAATCGATTATCAAAATAATCGTTAGTTGCAGCCCTAGTGTCATGTGTTAACTCTAATGTCAGTGTAGCATGCTGAAGCAAGTTTGTACATTGCAAGTTGCAGGCTATAGAATAACGATAATGATTATCATATTTACAAGTCATGTCTTTGGTACTGGTAAAAAAAAAAAATCAGTAATGTTCAATATGCCAAGTTAATATGTGATTGAAGAGAGGTCTTATAGGACATTATGCTAACTCTCATTATTATTGTATTCTCAGGAACTAGACCCCCCCCCGCTATACACTCTGCTCACCAAGGCATTTATTTGATCGAAATTACAGTTAAAAAAAAACGTAATATTGAGAAATATTATTGCAATTTCAAATAACTGATTTTTTATTATTATTATATATGTGTAAATGTATCCCCTGTGATGGCAAATCTTAATTTGCATCAGCCACTACTCCAGTTTTCAGTGTTACATGATCCTTCAGAATTCATTTTTATACACTGATGTGGTCCAGTTATTATTATTATCAATTAGTGCTGGGTGATATGTGCAAAAATTTATATCTCTGTTTTTTTTGGTGCGATTTGCGATACACTGTACATATCTAGGTATTTTCGTTTTTGGATTAAAAATGTTTTGTGTGTGTATGTATATATATATATATATATATGTGTGTGTGTGTATATCATTGAAGTATGTGAACTTTAGTGGAGAATCCCAAAACAGAAGGCTCATGCACTTCTGACAGAAAAATTTAAATATTTCCATGTCTTTTTTATGGAATCCATGGCATTTCTAACATTTACAGATGGAGAATATACCAGAGAAATGTAGGTTATGCATTCAGGAATACAGCACATCTTAAACACATTAAACAGTGCGAGTAGCCTAGTGTCTCTGTCAGCGGCACATGCAGCTTTTCTGTCAGAGCATATGACGGGCCGAGCCACTTAAACTAATATGCGAAACAAAACTATAAACTCTCTTACCAGTTTTTAAAGGCCTTAAAATGAAGCTTGTCATACGTTTAGAACAAATTGGATTAAGCACTTTCCACAGCAGCTCAGTCTGTGTCCTCCGCTATATTTTCAGATGTGCTCCTATCAAACTACTGTATGTACTATACCATTGTGCTTTTTAATAATTTAGTGGAAACCATGATACGTAAAAAAAAAAAACTGAAGAAAGCATTTGAGATGGAAACCTTTTGTAATATTACAGATGTATTATTGTCACTTTAATCAATTTAATCTCCATATTGAAAATTTATTGATTTCTGAAATATCTTACTGAACCAAAACATGAGTTTTTTTTTTACATGTCTAAGGCATTTTTATTTACCAGTTCAAATTAAATTGGCAAGATATTATGTTTGCTGAAAAAAAGAAATAGGGATGCACGATCATGATTTTTCATGGCGGATTCCGATACCGATTTTTTTTACAAGCAAACTGGCCGATTCCGATACTGATTTCTGTTTTTTTTTTTTTATCTTTAAGCAACAAACAAGAAAGAAGGAAAGTGTGCATAAACAAGATGTTTATTTGGTATTTCTTAGGCCAAACTGGCTTTTGGCTATTGAAAACAATAACCGTAACCATCTGAAATTAACGGCAGTAACTGCACAATAAGTAGCCTACATTCAATACAAACATAGATGGTACAGACATCAGCACTTAGCTTTTGTTTTTGAATTGGGTTGAAACTACAGAGAACTGGTCTTAATTAAAAAATTAACTGTGACCATGTGAAATTAAAGGCAATAACTGCATAGTTCTACAATCCAAACAACACAATCAACACACATTCAATAAGATGTTTCTTAATCAGCGTTCAATATTTTAGTTTTTAAAGCCTTTAAAAGCCTTTTTTACTGTCTTTACCAGTGAGACTAAATAAAAGTATGCTATATAAATAGATTATTCCAAAATGTTAAAATCAAATAATGTTGGTGTGAAAAAAATGGTGTTTCATTCATCCAATTAAAAAAATAAAATAAATAGGGTATTGATTCACATCTATATTTTTTTAATTGAGCCAATGAAAAATAACGTATTGTCTCAAGTAAAAAAATATAGATGTAAATTATTAGCCTAAAATTTTTTAATTGGATGAATGAAACGCTTGATTTTTAAATCAAATTAAGTCCATGTAATTTTAAGGTAAAATAAAAAGAATCATCCTATGCACCTACAGATGCCGGCAAACAGTTATGGATACATTATTCGAGTTTTGTCGGCATGTTACCCCACTGGTGTTGGTTGACCCTTGTTTATTGAATGTTTGAACATGTTGAAACCGCATTTGACTGTTCTGTCTGTTGTCCGTTGGCTGTCCGCATATTTCTGCATCTGTTTGGTGAGGTGTAAATTGGTGTTTAGATGTAAAATTTTAATTTAAAAGACTGTGCACCATTTATTATTACATTTATAAATTGTATTATTACATTTACAAATTATAAAATGGAAGTTTTTGCATCAAATTAGAAAAATGTTAAATAGAAACTGTGGTTTCAGAATTTTAGATCTGTGCTTATATTTTATGTATGAAGTTGTATATTTTTTAAGCCATTGGTTGATGAGCCGGAGCCTTAAATAGTTGTGCTGTATCTGCCAACCAATTCAGTTGATTACTTTCCTCACTGACAATTGTATTTTCTTGCAAGAAACATGTCAATAGTACTCATAGGGTGCAGACAGGCAGTACTCCTCATTGAGAAGGCCAAGGTCAATGGCTGCTTCTAGGTGAAATATTTTTGATAAACATCTGCTTTAGCCCAGGAGAGCTTGAGTTTTTGGAATAATGCCACAAATTAGTGAAAGGAAATGAGTCACTGCTACTGCATCCTTCCCCAACAATATCCTGTTGATATATGTGATGCCTGTGTGAGTGAGAGAGGTGTGTCAGCCTGTAGTCCTTTTATCCTCAGACATATAGGCTGTTTGTAAAGGAATTAAAACACCAATGTATCGTAATGTTATGCTTCTAGTTTGCGTTCAGTTTGAGGTTTTAAAGGGATAGGAGAGATGGGGGTGTGGGGGGGGCCTCAGCGTTAATGACGTGTGACTCTTAGCAGCTTTGATGTAGCTGTGAATATTCAACTCCTAAATAGAGAGATCAGTGACACTTGTGGTAATTTTGTCAACTGACTTTTAGTGTCCCCACTGCAAAATAACTGCAGCCAGGGTATAAAATTTAAAACTCTATAAACGGCAGATGTGAATAAAAATTAGAGGTGTTTCGATCAGGATTTTTGAGCCTGATCACCGATGTTAGAGGGGATTTTTTTTAATTTGAGGGATTGACATTTTTAATCAATTTATATTTATCTCCCCTAAATGTTTGATCTTGCACTGTATTTTTGTTTTAACAATCATGCAGATGTTGCACAATAGCTTACACACAGTGCAAGCCTGATTTCGTGAACCGTATGTGAGGTTCACACGTACTCCGTTTGGAGTGCATATGCTGTCCATTTGTGGTACATAAGTGATGCAGAAGCAACATGGATTCATTGTGCTTTCACACAGGAGTCTGCAACTGATCCGTGGCTGTTTACTATACTCTTAGAAAAAATTTGTTAAAAATGAAACAACCTATGTTCAGTTTTAACACATTAATGGGTGAGTTCTGGAACGTTTTTTTGTAAAAATTTTGTAATTTTTACTTATTCATTGTTGATAATTTTAAGACAGTAAATTTGTCAGAAAGGTTTGCACAAAGATGTGTAAATGTGTATAATTTAACACATTATGTGCTGTCCTTTACTACATACATTATGCTAAAAAACATACATGAAATTCTAAACAAAATGTTGATGGAAAAATCCCCATCTCCATAATCATTTGACTTTTTTTTCCAAACATTTGCTGAATTGATGTACACTGGTGGCTAAAAGTATTTTGAAAGAAGTCTCTTTAAATATCTAAAAACATTTCTTATTATCAATGTCTGTCATTCCATCTTTTTCACAGCATACGAGTAAAAATCATTATCAAAATAGCCTTTTAAAAGCCAACACAATGTTGGCAGGTTATCATTGTGGATGCCCTGTACTAAGACTTAGTCATACATTAAGAGCTTCCATGCACAACCAAACTTTCCCTTTCTGAGGACATCCCATACTGTAGCCTTATGCTGCCCTGTCATGCCTGAGTTCCTCTTTCAGTCTAAACGTCTGCTACTGCCTCTTTGCAGAGCTGAAGCCCGGAGTGGGCACTCCAACCTTGGTGTAACATGACCTTATGTGGAGTCCCCCCAGTCAGCAAGGTGCTGTCTCAGAGAACCTACCCCCGTTGCCCTGTTGCTCTCCATGGATCATTTTACATCCTAATTAGGGGATGGTAAGATGGGGTTGTCAGGCAATGTATGGTCTTCGACGTGCTTTCCTGTGGGAATAAATGAATCAATGTCAGTCAACCACATTTAGGTTTGTTTCTGTTGTCTTTCTGTTTTGGCTTTTATAAAAGCAACCGCTTAAACTAATTAACTAGCACATTTAAAAATACTTGTAGATGGTGTATTAAAGCAAAAAAAGTATGTATTAAAGCAATTGGTGACCCCAAATAGTGGACAAATCAATGCTTTGATTCGAGGAGCCTGATTCGACTACCAATCTAACAGTCAAATATTCTCGGGGGTATTATTGATTATGCCATTTTGACTATATGGGGGAGCTCAAATTTCTGATTTCACATAGAACTACCGGTTTTCTTCCAGTTAATTAATATACAGCCTATTGGGATAAAGCTGTAAGAATCTGAAAAGAAAGAAGATTTAATATTTTAAAGTGCGTGAATAAATCCAACCACCCCTATAGATAGGGGTGTGACGGTTCGTATATAACCGTGAGACAGGCGGTTATAGTTGAACACCGTCATTAGAACTCTATAACCGCCAAAACCGTGTCATTTAAAATATTTTTTACAAACATTTTTTAGATAGGATCATAAGATGCGCAATATATCGGGAGACATGGTTTTTACCACTTAATGAAGTTTTGTAAATCGTCAGACATGATATTTACCACTTCATAAAATTTTGCTTTGTAGAAAACCTTTCTTAAAAACGAATTTCGTTTTGTACAAATTTTGTCTTAATTTTAATAAATGTTTCATCAACCAATTGCGTGTATTTTAATAAATAAAAAGCAAATATAGCAGACAATGATAACCGACATGGAAGCACCAGCGCGCCGCGTTCACTTGCACTGCACTAGAGCGCATCTCATCGCAAATGAAACTCAGTGTAGGCCTATGCCTCATACATTAGCATTAAATATCTTTGCTGCATCCTTTCTAGAACAGACAATGGCATTTCTTTTGCGACTCGCATCAGCAAAGCATTGCATGGCCATAGACCGCAAAACAATCAGCGGATGGCGGGCGGGTGCGGCTTTGAAATTTGCTCAAAAAACGTTGGCTCGGATGATGAGTTTTGTGACCGATCTCCTTAATAAACGGTTATGTTATGAACCGTCACATTTGACTCACATCATAACCGTCATCACCAATTATGAAACCGGCACACCCCTACCTATAGATTTATGTTTCACTTTCCATAATCCGTGACCGACCAAGGAGCATCTTGGCGGCAGGGATTTAAAACTTTACCAAGACTCAAACTAACACAGGCAGAGACTGGACTTTTTCGAACAGGTAGGGTTCAAGTGATTAAAAAACATTTCAGCCGGTGTATAGATATATATCATGGATATAGTGTTCCTGTAGCTCGACTGGTAGAGCGTTGCGTTTGCAAGCAAGCTAGCGCAAGATTATGGGTGTTAGGTAAAACTGTTAGCCTGAATGCACTGTAAGTCGCTTTGGATAAAAGCGTCTGCTAAAGGCATAATACATTTAATTTAATTTAAATTTAATATATTATTTACCTGATATAAGATGCATTTCGTTTTGAGTCAAACGCTTCATTGTACTACGTGTGTTCAGCTCACAGCGTGAACTGGTCAAACTACAATGCAGAATATGAATAACTATGACTGGGACTATTCTATACATACTATTATAATGAGAAGACCATTATACTAAAATGCTATGAATTTTTAGAGTTTAGCAGCTGTGTTTCTGCACATTGGTTGTGTTTTTCATTTTCATTTCTGCACATCATTTGTGAAGAACGTGTCCACAAAAGGAGTTCGCATTCAGAGCCCCCCAGATATGTTCATGTGCATACGGGCCCTATTTGCAAAAGCCTATAAGTCTTAATATTAACGTTATGTTGTGTAAATAACGAAGCATATTCTATATGAAATTATGAGTTGAATCCCATTGATTAAAAATTTGCTATCAAATTCTCACTCTACTGGGCATCTTCAAATGCAGAACATTTAACTGCTAACGTTGTAATGAGAGCACTATTGTTAAAAAAATAATAATAATTATGGTTCACCGATGTTAAGTGTTAGCTATGTTCATCAAAACATAAAACATTTACTCCGTTTATATCTGCAAGGTGTTCATTACACATTTTCCCTGTGTGTTAACATCAGTAATTGTTAGACAAATGTCTGACTTTTCTCTTGTTAATGTATTTTGCCCCGCCCCCAACAAAGGATTCGACTATCAGTCAAATATCGGCAAGATTCAAAAAATTCTTAGTCGACTTTGAAAATCCTTAGTCAGGGACACCCGTAATTAAAGGTTGACTTATTGAATGACCGACCGATTAATCAGCAGATTTTTGGCTTTTTTTTTTATTAATCTGCTTTGGCGATTGTGCTGCAGATTAGGCAGATTTATAGGTAGGCGCACGGTGGGCAGCTAGGCATTGTTGCGGAGCTCTCTCTGAGGCTACTTAAGAGTAGTGTTGTCACGGTACCAAAATTTCAGTATTCGGTACCGATACCAGTGGAAATCCACGGTTCTCGGTACCAATTTCAGTACCAAAGCAAAACACAAAAATATGCTAATTAAAAAAAATAATAGCTTTTTAGCACTACAAATAAAACCAATGCCATTCTTTATACTTATTTACAATTGTGTTTAAAGTTTTTAAAGTTATATAATTATGAGAAACAGTAAACAAGTTTCAACCAAATTTAATTTGTCTTTTAATTTATGAAATTTAAACAGATTTTATTTTTGGTAAATAAAGCGGATTTGCTATTAAAATTAAAACATGGAAGAAATATTGTGATTTATTTCTTTAAAAAAATTTCAACAGTAGTAGCAGTATCACATACATTTTACTAAATGATAGTAATATTTCTAGCACAATGCCTTTATGTAAAAATTAACTTTTAGGCCTAATGAATGCATATTTGTCATTTTAACTGAACTTAAGACTGGTGATGATGCTTAAGATATTTTTGGTCATTGAAGGTTTCTGTAAAAAAAAAATAGTAGTAGATCATATTAATTATTATTAAAAGATAATACTACTACTAATTCTACTATCATACTGATGTATATACAATGCACTATGAATTGATGAGCTGCTGGTTTCATGAATATTAATCACGTTGTCTGCGTTCGGTCAAACTGATTTTCTGAAATCAAAACAGGGACGGTACTATTCAGTGCCAGCCAATGAAATGGCCATTTGTGCATTAGCTCCGCCCACTACCGGAGAAACCGGTATGTCTTCTGCTTGTTCGAAAATGAATATGAATAATTCTAAATGAACTCCATTATTTTGACAGGAGAAGACAACAAAGAATAGTTTACATATAGCATGTCAATTCAGCGTGGTAAGACTCTCTCTCTCTCTCTCTCTCTCTCTCTCTTTATATGTGTGAGAAACAGTGCTATCATATAAAACAAAGCTTCAGTCTATGTAGTAAACAAACCCACATGTCTCTGCCATTCATTAATTCACTCAGAGACGCGCAGAACAAGGATTCATTTTTCAAACAACTTTTGCGGTATAACATTTACAGATACTGGTCCATGTGGAGATTTGTTTGATTAATTTATGCTAACTTTGACAAATTCCATGACTGTCCATATTAAAATGTAAATTTCATTTTCATGACTGGATTTTGAGATTCCGTCCTCGTTTTCTGCTTCGCGGAAATCATAGCACTGACCTGGGTTTGAACGGGACCTCGGTACTAATGGTACTTAAAGAAACCTGGTACTGTCACATTTTAAAAGAAATTGTACCGACTTGGTACCGAAGTACCAGGTCTTTTGACAACACTACATGAGAGACTGAGCAGCTCACACTTGAGCAGCGGCTTGTTCACTAACAGCTTCAGCAAATTGCAGGGCAACACAGCCTGTTTTGAAAGTGTAATTAAGTTTTGACTTACTAGAATTGATGCCGGAAAGTTATCCTTTTCACACTGTAAGCGCAACAAGTCATTTTCATGTGAAAGTAGAAACACGTTCAATTCAGACGAAACTTCTGAGCTGATTATAACGTGCACGTTAGCTTTCCTCATGAAATGTGTGTAGGTCCGACAATATCCTCCACAATGTCACCACTCATGACCAGCGCACTCTTAAGCAGTTATGAGCAGCAGGCTGTGTAATGTTTGTGAAATCTTTTATTTATCTGTTTTTATCACTATGGCCATTTGACTTATAGCAGTTTCCAGTGTTTCCTATACATTGAGCTATTTGTGACAGATCATCACTATATCAAAACTGAACGCCACAAATAGATTTTCCAAAAGGCTTATATTTTTTGAATAAAATTAGCGGTTCACATTTCAAAATTAAAATGCAGCGCGGATGTTTTCATATGAATGTATCTTTGAAAAGAACCCACTGTCAGAAAAGCTTCGATGTCATTTAAATTTTGTCTTTCTTGTAATGCCTGATAAAGTAGTTTGTGAGCAGTGCCTTTTTTGATTACAGCCGTTACCGGGGAAACCGCTATATATCTGCAGCGCCTCCTGCTGGCAGAAAATTAATTTGCAGTCTGTGGGAAACACTAGTGTCTGTCAGTAAACATAAACAAAAAGCATGTTTCTGAACTTTTCTGAAGTTTTGAGATGCATGCTTTCAGAAGTTTTGAGAAGGTGCTTAAGTTTTGAGCCATGTATTATTACTCTAAATTGGGCTTATACTACTATTACTGTCTTGTACCCCGCAATAATAATTTGCTCAAACTCACACTTAGTTTGAAAAAAAAAAAAAATTGGCCAAAAAATATGCATCATTTATCAGCCATCGGCTGCCCTGACTTCTAAATACCGGCATGGGCCAGTGAAAAACCATATTAGTCGACCTTTAGTATGTATTTATATTTATATGTATGTGTGTGTGTGTGTGTGTGTGTGTGTGTGTGTGTTTGTTTATATGTTCTACAAATCCTGTAGTGTTTTTAGATATTGAGACTGATGCTTTGATACTTTTTCTTTGTAATGGGGAAACATAAACACCTCCCCATTTTATTACATTGAAAGTCTTTTTATTAACTGTATGTAAACAACTTGCCCTTGATGAATAATGAGAAAGCTATATATTCTCACCCATAAAGTAAATGGTTGGGTGGGTTTCTTAGTCATTGGGAACATCAGAGCTGGTTTTGTAAAGTGTTTGTTTAACTGCATGAAAACGTGTTACTGTTTGTTGCAAGCAGTGACTGTACAGCCATCAGAACTAAACCCAGCCTTCAGATGTTAGTACAAGGATGACTCTGTCCGGACTCTCTATATATGGCATCATTCAGAGGAATTTATGACTGGGTGTAACTATAAAGCTGCATGACCAGGAATCCCTGGTCAAATTCCTCTGACGATCTGTCTAGTTGATTCCTTTCCTATCAACTGCTACTGTTATATTCCATTCATTTATTATATACAAATTTCTTATAGTAGTATATTGGCAACATGTGCCCCTTGCCTCATATAACACGGCTCCTTTTCTGCATTGTTTTTGAAAAGCAATGAGTAAACTGGAACATCAACAAAAGATCAAACTACTGACCTGTGACTTAATCCTCTAATCTCTAGAATACCATCGCGTTATGCAACCGTAGATTGAGATGCATTATCATTCTGGGAAAAGGGTAAATCTTTATAGTGGGTGGCTGCTTTTGAGCAGTTGCTCTTGAATTGGTCTCTCAGTATGACTCTTACGGGTTTTCCCTATATGCAGTTACTTAAAATAGTTTTTTATGAGTAATGCATTACACTTCAAACACATTATTTGGCTCCGTTTTATGTGAGTGTGTATTTTTATGAACATAGAAATGGTGCTATTCCGCATGGCCAACAATATGATTCTGAACACTGAACGCTCACATTTTTAGCTTATAATCTGACCCTTGCATATTTGCTGAGAGTCGACGTCGTCAAAGCTTGAG